>NW_008236209.1:7680858-7709664 GCF_000691975.1 Corvus brachyrhynchos
CCGGGAGCGGCTCTCGCAGGAGAGAGGGTGTTTCGGCTGCTTCCCCTAGAGCTTTTCTATCTTTGGCTGTACAGAACTCCTACAGCTCCTGTGTACGCCAAGAATGAGTGTTGATTTTGGGAGTGTTGGTGAGCCACCGTATCTTCTTGGTACCTGAAGTTTGGCTTATGCAGATGGCGGCCTTGCAAAGTAAAGGTTACCGTTATGGCTGAGTTACCTGTAAATATTTGCATTGTTCTTTAGCCCTAACCTTGATTATTTTGTGTTTGCATTTTAAATTTTAGTGGCACTGCTCTCTCTTCATCCCTGGACCTTCCTTTGAAGTTGCCAAAACCGCACTGACCATAGCGAGGGGATTGCCTAAAAGCTGCCCCTGCTTTTCAGAAGCCCAGATGGTTTTTCCCCCTGAGCAGTGACGACCTCCTTCCTCTGCGCCCAGAGCTCTTTGATCAGAGCCTACCTTCGGTTGTAACAGACTGAGGAGCTTGTCTGTGGCTGTGCATGCAGCTGTACTGTGTAGCAGAACTGCTCAGGGTTTCAGTGTCTTTTCCCCTTATTTTGTGGGAAATTAGAAATTAGAGTATCGCTCCTATTGCACTGTGAGACTAATGGCAGGTCCCTTTACAAAGAGGCTGCTGTTATATATGATGCTATCTGAAGTCAAGTCTAAGCACAGATTCACTTGAAATACAAAGCAATTTCTTTCTAGAATTCCTTTTATATAGTGTGACACTACACTGCCATCTAGTAGGAAAATGCTTAGCATCATTATAATCCTGTACCCAAGGAGCAGCTCCTCATCAGACTTGGCTACTGTGATTCCTGCTCTTTTGTCTTCCCTACTGCTTTAAATTTTAATTGTCTAATTTTTGTGACATCCCATTTGCTAACATCAGGACCAATTCCTTGCCCACTGGGTGTATTAGCTTCCCGGTTTCAGGTTGCTGAGCCTTGCAGGCTATGTAGTTTATTTTACCTGTCCTATAAATAATGTTGTTTGTCAGCAGAAATGGAAATGGCGTAACATGTGCTCTGTTTCTCTGTACAGCTTCCAGTGATACATGTTTCTCTTTCCCCAGAGATGGGCCTGGCCTGCAAAGCTGTAGCTGTGGGTCAGGGATTTCCTTCCTTTCCCAGAGACAGGTCTGTCTGTGCTTGGTCTTAGCTGTGCCCTCCAGAAAAATGTGAGGCTCCTTGTCCTGAACCCCGCACCTGAGGGGGAAGGGAACATCAGGCTTGGAGAACTGGGATTTTGCCTGCAGCTTTTGGCTTTGTATTTTTTTTTTCCTTTGTTGGATACTAGACATGCTTTCCTGAGTTGGAATGGAAGTGGTGCATGTACCTGCTGAGGAGTTGAGAGCAATGGTTCCTCATTCTGCAAACAATGTACATTGTCACAGCTGACTTCTGAGAGGTCGCTAGGACATATGACTTGGGATTGAAGCCCAGAGAGAGGGAGGAAAATGAAGCTGTGATGATTTTGTGTTAGGTAGAGGTCTACTCTCTCAAAGCCTTCAAAATGATATTATACTTTTAATAACCTAATTACACAGCTTGCTGAATAGCTACAGTTATTCTCCAAAAAAATGTTTTGACAAGCAATTATTTGGACTGCAGCTTCTAAATGTTTAAAAAATACAAGAAGAGAAGTTCTTAAATGAACAATAGTCCTTTCAAGTCTTTCTGCCCATTTTAATACCTTGTCTTTAATTTTAGTTTGCATTCTCAATTTAGCAGTGTTCAGCTGACAACTAGTTAATTAGCACATCTACTTACTGCCAGTAACAGACAGAAATTCTAAGCCCTTTCTGGGCAGATAAAAGCTGCTTTCAGAGCAGCAGTAGGTGTAGGTTAAGGGTGTCTAAGAAGGGAAGCTGTGCTAGTTCCAAGTGGAGTCAGCCTGGCCATTCCTGAACTGAGGTTTTTAGGGAAAGGCCTGACCATCCTGGGTCATGTGTGCTGGTGGGAAGGGAAGGAAGTCATGGCCCTGGTGTGCAAATCTTGAGAGAAGGGGAAGCAACTTGGAGGAGTGCACAGCCCGTTTGGGGAGCATTGTGAGGTCAGGGAGAAGGATTCAATCAGGAACAGAGAAGAATTTTCTCAAGCGAATCTTGGCTTGACAAGGGTGGGAATTCCTGCATTTATAGTTGAGATGATTGAAAAGTGAGACCTGTTGTAAGAGTGATTTGAACTCCTTGGCAGCTGCATAAAGCAGTCTATAGCTACTGTCCTGGGGCTGTGTAGCCTTGTCTGGAAATACCCAAATGTTCCATCAAACCTTTTAGCTTGCACCTGTGTGTGATTACTTTGCACAGATGTTTGCCTTTTCAGGCATGGCGAGTTTACTTGTCAGATTACTGGTTACCTGGGCTGGTTGCTGGGGGCCTTTTGTTTTGTTTAAAAGTTGAGTCTTTGTTAGTCTGGAGAAAACTCTGTCCTGGACCATGCAATGCTCAGCAGCAGGTACAGAGCATCTCTGTGGTAGGATCTGATGGGATCAGCCTGGAGGGTGTACACATGAAGAACCTTGCTGCCTGCAGCAGTCATCCTGCAGTATCTGCTCTTAATTCCATTAGTAGTCTGCCTCTGCTTTCTCTGGGAATTGCAGGTTTGGAGTGCAGATTCCTTCACTGGAGCAGTAGAAATGCTCAGGATGGCTGTTGTGCTTTACACAATCCTGAGATGGATTTAACACAGTGGTGCTTTCCTGTCTATGAGCATGTAGGTTCTCAAAACTTCCTTTCCTTTGTAATGGTGGCTCGTGCTCCTTAATAAGTACTAAGCAGGTAAACAGATCTTCTCCTTCTTTGGTTCTTTCTTCCTCTGGAGGAACATGGTTCTCTGGATGTGAGGGGAGGGATTTTTGGGTTTCTCTCCTTGGATCCCATTGGAGTGCATGTTCTGTATGCTCCTGTTCCTGTTTGTTTCCTGTTCCATCAGCCCTACTCAACGCTGCAGCATCCAGAAATCACAGGAGAGGGAAGGGGGAAGGTATAGGCAAAGTTGATGCTTTCAGTGCTCTGGATTTGACGCTTGGGAGGTCAGTGGAATGGGCCGATGGTGGTGGCAGAAAGGAGGGAATTGTCTCAGCTTCTTGGCACCAGTGGTGAGAAAGGAGAAATGTGCCTTTTCCTAGTAATGAGTGACTGACTTGGGTCACTTGATTGATTCTGGAAGCCTCAAAGCTTTTGGCACACTGAACGGAGGCAGCATCCAAAGTAACTGTGCATCACAGTACTGAGATTTCTCTCAACTCTAGCTAATTATTATGGGAAGTGTCTACCGAAGTTGTCTGTAGCAGTAAATCCAGTGGCACCATTGCAAGAAACAAAAGGCCTTGAGGTTAGACAGGAAAATGTAATGAGACATGGGAGCAAATACAGGTACCAGCATTCTTAAGTGGTGTCATGGCTTTGTCCCCTCGTTGGGTGAGAGATGTGTTTGTGGTTAAAGGTTGGGCTGTATTTGATGTTCCTCCTGGGTAGCATTAAAGGAAGGAGATGTTCCCTGTTGAAAGATGAACAAGCTTGTAGTACTGCCTCTGGAGCCAGAAAGTCTGAGATTGGAAGAAACTTCATGCTGCTGGTACTCGCCTGTTGGACCAGGTTGGTGCCTGCTGGCTTTTGGGAGGCCTGATGTTGGCACCAGGTTGTTGTGATGTGGGGCAGAAGCTGCTGGCAATATGCATGGGTGTTCTTATCTTGTCCCTGTGTGTTAGTGAAACCCTTCCAAGTTGAGTCTTACAAAAAATCGGAAAAAAAAGTTGTGTTAAAAGATTTCCCAGCAAACTGGAAATGCTTACTGTGCGTGTCTCTGTTGGCTGAACAGATTAATCCGCATGCTCATGAAAGTGGAGTCATCTACTTTGAGGTCTGCAGTACCGGGTCTGACTGAGGTAGGGTTAGTTTAGTTTTCCTCACACTTAGTTTTCCTCATGGTGCTGTGTGTACGTAGCTACAAAGGTGTTGATAACAGTTTCCCAGTAAACTGCTTTGGTGTGGAGGGGGAAAACAGTCATGTAGCACTGCTAGGGAGAGAAAAGTAATTTATTTGAAGGATTTGCTTCTTAGCAGCTGTTTAGTGTGCCTCTCCCTATTGCAGAGGTGATAAATGGCTGCACAAGTGGATGATCTCTGTGTTTCACCTGTAGTGGTGGAATTTGGGGAATAGTTAAGCCCCATAAATCAGCACTAAACCCCTTGTAGGCAGAAAAGATGCTTCAGGGTCCCATGGTGTCCCAAGACTTTGGGTGGATAATGGAGGCTGTGGCAGGAGGTGAACAATTTAAAACCTCTGGAGCTGGTGGAGCAGACACCATTTCCGAGGATAGAGTCCCCTAGTGCTGCTGCTTTGGGGGTGAAGCCTGGGGGATTGCTCAGGGAGAGAGGGAACCAGCACGGCTGAGCTGGAGGCTGTGAGAGAGCAGATGGGGTGACCTGCTGTAACTTGGTTTCTGGCCAGAGCACCAAGAGGGTGCCTGCCTGCCCTTGAAATACACATCACTGAAACTCCCTGGGAAAAATTAGGCAACAATTATAAAGAAAAAAACCCCCAAAAAACAAAAACACCAAGAAAACCACCACCAAACCACAAAGAAAACCCAGCCAAAACCCAGAGCTTTTGCAGAGATGCCGCCAGGCCTGAGTGACTCTGAGTCACTTCATTTGTCAGCAAGATTTCCTAATGACTGTGCTTGTTTTGGCCTGGTGGCTGCAGGATGGGATTTGCACTGAATATTATCTTGCCACCTAGAAACGTGCAGCTGCAGCAGCTGAATTTTCCTGCATGGCACCTGGTGAGACCAAAGCAGTAGAAGTAGTGGACCAGCCTACAGAGTAAAAAAGGGGTTTTGAGGGGAAGGGCAGGGATTATTTTCATAAATACAAGTGTTTCCTTCACCTAATCCCATTACAAGGCCTAACCTTGAAAGGCTTGGTTATAAACTTAAGTTCATGGACTATAGGACTTGTAAAGCTCTCTAAATTGGTAATGCTCCTTTTGCAGATAAAGTGTTGGACTTCTTAAAGGGATTAAAAAATCATTTTCCGTATTAGGTCTCTTCAGTTCTCCTCTAAGTCTTTAACAAAGTGCAAATTGACTTCTTGTTATTTAGAAGTATATGTTTCCTACTGCCTTTTACTTTAAATTTGGAGAATTTTTTGTGGGTATAGAGAAGGCATTCATTGTTGCAGAAATAAACCCCACTGATTGCAGTAGAAAAAGAAATGAGGCACAGGTGTTATACCTTGAATTGTTTATTCCATATACTATCTGAGTTGGTTCTCCCTAAAGAAGAGAGTGGGAATTTGAACACTGTTTCATGGTGCTGTTGTACTAAGACATGATCACTTTTTATTAAAAAGGTACCTTTCTGCTAATTTTCCTTTTACAATTTATAAATATTTAAGTTAAACTATAAATAAATGGTTCAACTGTATAAAAACAGCTTGTACCTCATGATCCCTCTTGATAACTTTATAACCTTTAATAATGGTTATCGAAGGCACTTGGAAGTCAGGCATTACCAGTAAGTTATTTTTATTAAAAGACAGATTTTTAAGTTTAACAAGTCGAGCGTTGGTCCTGAGACATATTAACTGAGATTAATTTGTGCTTCATTTATTTAATCTGAATTTTCAGGAATCATGTTCTCTACTGATGTAAATGTCAGCAAAAAGGACTTATTAGTAGATTTGACTGCTTTTTAAATTTAACTAGCAGAGATGCATTGGCATGCCTAAGAGAATTGGTCTATTTCTGTGAACAGTTCAGTGCCTAATGAATCACTTCAATGTACTTTTCTGAAGGAAAGCAGAGCAATTTAAATGTGCGATGCATTGATTTACCTTAAATGGATTAGGCCTCTGTGTGGAATCCTTTGCATTAATTTACTTTCTCCACAACTGTAATAATAAAAGCAGCATTTCTGTATGGCATTGGCCCAAATTAGCTCACATAACTTGCTAGAAAGCAAAAATAATTAATATGTGGCTGAAAATGGGATGTTGGAATGGGTCTTTCTGAGAAGACAGTGGCTTTGGGAAGTGCAGCAGGGTCCAGGATGCCTCTGGGTGCCATGCCAAGGGCAGGACCACTGGACTGGATGGAACCCATATCAAATGAACCTTGTGTCAGAGGTTTTCTTGACATTATTATGGAAAAAAATAATATGTATATAGGTTTCTGTGATTGGGTGCAATCTAAGAGATTTTGGTGATGTGGCCAGGTTTATTTTTTTTAAATTACTGAAGAAAGAATACAGAAACTTCTAACTCCAGCATATTCACCTTATTTTATTCCTGCAGTAACTTTTCAGTCATCTCTTCCCCTCCCATAAGGCTCAACCTGTTGAGCAGCCAAGCGGCCAAGTTGCAAAGCTCTGGGTAATTCCTTTTTTAACCACTTTGCTGCAGCAATTGTGCCCGGGCTTTGTTTCACTCTGCAGGGATTACTGTGGGCGAGCAGCCCTCATCCATTTTTGAAATTACCCTTGTAGGCTTATTATATACTTGTGAGGATTAATCTTGCTTTCCCTTCTCAATCAGTTAATTCCCATTGCTGGATAGCTGCCTGCCCAGATGTGAATATGCAGGGAAGCAAAGGGGTGGAGCATCCCCACCTGCTGCCTTTGTCCCTCGGGAGCCTGGTTCCTTGCTCCCGGTTTGGGGATGGAATGCTTGCCTGAACAGTGCCTGTCTGAGTCTGCAGCATCTTGGATGGAAGCAAAGCCAACCAGAACAGCAGATGTGGGATGCTCGTTTTCTATGGGATGATGGAGGCAGCATGGTGACTGGAGTGGGTGGAGGTGGGGTAGTGCCATTTCTGCCTTCCTCTTCCTCCTCTTCTTTTTCCTTGGCATCTGGCAAGCGTGGATTATTGTTTGTGATTGACTTGCTGATGCTGGCAATTGTACACTGTGTTCTCGGACTAATAGGGTAGCACCGAATTATTCAGGCGTTATTGAAACTAATCACATTTGTGGTGAGTAATAAGTAGGAGACTTTGGTATTTATGAATAATTAACACAGTAAAGTTTTTCTTAGACATGAAGAAATGATTTGATTTCTACTGTGAACACTGTAAAATTAATGAAAGATAATTGCATTTGCTAATGTGAGACTAAGAAGCCAAAGCAACCTATTCTTTTGCATTTAAGTTCATATTGCTGATGTAAACAGCCAATGTAGAATTCCTTTAATATGTTTTCATTGGGTGGGACCTGTGTTTAACATCGACTTTGGTGGGCTTTGTGGAAGTAGAAAGTCTAAACACTTAATTTGTTGTTGCCTTTTCCATCCACTCCTGTATATCTGGGTGGATAGTGAATATATGCATATAACAAGATAATGTTTCTGAGTAAGTGGCAATTAGGACCAGCTTTTTTTCTTCTTCCCCGACTTTAGTCTTCTTTCTCAGCTGTTCATGCTTTTAAAACCAGAATCCATTTAAACTATTATATACAGCTTTGAGTGAAATCTCCTCTTTTTTAGTCTTGAAAAAAATCATTAGTCTTTAGAGGCCTATAAATCATAAGATCCATTAGGAGTGAGGCTCAAATCATGTTACTTCTTGCTTCTCAGCTGCTTATCCAACTCTGAAGGAGCCAAACTTTTGATGTAATATAACTAAATATATGCAGCTACGAGGGAAATAATCTTGCAGCATAAATGATTTTGCACATCTCCATAAAGGCATGAAGAAGAGTATGCCTTTCATGAGATCCTTGTAGCAAATGCTCCTAATTTCCCGTAATCAAAAGGACTGTGAAGTTTTGATGCTCTTAGAGGTCCAAGTAGCTGGAAGATCAATTGTACCATAACTCCATTTTGTTGGCTAAGTTAAAACACTGCAAGGCTCCCAGCAATGGCAATCTGCTCATTCAGAGTGCTGTTTGAACTGTAAGATCCTTCGGCAGACGCCCAAATCAAGTGACTAAAACACTCTCTGCCACTGATTATTTTCTCCAGCCTTCTTTGGGTTCACAGAAAGCAACTATTTTAACCCCCCTGTTAAGCAAAACCATGTTTCCTTGGTCAGAGCCAGAGAAACTGCTTTCGAGAGTTCATTTTCAGGGTAGAGCATTTCAGGGGAGAGGATTTCCTTCTGCCTGTGGGAAAGTTAGTCCCTGGACCAATCCCAAGCCATTCTGAGGTTGCAAGTTTTTTTTGTTGTGGGTTCAGAGAAAGTTATTTGGAATAAGCTTATGTCCTGCTTAAGCAAAATCTCCCAGGTACTAACTTTATCATTTTTTGCCAGCAGTTAACTTATCTTGATGGTGAAGGTGCTGTGGGGGTTCTCCTCCCCTTGGAGGAATTAAATAGGGCCGGAGGTGGGAGGAGGCATCTGTGCCTGCAACACTTTCAGAAGAGCAGCAGTTTTTGTTTTTGTTTTTGTTCCTCCTGGAACTAATTCCACCAACTATAGAAAGGGAGAAAGATGGCTGTGTGGCTTCTGCCTTTCACAGAGCTGTTTGTTTTTCTGTGGGGTATTGGATCTAATCAGAACAGTGGTAGAAGTGGTGGGAGAAGGGAGAAGGAATTGTCAGACACAACAGAAAGTGCCTGCTGAATGGTAGCTGAGTGACTTGCAAAAACATAAGCGGCATAAATTAGTCTTTACTCCTTTAATTCTTGTGTGCTGCAAGTCAGTCTCTGGTAAGAGAAAAAGCTTGTGTTGGCATAGTCGCCCCATTTTCTCTTTTCCTAAGTGCACATCTTTAGCCGAAACTTCAGTAGGTTTGGGGTTTTTTACTTTGGTGATTTCCAGTAACTTTAAGTCTTTAGGTCAATAAAATGTGGGGTAGAATTTTTGCTTTCAAATAAAGCTAACTATAAGGGTCAGTTGTTTGTCCTTCAGGTGGCATGCTGCTGTTGGGGTCTGTATGCTTGATTCTGGTCTGCATGAAAGAAAAGTGGTACATAAACATGAGAGTGGGATTTGAGAAGCCAGGACATTACACCTGGGATGAGTCCTGTCTTCATCACCAAGTCTGTCATCTCCTCTCAGCCACTGCCTTGTCTGTGTAATTCAGCTCTTTGCATGAGGATATCTTTCCATCTGTACGTAGCATAAAGGATGTTGGATTTCCTGGGCTGACTGCATGTAGTAGCTTTGCTGCCTATATGTGACTAGTCCTAGGTAGAAGTGCTGGAAATATTTGTGTTCAGTTT
The DNA here is from genome assembly GCF_000691975.1 of Corvus brachyrhynchos. NCBI lineage: Eukaryota > Metazoa > Chordata > Aves > Passeriformes > Corvidae > Corvus > Corvus brachyrhynchos. Next base: position 7,690,029 of record NW_008236209.1, read on the forward strand.
GAATTTAGGAAAGCTGTAGTGTTCAAGTATAAAACCAATGTGCTGTAGTGACAGGTGACTCCAGCCTGCCATGTATGTGCTGGTGTCCTGGGAGGGTTGTGGCCTTCCTTCCTTTCCCAGGAAGGGAAGAGGGAAGCTCCCTGTCCACATGGCTGCTGGTGTGGGGTCACACCACTCCGTGCTTCTAGGCCAGAGCTCTTGCATGATCTTGTTTTCTCCCCTTTTCATGGATGAAGCAGTGTACAACTCTGCTCTTTGAAAGGAACAACTTAGGAAGATCCTAAGCCTGGTACATTTGTCCTAAAGTAAGATCTAATCATGCCCTAAAAGTGTGTTTGTGAACCTGATGCTCTGAATTATAGAAGGGTTTAGTGAAAAAAGCCAGGACCTGCCTTTTGAACAGGAGACTTTGGGTATCTGACACCAGGTGTCCTGACCAAAGTCAGTAGGGATGAAATTGCTGTGCTTTAAGCTATTGCTTTGTCTGGTGGCTGTCAAGGCTGCAGCTGCTCAGAGTGGAGGGGACTAGACCATCAGAACGCACAGTGGTAGCAGAGACCTAGGAGAACCTTCAGTAAGTTCATACAAGACTTCCTTCGTAAGTCAGTTCATTGTATCTCTTTAACTCTGTTAATTTGCAGAACTATCCTGTATTGCCGTTTAAGTCAACCCTTCTTCAGATAGACCCCATGTGAGCCCGTAAACATAACTAATGGATTTTGCAAAGCAGAGTTATGAAAGCCTTTTTTCATCCCATTTCCGGAGAAGAGGCATAAAACAAATGAAAGAGTAGTTGCACCTGCAGCTGCTTATCCTGAGATGAGCCAGCCTTCTACTGCCTCACTTTCCATGCTGATAGTTGCATTTTGGATATCAGTAGTGTTCTGGGTTGGAATATGAGCACTCTCAGAATTTTATGGATAGAGACAACTTCCTCACTGAGTTAGATTTATGGGGTAGTGCTGATAATATCTGCTGGAGATTGGAGCTCACAGTTCCTAGCACTGATGCAGAACAGCTGAGCAAGAGGGCAGTGGCTAGGGGTGAGTTTTGACTGGGGAACAGTTCTGCAAGCTGCTTTACCACCCAATATTTTGTGGCATAGTTAACATGCTACCATGTGCAAGAAGAAATTACAATTTTGCTAGAAATACAGTCAGCAGAAAATACTGCACAGGAAATATGTTAGCGTTGCCCTGTGTTTGGAATTACTGAGCTCTTTGTTGCTTGCAAGGATGAAAATGTGTTAGTAACTATCTTTGTGAGCATGGCTAAGTGCATTTGGCATGGGGTTTGGTACAATACGGCTTTTTGAAAAATCTGCCATAAATATTTTTAAATTCATTTATTGGGACATTTAAGTGAAGGCGTGTAATGGTGCTGGTATTTCTGGAGATGGGATCAGAAGGAGGTTGTGCATCACTAGGTTTAAGAGGCACACAAACTATGTCTTGTCAGGCCTGAACTCTGTTGTGTTAACAAAACTACTTAAATAGGTTGCTTAAGCATAGAGTCAAAGTGTTTAAATTTATTGCTCAGGGCTTTTCAGAATAGGGATCAGTAATGGTGTCAGCACCTTTTGTTGCCCTGGAGTGGTGAAGTTTTGTGCTCTGCAGACTTGGGATTCCATGTGTCTTTGCTGTTGTTTGGGATGCCAGTTTTCCCTTGCTTATGTAATTCTTGTTGTCTTGTACCTTGGGATTGGTCAGTGCTGCAGCTGTGTGTGCACCAAGACGAGCAGAGGATGCAGGGTCTAGTGTCTTGCTGAGACAAGTGAAAGTTGAGATTCCCTGTTACAGGACCCAAAGACCTGGGGAAGCAGCTTGGGTAAGTTGGTGCGTCCATGTGATGTTGTCCGTCTTGGCTGGTATATTGGGCTTGGGTTGGGGACCTGGAGAACCAAAAGCAGTAGCTGTTTCTGACTCTTGTGTTGCCAGGCCTCTGCAGGAGAAGGCTGTAGGAAGAGATGCCTTTCCTGGGCAGTTTTGTTTGAGGGTATAGGTGAAAATGGGGGTTTTAGATCTCTTTTCCATCAGCATCTGAAAGAGCACAGTAAAAAGGCCAACTTTCTTTGACCTGAATCCAGACCTCCCGTCAGCCAATCCTTTTCATAAAATTGGTCAGTGTATCAGGCAGCCTAGAAAAAAACACAGAAAGGACTTAAGAATAACTGAGCTCATGGTGAGATAAAAATTTCTCAGAGCCTAGATTATGGAATGATCCAGTTATTTGTAAAATATATAAGCAGATTCTCTGGCTCAGCTGTGGAGGCTCAGCAGTTGTGCTGGAGGATTTGGTTATGTGCTCAGCCCATCCTGCTGCTCTCCTAGGTACAGCTGAGTCTGGAAATTGAGGTTTAAGGCTGATGACAAGTTGTGTATTAAATGTTACAAATTAACTGTACTTTGGAAATTGCAATTATAGGCTTTTTTAAGGAATCTAAGGCTCTCTTGTTTCTTGTCTAAAGGGTTGGGTTTGTTTTTCCCCTCATGTTATGTTATTTTTCTGGAATTAGCAGGACATTTTTGCTTCTGCTTTTCCTCGTGTATCATCTGATGTCAGGAAGGTGAATTGCTTCCTGCAATAAACCTGTGTATTCATAGAAGAGGTATGGGTATAAAGTGCAGTACCATATTTAATTTTTTCCCTTACAGGAAAAATACTTAATGTCTTATAAAATGGTCCATCACGATAAGTGATATTCTGGTCTCTTTACTCTTGTGATTAAAACTCTTTTTAAGGATATTTGTATGTCTCAGTACATGTTAGAGTCCCAGTACTTTTAGTTGTTTATAATAGAGGTTAGGTTGGTTAAACTTGAGGTCTGGCATCTCATTATGATGGGCACTCAAGCTGAAATCTGATCATCAAGAGAAGATAACACAGTCTGTGAAATGAGTTGCTCTTTTTTGGCAGCAGGTGTTACCAAAAGGCTTTTCTGTGACTTGCGTGTATTCAGCTTCCCAAGAACCTATTTCCTTATTGAGAACAGCTTTGGGGTGTTCTCAATACCTCATCTCCTCCTACCAAATACTCGGCAGAAAGAAGTCAGTGGACACATGAGCATTTAGAACCGGCTTGCCTGTCTAGGACTTTATCTTTTAAAGCACAGCTAATCATTTTGATTACAGCAGAGTAATTTTACTTAATTTTCTATGGAAAGGAGAAGCAGGCATCTGAGATGCAATACAAAGGCAGGAATTGCAGTTCTGGGCTACCAGAAGTCATTCACTTTTTGTATTTGTGGAAGTTTGTGTTGGGCTCTATTACAGGACTTTTGAGAGATGTACTTTCTTTTGGATTTAGGTTACCGTAGGATTTATGGAAGCTGAAGAGTAACATTGTGTCCCAAGGGCATGACCTGTGCTAGAGTAAGTGATCCTAAAATCTGCAGTGTGATAGCTGGTGGGAGCCAATCTTGGATGTTTGGAGAAGGGAGGAGCAGAAGACAGGCTTTTTAGCTCATGTGGATGACATCTTTTCATTTTGCAATGAAATTGGCTTTTCAGCTTTGCTTGAGCAGCTGAAAGAGATGAAACATCCCTTTCTGTTAAGGACAAAAGCAAAACCCTTCTCTTTAATGCAGGTAGCAGGGCTGGGATGTGCTGAAATCACTTGGCTTTGATCCTTGGTTGTGGTGTAGGAGTGCACAGTACTACTCAGGAAGGTGTAGTGGTGAAGTGATTTTAAGTCCCTGGTCTAGACTGACGCCTGTGTTGCTGGCGCAGAGTAAGCTGAGATCACTCCAGGCTGCGAGTGCTGTTGAGCTCTTCGGGGTCACCTGCAGCAGTCACATCCCAGCCACCTCTTCCTCACTGCCTGTTCCCCCTCCACAGGTGCCCCACAGGCAGGGAGACTGGAGGAAAACTTTCTGGAAGGAGTGTCAAAAAGCTGTCTGTTCTCTTCCTGCTTGAAGATTGGGATACTCTTATGGCCTTTTATTTTCTACACAGTTTTTGTGTTAAATGAGCAGCCTTTTTGCAAGCTCCACTGCTCCTTCAGCTGGGAGCAGGGTATCTGCCTAGCAGAGATTTTGTGGTAAAATTTATTGTGCTGTACTTGAACACTAACCTGAGTGGTTTTTCCCCTTCTCTCTTTAAAAAAAGCTAAAAAGCTTTCTTCTTCCCCCCCGCCCCCCCACCCCGAGTGGAAAATTTCAACTTGTCCTCCACTTAAACACAGTTCAAGCTTTTCTGGGAAAATGGAATGAATCAGTAACACTTTTCTCTTTTGCTTCTTGTATGTATTATTTTTATTGTTGTTTTGATTGCATAAAGGCCGCCTTCTGGCATAATTTTCTGCATAAGAGAGGGCAGACAAGATCTCTAATGTGGTGCGTCTCCCTCAGGAGCTGTGTTATCCCTAGACCTTCAGAGTTTGGAAATCACAGCTTTAGGAAGAGGCTGAATCTGAACAAGGGCAGACAATTCTTACAGTGTGTTGTTCTTCTACAGACTGAGGGGTTTTCGTTCAAGTGATGCACAGGGATGAGCATCCAGGAGCACAGGATGACTTTGAGCTTACCCTTTGGCAGCAGAGAGAGGCAGCTTCCCCCCACAGCTCCCAGGCAACCTCTTGGTGCTCCTCGTCTCCTATGCTGCCACTCACGCTCCTTGCAGATCCTAGCACTGTCCTAGAGGTTTATTCCTAATTGTTTCACTTTTCACATAGACTCGATGCTCTCTTGATTGATGTCTTGAAGCATGGGTTTAAAAATCAAATAGCAAATGACTGCACTCTAATGGATGTTATTACACTAGGCATAATGTTTTAGAAGTCACTGTGGTTAAGTGGAGTATCTCTGGAATCTTGTTTTTATCAAGACATTTATATTCCTGTCTAATTTTTGTGGAGAGTCATTTAGACGTTTTCCAGATTAGAGCATAATGGAACTGCTAGCTATAAATGTTCAGAGGAATCCATTACACATGCTGATTTAGTGGTTAGTCACAAATACTTTGGAGCTACAGTGTCAAATTTAACATCAGTCTTCAAAACCACATATTGTGAAATCCGGTCATCATTCCTATGAGATGTTCCTCCAGCCTCTCTAAGAAGAAGAAGACACTTTGTACAGCAAGATGTAAAAGCAATTTGCAGGGGACAGACCGATGCTGGAGGAACAACTTGGTGTAAGAAGCAAGCCAGCAGGCAGCTTTTCCCTGTAGAGTTTTAGCCTGTTTCTTTCTGCTTAATTAAAGTCCAGAAGACTGGTGGTGGCAGTGGGTTCGTGTGCTTATTTTCATGTGTGGCAGGTGCAGGTGGAGGCAGTGACTGATGGAGCTGGAGCAGGACAGTCCCTTGTGCTGCAAACCTGTGTCTCCTTCCTGCAGCATTGCAGGGTGCAGGGCTCTGGCTGCTCCCCGACAGCAAAGAGCTGGTCCCCTTGAGATCAAGACTGGTATTTCTGTTAATGGTAGTAGAGATGTTCCTGCAGGTTCTTTGGAGAAGGCACCATAGGCTGTAGAGCTGTAGTTAATAATTAGAGTGACTTTTGCATAACACAAATATCAACAGACATGTTCACTTACTGTAACTATATATAGGTGTGAGTTTAAAAATCAAATAGCAGCTGCTTTAACCAAAGCCTGTGAGTGGAAGCTGTTGCCTGTTTTGCTTTCAAAACACCATGTTTTCCCTGAGATAACTCCCTGCTTGTTGCAGTTGGCTGCGTGTTCCCGCATACCACCATTGGGAGTTGTGTGCAGTGTCTCTGACCTCCTGGGGTGGGAATTATTGCTCTGAATTGGATGACCTGCATCTTGCTGGGTGTTGCTTGCTGAGGGAAGGCTTATGACCTGCAGGACTGTGTTTCCTCGCTCTCAGCTTGTGAGTTGAAAGTGAGTTCATCTGAAGGTTGCAAATGAACAGCAACAGATTAGGGTTAGGGCTGTTAAACCAGAGTGCTGTTTCTTGTAGCACTCTGTCTTGGGTTTTAAGCCAAGGGTGGAGGTGGTCAAAATGAAATTAACCTGAGATTTAGAGGATGAGCAAGTAAATCCCATTGAATTTTTGCATGTTAGAGTCTCAGAACAATATTTATGTTAAGGGATGAGCTTGTGCAGTTAGCTGGGCATCCAGAAGCTCTTCGGTTGCCTTTGTTGTCCAAGAATATTTGTTTCCATGGTGGCAAATCTGGAGGTGTTCACAGGATACCTGAAAGTGCTTCACTGTCAATAGTTTATTAGCAATGATTTAATAGCACATTTAAAAATAACATTATTTGGTATTGTTAAGTTACTGGAGTTTCTTCTTGATACCTGGAGGAGATACTGAAATTCTAGGTTTGTGCAAGCTTGAGAGGGTCAGTACTCTAATCGATAGCTGAGTTTACTAGTAAAGCTTCCTAAAACTTGTAGGAATTTTTAGCTTTTTTGGGTCAGATCCCCCTTTTTATCAGTTGCCCAGACATTAGAACACTTTAAGACCTGTCTAATGCACAGATCATGTAATGCTTTTATTCCCTTGGCTTTAGAACGTTACTTTTGTTCATAAGCACAAGGTAAGCTTTTAGAAGAGGTAACATTAGAGGATTTCAGTTCTGTGTTGAAATTAAGTTTTCTGGGAGTTAACAGCAAGGTTGCAGAGAGTTTGAACTACCTGGGGAAGAAGTTTGTACTGTCTGTTACGCCTCTGGCAGCTCATCCTCAGCTTGCTCCTGGAGGCATCCACAGGGCATTGGAAATGTCAAAGCAGATACTGTGCCGTGGGGTGCTGCCAGGTCTGATCATGATTTGATCTCCAGACCTGCCTCGTCGGGCTGCTGTGGAGCTGAAACCTGCAGACTGCCCATCGTGTGTGCCCTGGATTTGGCAGGGGTGGTGCTTTCACGGCCCAGCTCATCCCTATTAAAGACAATGGTGCTCATCCCACTGATTGCATGAAGAGCCCCCTTCCCTGGAGATGCTGCCTGCCAGGAAAGGAGATAATTCATGGCCTGCATCAGCTCTGTCTTAAATTGGCTGAAGAACAGGATTTGGTTAGCTTTAATGATAAGAGCTGGGATTTTGCAGTGTCAGCTCTTTTCCATGGGGTTTATGCTGGGATCTCAAAACTCACAGGAGTTGTATGATGGGATGAGAGGTTAAAAGCCAGTGTAATAGCCACAAAATGCTCCAGCCTTACAAAGAAATGTCACTGCATCCTACTTGGGTACTCATAATTAGTAATTCCCAATTTGCCCTGGCTCTTTAGAGGAGTCTGCTGGGAGGACAAACCTGTGAGCTGCACTTGGCTGCCTGGTTAGGGCTGTTAAACCAGAGTGCTGTTTCTGACATTGTTCATTTTTAGAACTAGGTTTCCACGTATTGCTTTAACTGTTATTAGCAATTTGCTGGGCTTCATTTTGGTGATGGGAGAGCACTTTGTGATCTCTGAAGCATTCAGAAGTGCAGCAATGTGTAGCAGTGACGGTACATAAACCAGAATGATAGTATTGCTTTCTAAGAGTATTTTTAAACTGTTTTCTCTTTAATTCTTCTGGGCAATTTAACTGAGCATATGTATTATTGTTAACATTTTCTTAAAATCAAATCCAGTACATACAGGTTTTTTATTGTTGCTTTTAGAGGACTAATTTCTTTTTTTCTTCCCCAGTAGACTGTGTTCATCCTTACCTCATGACTTTTTTCCTGTTTAATTGCTTCAGTATTGCACTGAGTTCTGCTTTCACTTTTTAATTGGCAGTCATATTGTGTCCATGGTAAAAGAGAGGGAATTTCACTGTGGAATTGAAGGCAGAGATTTGGACCACTGTGTTTTCATTAAATGAGGAAGGTACTTAGTATTTCTCTTCAAACTGTACCTATTACACCAACAAGTGGTGTCTGCTTAAGTGAAGCCTATCAGATATATAATAGGCACTCTGTAAAGGATGGTAAATTAGGGCATTGATAGCAACTAATCAAGACTTTATGCCATGGCACAGCCAAGGAGGGAGGTTGGTGCCAGTGTCACAGAAGGTATGGGCTGACATGGGTGGTAGGGTTGTGGCCAGAGGAGCCTTTGCTTCTCTGGCTCTCAGGTGGGTGAGTGAGAAGGATCTCACCTTGACCGATGGACAGCTCTGTGCCCTCTTCTGTGCTCATGGGCAAGCTGGGCAGCCTTGCCTTAGCACTGCAGTAAAATGATATAATTCAGATGATTTCAAGGTTAGAAATTTCTTGTTCACAATGGGTTGAGATACCACTGATGCCTTTATATTCCTTATGTATGGAAAGCTTAGTTGCAGCTTTCATGCATTTTCTCTCTACTGGTTGCTCTGGGAGCTGGCTCAGTGTAGAGATGCACCTGATACGGGGCAGCAGAGCTGCTCAAACTTCTGGACCTGGGTGCTGTTTAAACCACCCAGCCAGTTTTGTTAGCAGATGAGCACTTCAGCTCTGCTGAGTTAGCGTATAAATAGCTTTTGTTACAGCAGTTCAGCCTCTATAAGTGCTGTAATGTCTTGTCTGTGAGGGTTCCTGCACTTAATATTTTAGGGTTCTTAGGGTATGGCACAGACTGTTATTGATGGCTTCTTATAGGTGCCTGTAGTTAGCATAAAACAGGAAAGTACAACTTGAGTTGTGGGCACTTATTTATAAATATCTTGCAGCAGCCAGGAAGCATTGGCAGGCACAGTTTGTGCCCCTTGGTATGGGACTGTGAACTTGGGTCATCCCAGCTCCTGTACCAGGGGGTTCAGAGCCAAACCCTCCAGCCCTGCCACTGGCAAGCACTGTGCACCTGGAGCTCACTGCCTGGATAAGGAGATGTGAAGGAACACCAAAGCAAGTTGTACTTTGGCATAATAACTACGAGTCTTATCCTGCCACCTGCCCAGGCATTGTGGATTTGAAGTCACATTGATGCAAATACGATGTTTGGAGTGCTGGGAGAGCATCTTTCCTGCTACTTTACCCTTTTGAAATGCATGCCTCATGGTCCTGGAATTCAGCTTAATCAGGCAGGAATGTTTGTACCAGGATTGGCTGATGTATTTATTTTACCTAGGATTAATTTATAAATTATATTCCTACCTGTAGAAGTTTGATTAGCATTATTAATCTAACGTGCAATGGATACTAAAGGAACTTGAGCTTAAAAAAAAGATGGGAAATTAGAGGGAGAAATCAGATTGAAATTGCAAGGCTGCCTGTGGTCCTGGAGGAGCTGGATATGGTCATGTTCCTGAAAAAATGTAGCCTATGTGGAATCTACTTGTTTTATTTATACAGGTGTTCAAAACATGCTTAACCCAGATCTGGACATGCCTTAATTATTTAGAGGTGATAACACTAACAGAACGGTTTTTTTAGTTGTAAAACTACACAATATTTTTTCCCTAATGTGACCTGTGGAAATAAATATGTAAATCCCAACAGGCAGCTGTGATTCTGGTTTTCGTTTTTGTGATGCACAAGATTTTGAGCCATTGCTAGGACCTGACTGATGAAACCATGCCCATGTGAACACACATCTATCCTGCAAGCCAGATGTCTATCAAATCCTTGGTCAAGCTTCTTGTGGCCACCCTGTGAACATTCGTAGAGCTGCTGCTTGCAAACTTTATTTCTACAAAGTCCAAAACATTGGGATTTTCCTCCATTGGCAGACAAATGGCTTAGAGGAAAAAAAGGAGATCTTTTCCTGGAGAGTGGTGACCAGTATTGATGAAGTTTGCTATTGAAATGGTTTTTAACTGCAGACCTGTTGGACCTATTTGAGGGCAGGGGATATTTCTATAGAATAAGATTTTTTTGGGTGTTACTCCCAGAGTGTTGCTTCTTGCAGTTGCCTCTAGGATTTGAGAGTCATTGGGGGAGGTCCTGGTCTGATTTTTTTTTTTTGCTTTGGTTGCTTTCCCAACTGTTCCCCACTACTGAATGGGTCCTGTAACTTAAATGGACACAGTTGTATGGATGAAACAAGACAGCAAGAGAGAGAGGAAGAAGTGAGGAAATGTTTCATGAGGCAGTTGAAGTGAATGATTTTGCTCATTGGTGAGGTGGCAGGCAGCCATCTGCTCGCTCTCTGCATCCTTTCCAGCTGACCTTAGCTTTGTTCTTGATGGGTTTCTCCTAGGGCCCATCACTATGGAGAGGGAAGACATTCACCACAAAGAGATTCACAGCAGGTCACTCCTTTGTCTCAGACCTTCTCTCTCTATACCAGGTTGCTAAAGCCACCCCCGCATTCTGTCCTTTTCCCAGAGCGAACGTCAATGGCCCCAGTGTCTCTGTGCTGCTGACGAGGGCAGAGGGTCCTTGAAAGCAAGGCAGTGACAGTGCAGAGCTGGCATTTTCCACTAGGTCTGCTAATTAAGGTCACATGTCCCAGCTATTAGTTTAGCCATTGCTTTTCTCCATTAAGCAGACTGCAAAATGCCAGGGAAGGGAAGAACAGTTCTCCCTTCCACAGAGCACCACCGTGACACTAGGTGATGGTCACAGGGTGCTGTTGAGCTGTGGGCATGCCAGCCTACTGATGAAGCAGTATTTGCTGCTTCAAATAGGAAAATTTGGGTTATATGACAAGAAATTATGCATGCTGGAGTGTTTCCCTGAGTTTTCTAAGGGTGTGCTTCGGTGAAGGTTTGCTAGGGAGCGAGGTGTTACTAGCTAAGCTTGCTGGGTGCATGCTGGCAGAGCTGAGAAGCAGGCTTTAGTATTTTTAAATAAGCAACCATTGCCTTGCTTTAGAAAAAATAATTCTTTTAATCAAGACTTAATGTGGAGGACATTCCAGTGCAGAGTATGTCACCGCTGCAATTGTCTAGACAGGTTACCAGTGTCCCTGTTAAGCAACCTCATTATTTATTTAGAGTTATTTATTATAATAAATGTGGTTGCCTGCAGTGAGACGTGAACTCCACAGAGTCATATTTCAGATCTCACAGCTGTGTTGGTTAAATTTTCAGAATAAATAAAATGTTTTCAGCTGCAAATAGAGCAGCCTCTTACACTCCTGGGTGGCTCCAGTTGGTGCTGTTCTTGGTAAAGGTGCAAGAGGAGGAGATGCTCAGTTTTGGGGAGGAGGAGAAGGCGACATCCTTCAAGTCCCCGCACACTGCCTGACCTTGGATGATGTCCTTGTGGGGGTATAGGAGCTGGTGTAACTTGCAGTCATTGCTGACTTCAGCAGGGCTAGAATAGTACCTCAGGTGCTGAATTTAAACACTTTAAATGGAAAACATCCAGTCTGTACAAGAAAATGGAGACTTTATGGATATGATGTGTTATCACAGGGATCATGTTCTCTGCTGCAGGCCCATAGACTTTGGTAGAGTTACTTAAGATTTGCCTTTCTCAGTGGCTATGATGAAAATTTGGTGTGTATTTCTTCCCTGGAATTTTGTTGTGTGGCAGGAGCTTGCCAGCATCCCAACAGCTCCAGTTTTCTGAGAGGAGCAAGAAGCTTGCAGGTATCTGACTTCAGTCCAAAGGGAATTACTTCCTTTTTGACCATTTACCCAAAATCTGGAGTTCTCTGAGCTATCTGGCCAAGGAGGGGAGGTTGCTAGTGAAGCTGGAGATGAACTCAGGAGAGAACTGACCAGAGGGAACAGTTTCCTTGCTCACCATTTCTGATTGGTGTTCAGCCTAGAAATGGTCCTTGCTTTCTCCCCTTGGAGTCTCAGGTCTGCCTCCTTCTGGGCGTTCTGTGGCTGCTGTCCTGGTTGTTAAGCCTCTTTCAGAAGCTTTCCAAAGCTCCTCTGTATGGATTCCACTAAGTTTTAGGCATGTGCTACTTGTATGTACCTGTCCTCTTGGGTATATTGTGATTACTTCAACTCCTTGGCTCTAGGGACAAATATTTATCCTAAATGAGGTTTATCCATCACGCCCATCTGTTTGGTGGGTGCAGAAGATAATCTTGTATGCTGCCAAAGAATGGTGGAAAGCTTATCCAGTGGTGTATTTTATATATATACTGAGTGGCAGGATTATATATAGTAGATCTGTGTTGGTAAGGTTGGTCGGATGGCTGCATCTGGTCAAAATGGTTGAGCTTGGCTAGACGTATGTTTTCTTTCCTATAGAACTTAATTTTATCAAAGTATGAAAGAACATTAAGTTTGGCATTTTATGAAATGACTTGAGGAAATTGAAGTTAGTTGTTCCTTGTAGCATTTGATAAAATACACAAAGGCCAGAAGGAATGAATGATTCACGTCTCGACTGTCAGCTGTGGTGGAAAAATGAGGTGAAACTGGATTCGTGATATAAAAATGTGTTCATCATCACTGAAACTTGTCAAAATATAATTTCATCTTGTTTAGGGAGTTATTGACTCAAAAGTAAATAATAAAGATTTGTAGAAGGAGAGCAAAACAGTGTTTTAGAGTGAGTGCTTATTTTTAGCTTGATTTTTTTTTTTGAAGGAAGATTTCATAAAACTTCCCGCTGTTATAAAGTTAACGTGTTCTTGCCCCAATAACGCCTGCCTGACTGCAGAATTTGAGGTTTAATCATGCACCATCAAATTCAATTTTCAAATTTAGAGTTAAAACAGTCTTTTGAGCTTAAGTTAATGTGCTCACTTTCATTTCAGTGCACATTGTGACAGATAATTATTGTGTGTGCTGTATTTCTCTCATTAGTAGGTTAGTATTACGGCTTCTGCCAGACCACAAATAATTAAGGGTTATTTCAAGTATGACTTTAAAATAAAAAACAAAAAGTAGTTCTGAGGAATCCTACACAGTTAGGTAATGAGTGTCTGCAACAGAAACCACATAAATGACTTAATGTGCCCAGATAGTCAAACATAAAACCTGCTCAAGCTTGTTAGCTAATCTCATCCATAGAACTAACTGCCTATTCTTCATGGATGTTAACCCAATTATACTAACTTTTTAAGGTAAAAAACCCACTTACGTGGAAAAATTACATTTGGAAAGGGAATAATAAATGAGCCTTCCTGCTGTAATTAAACAGACCATTGATTCAACAGACCTGTGGAGTGATTCAGACACTGCCGTTCACCGTATGCAACTGGTTTTGTTCAACCACTGCTATTGAATGTGGTTGACCAGCCACATTCTAAGCAAAAGCTGCTGGGATGGGGACTTTAAAATTTCTATGCTAGTGTGTGCCTGCAGCAGATGGACTTGTAACAGAGGGGAGGATGTACTGTGGGGAGGATGTACATGGACTGAAGGAGTGCTTACAAAACCCTCTTGTGTCATTGACTTAGATGAGTTTGTGTCTAGCAATAGATGCAAGTAATGCAGCATTTTAGGTCTGGAAATTCCTTTAGGATCCCTGGATGAAAAACACTCTATTGCTATGAATTACTTATAAGTAGTTTTGCTGGAACTCTAATGAAATAGCAAAACTTGAGTGGTTTGGGCTGTTCTTGGGCAGTGCAGGTGTGCCATGACCATCCATCCTCTTCCTGTCTCCAGAAACACTGTGTAGTAGAAAATGCACAAGGGTCCAAAAAGTAGTGGAATGTGTAAGAAGTAGTGCTCATCTTCAAAACTGGATTGGCTGTCAGGGTCCCTCTGCAATGCAGATTTTTTTCAAGTGGTGTTTGCTTGGTTTTTTTACTGCTAAAAAACAGCGAAGTCTTGGTATCCAGCTGGTCTTCCCATTCTTTTGGAAGGTGCTCCAAGGTGTGTGATGGTCTCACCTTCAAGAGGATGTCACTTGATACAGGAGAGCCCAGGCCAACCAGGTCTGTTGGCAACATCAGCGGAGACCTAAAGGAGCTGGAGGCTCCTGAAGATACTTTTTTATTGAAAGTGTTCTTGTAGAAGAAACAGAGCTACTTTCCAGCTGTTTTTCTTTAACTGTGTGGAAGATCTTGCTATGGAAGCAAGCTCAGAGGCTGGTTTTGCTTGGCTTGTGGATGGTGTGGGTGGCTTGGAGGTGGGATTCAGCTCTTCCCAGCAGAACTGGGAGATGACAGTCAGGAAAGGTGGGAAGGTTTTCCTGCATCTGAAGCCAAATAGCTGGTTGAGTAGAAAAGCAAAAAGGAATGGAGGACTGTATCAATGGAGATGCAGTTGAAATTGCTGGCTAGGAGAAGGACCTTTCTCCTCAGCTCTCTGAGTGGATACCAGCAGGACAAGATTCCTTTGCAGAGGTCAAGAAATGTGCTGTAATTGAGTTGTGCAATGAGCTGTCCCTGGGTAGAAGCTACTATGTGTGGCTGGGTAGAGAAAGGCTGTTCTGTAAATCTTATGCAGAAAGAATCAGCAATCCTTAGGTTCAGGCTGGCTGTGAGGATCTCAAGTGATTTGTTAAAAGCATGTTTGATGAGTGTAGAGATGAAGGGAAGATGGGAAAAACAGCTGGAGAAAGTGCATCTGAGCCTGGGAGGGAAAAGTGTATGCAGGGCAAGGGCAACAAGCTGGTGGAGAGCAGGAAGGTGGGCAGAGGTGGGCTGGAAGTCACAGGTACATGGAGTCATCACTCTGGGTGCAGTGCTACTCCCCAGAGCTTTACATTTCTGGTGACAAATGTGGAGAACTAATGTGTTGTGTTGCCAAAAGAAACAAAAATCCTAATACTTTCCCACTGAGAATGCAGGGTGCTTGTACAGAAAGCTAGAGGAAAGGCAAGTGTTTAACAGTGAGGGTAGTTTGACCCACTGATGGTTTTCTGTTCATTCCCTCTCACTGGTTTGTTGAATTTTAGTAGGACTGTAATAAATGACAAAGACAAAGATACCGTGATCGATTTGCCTTGCAGCTATTTGGGAGCTGATTCGTGGTGGTGGTGACTGCAACTGGGGTGGGCAGGCATTAGGAGGAGTCTTTAGCAGAGAGATGCTCCTTGGAAAACCAAATCAACCCTCCTGGCTGTTAACTAGTTCTTCCTTCCTATGTCCTACTTTAAACGTCTGATTAAATTTTCCTTATTTTAAAAAGGAGATGGCTTCTAAAAGAACTTGACGGTATGTTAGTGAAACCATTTGGTGTTGGCTGTGTCTGCTTTATCCTTTAGCAATGTTATTGAGAAAAAGATCCTGTGATTTCCTTTCTCAGATTCTGCATAGGAGTTACAGAAGTAGGGGAAATTGTTCACTGCTTTCGTGTTAGCTTGTAACATTCATGCAATTGGTATTTGGCAGGATCTTCAGTATATATAATCTGTCACAGAAATATTCTTGAATTGCAAGGTGAAGAGCTGCAGTAGTAATTTGGGGGGATGCATTTCTCTCTTCTTTTGCTTTTGGGGTTTTTTTTCGGGGGGGACTCTTGTTTTGTTTTTTGTTTGGTTTGGGGTTTTTTTCCCTTGGTGTTAAAATCAATATTGAATGAGTGCTGCTTTGAAAAACAAAATTATATTCAGGTGTCCAGAACCAGTAACCAACAGCAGTTGAAAGAGTCCAAACATGGCCAGGCAGAGGAAGGGGATCATTCATCACGCTCGCAGTTTGTTAGAGAGATAATGTTTGAGGAAATTAAAGTGTGGTGCAGAACTGCTCAGGGGTGCTTTTCCTGCACCATGCATATGCTCATGCTTTATTTGCCATTATTCTGCTGTAATGTATGTTTGGCTGCTAGCAAGCACATGGAAATTTAATATCAGGCTCAAACTGTGCCTCCTTTATTTATAAACAGCTTTTCTTTTGCTTTATGCTGATAGAGCATGATACAGAGACATCTTGCCATAGACTATGTCAGTATAAGGTGCCAAGAATGAAGAGGAAACATTTTATGTGATTAAACAACTGAGACGTTCTGACAGATGTTTGCCTGTCATAGTCTGCAGGAAAGGCAGCGACGCTCAGATCTGGTTGGTGCTCATGCATGTGTTTATGCCCCAAATTCAGGGGGAGGTGTTAACAGCTGGCTGTATCACACAGGCTCCTGGAACCCCTTCCCATGTGTTGTACAGTGGGTCTGAGTGTGCTTGGTATGGGCTCTGTTCCTGGTGCTGGGCTACCTGCAAAGTCCTTCCCCCTTCCAGCACCAACAGCTTCCTCTCCTCTCCAGTCTTCCTTTTTCTTGGCATCATCGCTTTTGTTTTCTGGCTCTTGACTCTGTTTCTTTCTTGTACTTCAGGAAGTGGTTACTGGTTTCAGTGAAGGCTTTTGACACAGATCTTGCCAAAATAAGATCACACTGAAGGTACTGGTTCTCACCTCTTGGCTGCAGCTGAATGTCCTTCCACTTTAATTCCCAACCAGAGGTTTGTGTGCTTTAAGGGCAGTTTATGTTGGGGTTTTGATGGTTTTTGACTATTAAAATAGCTTTACTTTGAAGTATGAATTCAAGATAATACAGCTATGGCTTTGGAAAAATTGCTGTTGATTATTTCATATTCTGATGTAGGTGGTAGAAAGGCCCTAAATATTTTGAAGTTGTATTTGGAGAAGTAATAAAAATTACTCACACCTGTCCAAACTAGTCTGTTAGGGTTTTTTTCCTCAGATTAATAGAGCAGGCTGGATCTTTTTGTGATGTGTAATCAAGGTGGAAGTTTTTTTTGAGTCAAACTGCAAAGGTATAATCCCCTTCAGGGATTATGGTACATTTTGCATATTGCCTCCAAGTTACTATCCAAGTTTTCAATGGATGCTTTAACCCTGCTGCTATCTGTAGCACTTTGGAAAGCATTCATTGATAAAACTGGATTTTACCAAGAGCTTTGCAAAGACCTGAAGGAAGGCAAGATGCCTGGGAGAGCAAGGAATATTATTGCCAACGAAGACTTTGCGATTCTGTCAATTGCAGTAATGAAAAAACGACACCTACCTTGTGTGCCTGAAGTACTTATAACTCATTTGGGGTTGAGTTCAACCCCAACAGCATGTGTTTGCTTTTCCAGACCAGCTCTCTGCTTGTAAACAGGTGGTTGTGTTGGAGTAAACCAGTCATGGTTTGCCATTAAGTCTTAATTAGTTAACAAATGGTAATGTGTTACATTATATCTGTTCAGTCTCATTTGCATGGGGTGGAAGGTAGTGTGAAGACTTCGTTTGTTGGTGTGTGGCTAAGAGGATTAGATCTGGCTGTGCAGAGGTGGGGGCAGATGACGGGGAGCTGGGGTGGTGGAAGAGCATCTGCCATAGTACTGCTTATGCCATAAACACTTATTTAAAAGAAACCCCCTCTTTATCCTGCTGTGTTTGGGTTGAAGGAAGCACATTTATTCCTTTTGACTTGGTTGTGGGAGAACGCTAAATAATTGCTTCATCCTACCAAAGGCAGTTGGTGAACAGGGTGGAGAGATAGCATAAAGGCTAAATAAGTGTAAATGGTTTAAGTGTTTCTAATTTATGGCACAGCGCTCACAGGGGAATATGCTCAGTAAGACCTGCAGCATCTTTCCTATTGAATGAACGGCTTAATGATGGCAAAGTCTGCTGTGTTAGGGACTTGGGTGAGGTCACTCCTTGTCTTTGGCCATAGGAAATACTTCAGCTGGAAAAGCCACTATTTCCTTGCGGCTGCTTTGGATTCTGCTTTTACGGTTGAGAGAGCAGACTCTTTTTCTGGGATAGTTTTGGAAAATATTTAATTAAGCGGCTCTAATGAGGGGCCATTATATCTGCAAATGGAATTGTTGTTACCATCATTTCAGCAGTTAACATTTTAAGGGCAGTTGTTCACATACTGTTCAGTAATTAGGGCCCAATTCACTGTGGAAAAATTGTAGCTGGGCTGCTGCTGCAAGTGTAACATGGAAAAGAACATTTGAAAGGAAGTCATTCATCACAGAGTGTGCAGTGGACATGTGGACCCATCGCTTTTCAACACAACATGGTCTCCTGTAAGTGCAGGCTGCAAAGGTTCAGATCCCAGAAGTGGTGTGGGCTACTGTGGCATATGCACGATAGGCTTATTCACTCACAAGTACTGCGAAATTGTCATGGTCCTTTTATAGGTGTGCAGAGCAGAGGTTTGGGACAGAACTGTGGAAACTCGTACTTGTGGCACAGCTGTTCTAATGATCACAGTCTATGGCAGTTCTGCAGACTTGGTGGTATTGTGGTATTAATGGCTAGGTGAGCCTTTGAGCCTCCTAGGAAATTAAACAGCACAAGCAGGGGAAAAGCACAAATTACCTGTCTGATCTTGGTAAGAAGCAGCACCTTACACAGCTTGATGCAAATTGTTTCTCGTTAAGGAATGTCTTAAAATGCAACTCTGCAGGGTTGCTGAGCTGTAGCTATAGTTAGAACTGCAACTATAGATAGCATTAAATTTATTTAAGTGCTTATGAAGTGAAGTTTGCCATTTCCTCTGAGACTTATTTTAGAGCAAGTCTAGTGGAATTTTTGAGCATCTTTGTGCACCTCATGTTCAAGCACGTTCGTACTGCAGAGGCTGGGCAAGATCGCAGGGTTCTGTCAGTGTCTGGCTGAGTGGGCACTTTGCTTCCTTAGTCTGATTTGGGATGGTCCTGCAGAAGCTGTGTGGTTGTAGCAGCCTTCCTGCTGGTCCTGGTCCTGGCAAGGTGGCCAAGTGTGGCTGGAGCACAGGGCTCTGCTTCCACAGGGAACCATGTCTGGTATTAAATTAACTTTGTGTCAATCTCATGCTGGTTCATGTAGTTTTGCTTTCTGGATTAGAGTGTATTCTGCAACTCTTGATTGGTAAATCCTCTTTCTAAGCAGGGGAGGAAGAGCTTTAGCTCAAGAATGGGGCTTGGTGGCAGCACCAAGGAGCTCTGTAAAATGCTGGGTGCCACATCTAAGCCCTGAGACTGTGGATTTTCTTGTACTTACTCCTCTTCAACTTAAGTAAATGTTATCTCTCCTGAGAGCAGATGGATAACTTTTATTGGATCTGGGCAAGGCTTTTTCCAGGTAGCAGTGGTTTGATCATGGCAGAGAACATGGTAGAAAGTCATCAGTGCTCCAGAAGATGTGTTGTCAAACGGCTGTTGTGGTGGTGGGAGACCAGGGTGTCCTTATCCATTGACTCTGTGGGAGCACATGACCTGTTGTTACAGGACCATCCCTTGGAAAGTGGGTCTAGGGGTTGGGGTCAGGGTCCCTAGGTGAGTTTTTGGATGGAGAGCTGGTTTCCTGCAAGGCCCTGCTCTCCTGCAGAGGAGCTTTCCTGTTTTACAGGTAGGAACCACAGATAAATGGGAATTCTCTTTGGCACCATGTTGGAGCTCTGGGAGAGGCAGGCAGTGAAGTGCTGTGTCATTTTGGTCTGAGAAATGGTGTTTCTCCAAGAGAAGGGGGTTATGTCTCCTCCCATGAACAGCAGCTCATGCAGAGAGAATTAGAGATGCCTTCAGAGACCTGTGGGCCAGCCAAGGATGGTGGTAGCCCCAGGAGGTGTGCTGGGGTACGGAGGGAGCTGGTGCTGCATTGCTTCCTTACAGGCTTGTTCCTGGAGCTAAGGCAGAAACACCTAGCAGTGAACTGAAAAACCTCTTTAGGTTAATATTTCCCATCCAGGGAATACCCTAGAGCTGAAATACCCTAGAGTCTATACCCTAGAGCTGAAATCTTGCTTTGCCTGCAGGATAGAGTCAGGACAGGCACAACCATCTCGTGTGAGAGCTCCTCCACTGCTGTGCTACAAGAAACAAGCCCAAGATTTCCAGCTGTGGAGAAACTGATGCTTTTCTCCATTCCCATACGAAGCAATCTGCCAGCAAAGGAATTCATGATAATGAAAATATTTTTTGTGCGAAGTACAGTAGCACAGAGCAATAAAACCCCATAATTGCAGCAG
>NW_008236209.1:7709880-7732817 GCF_000691975.1 Corvus brachyrhynchos
AACCAAACTATCAATTATAGTTTGCACAGAGGTTTGCTAGACTAAAAAGGTGATGCTTTCATGTGAAAAAATATTCATTATCGTCTTTCAAACCCACCTTAATTGCCAACATCAAAATTATTAATTAAGCAATACATCTTGCAAAACTGGATTGGCTCATCCAGTGCATATCGAGTGTGGTAAGAAAGGCATGGGGAGCATACAAGTCCCTGGATCCTTGCAAGGGAGAGCTGTCTATGAAGTCTGTACTCTGAGTTGATTTTGTGGCAAATGTAATTTTTTGGGGTGCAGTGTATTTAATTTGGCAGCAAAGCTGTAACAGAAAAGGTGACAAATTCTTCAGCCAGTCCTTTTCCTAAGGTTCCCTGTCTGGCAAACCCTCTGGTCCTGCAGCTGACTTTGGGGATGGCCAGGCTTTGTGCTGGGCATCGCTGCTGCCAGATCTCCCTGTCCCTGGGGCTTAGCCCCAGGTGGTCCAGGTGCCCCGAAATGTGATTTAGAAACATCCATAACAGTTGTAGTTGGTGCAAAAAAAGGCAAGGAGAGAATCTTAGTTCTGTTTTGCTCATCTGTCCCCACCCCGGCTGTATCTGTGCTGCTGGCTTCCAGTTGCTTCCAGTACCGTTCTGAAAAGCACAACTGCTTGGAAAAACAGAGCTATCCTACTTGAGGCATTCCATATTTTCATGCTAGCAGAGGCCTTGGATAAAATTAAATTTTAAGACTACTGGTTGAGACCTGGATATTTAATTTCTTCAGCTTCTGATACCTCAGTCCTTGCACAAAAATGGCTTTTATGTATAATGTGGTTGGTCAGCATCATATCTGATTAGTGCAAGGAGAGTCTCAGACCTGCTCTGTTGTGTATCAGATGCTTGTTGTTATCTTTCTATTTTCCTTCTCCTTGGTTTTATCACTCAGAAACGTCCCCAAATTAATGGTGAAAAGCTATCACACAGAATGGTCCTCACGGTTACAGGTGAGACTCAAGAGTACAGCTGGATCCATGGGTATCCATCCAGCTTATGCTGAACCAACCAGACCTTTCCTCTCCAGGCACTCCAGTGCACCTTCCCCGGGTAGAAACTCCCCTCACTCTCTCTTGATGTGCTTAAAGCCCTTTTTGTGCTTGACCCTGATTTTATTATATGTGTGAACTTTCCATGATAACAATGAATAAGTTTTTTTCCTCTATATATGATTTTAGAGAATGCTATTATCTTCTCTTTCCCATTAGCTCTGGAGGAAAGTATGCCTCTAAAGTATTTGTCTAATAAATTTACAAAGACTTCTTTATTGCCCTTGGTGGATCATAAAGGCTGCTTTCCAAGGGAATGTTTACTGTAAAAGCTAATGAAGACATCATTGCTTTCTGTGGCACCTTGTAGCTTGTTCTCCAGCAAGAGTGATTGACTTCTTGTTGTGGCTGTATTTTAGCTTCTAGGTGTGTGTTTTAATGATTTTTTTTTCTCCTCAGGTTGTTAATGGTGGAGTTGGTGGATTGGACAAAGGCAGTGTGGTCTAAACTGGCAGGGCTTGTAGCAGGCAGGGAGGATATCTGGGTGCTCTCTTTGCTTTCCAGATTTTCTTTGCATAAGAAAGTGCTATTGTCTGCATCACTTAAAATTTATTTAATAATTTTTTAAATAATATTTTTAATATTTTAATAAAATTTAAAATTTTATTTAATAATTCTTTTAAGATTTTCTCTCCCACATCTCAGTGCAGGTAGGGTGTTCCCAATTACACTTTTACAAGTATAGATTTTGCACTTCGCATTCTCAAGAGCATGGAAATGTGATTAATGTAAAAGATTGTCAGTAATAATCAACAGCATTAATCACTGTTGATTTCTTACCTGTTCCTGCCCTCCATTTTACTAGAGAGCCGTTGTGCTTGCACTGGCCCATCTACTTCTGTGCAGTGAATAAAATCTTACACCTTGGTGCCCTCTTGCCCTGTGTTTTAAAGAAGTACTGTGAGGAGCCAGGGAACTGCTCGTCTGGGATTATTGGGTAGCTTTAGTCACAGTGGAGAGAAATAATGGGAGGAGAGAATAAGCATATTCTATTTGATGCCATTGCTTTGCTGCCACATGTGCTAAACTATGCACGCAAGACAAGTGGTTTTACATCTAATGTATATTTTCAGCTGGGGTGGCCTTTGTGACACATAAGTGACATAAGGTGAACAAACTGCTTATTAAGGTAAGACAATGAAGGCCCAATTTTAAAAGGTTAAGATGTACTAGAAAGTATCAGAGCATCCTCCAAGTCATTAATGCTGTACAGAATGCACAGCATGTGGTATTTTGAAAGGCCACTGTAACCTTTTCAAGCATGAAGCATGCTAAAAGGAATATATTTCCTTACTGCCTTGAAAAGGGAAATCAGTCTTTAAAAGCCTTAGTTTTTATTCGTTTTAAAAAAGAAACAAATTTGGTGCATAAAGAGAGGGAGGATCCTTAAAGCTAAGTGAGCAGTGAGCTGTCTGCAGCAAGGGAGCAGCCCTGGAAATCTGTAAGTGCTGTGAGATGTGGAACTTTATTTATTAAAGAGAAAAATATTCTCACTGTTGTATTTCTCCCCCAAATTCTTATCTGTGTTTTAAACTTTGCACAAGCCTGGTTTTGGCTCTATTCAAAGCAGCAAAACATGGTTGGATGAATGTATGGTGTGGTATCTCTGCACCTGTTTGCAGTGGGGAGCAGAGGTGAGGAGGCTGCAGAGTAGAGCAGGAAGGGGCAGTTTCACCCATCCTTTGTGCTGGCAATGTCCTGAGCTTCAGAATCTGAAGTATTGAAGCAGCAGTTAGTTCAGTTGGTGGGGGGGGGAAGAGGGGGGAGAAACAGGAGACAAGTCTTCAGGCAAACAAGCTACAAAGACATGAAAAGGGTTTGTGTATTCCATAAAGCTTGTCTGGTCCTCTGAGTTAGTGTTTGGTCTTATCTAAAGGACAACAGCTCCCTACAGAGCCAGCCTTGCTGTCCTGTGCTGTCACACAGCAGCACCACTGCCCCCACCCAGCTGGTCTCTGTGTTTCCAAGCCTGGCACATCTCGTTACCTGCTAGCATCTGAGAGCAGGAACAGCCCATTCATTTCTGCCCCAGGGATGCTGCAGCCATGCACCCATCCACTGGGGCAGCAGTAGTGCTGAATAGTGATGGACCTGCTGCCTCACTTCAGATCTGTTAGGATGACTTGGGCAAGACTACACTTCGAAGTGCTGTGGAAGTCCAGTTGTACCTCCTCCTAGCATGGTACAACTTGAGGACTGTTTTTTTGGGGATGTTGTTCCCCAGCCTGCTTTGCATTTTAACAGAGAAGATTGTGAAGAGTTAACAAGCCTCCTGAGACTTGAGAAAGCCCCCAGGTTGCCTTTTGCTGAAGTCAACTTACCTGTTAGATGGCCACTCTGCATTGAAGCAGCTGGGCTTTGCAGCAGGCATCTTGCTTTTGTTGCTGAGAAGGTCTTCATGAAACAAATTAACCAGATGCAAGTTCTGACTTAAGCCCACTGGGAACTGGGAAGATAACAGACCGTCTTGCCATAAGTTAAATATGAGCTCTTTGAAAGAATAATTTAAGTGCTACTTGTAGTCTGTCCTTGGCATCTGTTGGCTAAATGGCCTCTTCAAATATACACTAGTGCTCCAACTTCACTTGCTGTAGCTAAGCTCCTGATTGCAGGATGCTTTTTACTCCTGACTATTCAGCCTTTGACTCTTGCAGTGTCAGTGGAATTAAACAGCATAAAGAGCAGGATTTTACAGTCAGTGCTGCGGCTTTTGCTCGTGAATCCTGAAAGCTGCTCTGGAAGAGCAGAGGTTTTGTGTGTGGAGAGAAGAGATGAATTAAAATGTTTTATCCCCTCCTGAACACAGAGAAAGAGAGTCCTTATGTTTAGATTATCTCGATCAGTGGATATCTAAAGGCTGAGTGATGTGCAATGTGCCAGGGTTTTCAGTACATGTCTCATGGGAGCAGGGCTATTTTGCTTTTCTGAGGGGATGGGGGAGATTTTGGTCTATCTGGGGTTTCTCCAAGTTTTGAATTTGGTTTGCAAGCTAGGTTGTGCAGACTTGCAACCAAGCAGTTGTCACCCAGGTCTCTCTTTTCATACTTTACAGGTTCATCATCCACCTCTAGTTCTCAGTTTCCTGAAAACCAATGGCAATTTCAGTGTCCTTGTTTTGGGACTCCTGTGGGACTGCTCCCAGTGTGACACATTCAACAATCAGATCATAAAAGTGAAGTCTAGCCCATGCAAGGAAGGGACAAAGGATCTTGGCAGCTCACCAGCCTCGCTGTCTTTCTTGGCTGAGGCTTGCAAGCATCAAGTTGCACTCCTGTGTGGTGAAACAGTGGTTTAATGTTTGATAGTGATCAGATCAGGAGTAGAGCAGAGCACCAGGCATCTGACAGGTTGTAAAACCTGTCATATCCCAGACTTTTCTTCCCCATGACAGGGTTAGCCACTAACTGACAAGGGTACACTTTGCCAGAGTGGCAGCAGAGCCTTTAGGAGGAAGAAAAATGCTTTCAAAAACGAGTTCAGCTGCTTTCCACATATCACAACATCTCTGCACAAAGCTGCATTCTCAGATGTGCCTTTGCAATGACTGAATATTTTCCTTTCTCCACTTCCCTGTTACCGGAAAAACAAACACACAGAGAGCCTTCTCCACAGGCTGCAGGTGCCCATTGGATGAGGCACGGGGCAGGATTGTAGGGCCATAAACATCCCTTGTGGTAGCTCCTGGTGTGGGGTGGATGTCTGCAGTCTGAGCACCAGATGCACACAGCTGTGAAAACCCACCTCTGGTGACACTGGTGTTACAGATCAGGCGAGTTTGGAAAGGGATGAACTTCTTGTCTGAACTGGAGAGGTTTCTCTCTTGAGCCTTTCCTCCCCTACCCATACATGCCTCTGTTCTGTTTTTCAGGATATTGAAGAGGTGAAAGTGCCACAGTGTCCATCTATTCACAGCCCACAGTGCTGACTGCTGTGTTGGTAAAACGGTTCCAACTAAATATTTTTTTTTTAATGCGCTTTTAATACTCCCTCACCCCTAAGTGTCTGTGACTTTTGCAAGGCAGCTTGGCCCTGGGATTTTGTGATGCAGCCCAGTGTATGCTTGTGTTGCACACTTTTCCCTACTGCGTGCACATAATCATACATAAATGCATGTGCCCTCGATCCACTTTTCCCAAACTGTGGCCAACCTCAGTCACATTAATATTAAAACTATAGGTTTGCAAAACCTTTGTGGCATCTGCATTTGCTGTAGGAGTATAAGGATGTTTGTTAATCCTTTTCCCATGACGCACTTTATACTACCTTGGATCTGGTATAGCTTTCACACCTTCGAATCAAAATCATAAAGATGATCGTCATAAGGCATAAAAAGTTAGCATGCTCTTATCTATTTTAATTTTGTTTGAGTGATGCCATCTGCTTTTCTGAATATGGCAGGTAGCTGAAGCAGGAGAATGTACCAGTTGGGAACTGCAGAAACAAAACAACGGTGTATTTCTTGTGGCTGATGGATCATTATTTTATGTGCTGGTTAAGTGAGAAACCCGGGCATCCTGGTAGAACCTTTCTGCAGAGTTCATCCAACAGCCTTTCCCGGCTCTGAGCTCTAATTGCAGCCCTGCTTTTCTCTAAATACCAAACGCTTGGTAATTTTAGCCAGACAGAAGCAGATATGTGAGTGCTTTTGCAGGATAGGTTAGTTGCATGAATTCCCCTTTTGGGAATCAGTCATGCTTGTACCTTCTCTGTCGGTTTCTTGGGAGGACAAAGGCTGCTCTCCTGCCTCTCTGCTCTGGGAAATGCCACTGGGATGTTACTTAACCCATGAGTGAGGATGCACTTGCTGTGATCTCAGCTATGGGGCAGATCCCAGCCTTTGCATGTGCGTGGCCTGCATGGGTCAGTGGCTTGGGATTAGGCCTGAACTGCAAGACTTTGAATTAACGTGGTTATTCTTCTGCTGAAAGTGATTATTTTTCTGCTAAAGTATTACTACAACAGAGTGGGTGTGTTATGTAGAAAGCTGCATATTTGGAGTACTCACTGTTGTTTGCCATCAGATCCAGAAAGAAATAAACTGGTTTTGTTAGCTATTTTATTAGAAAGGCAAGAAGTATCTGCTTAGCTGCGCATTGGTGTGCAAGTTGGTTGTTTGATTTTCATCTGCTGTAAGCATCTGTTGACAGGTGAGAAGAGCTCTTGGTGAGCAGGCTTGTGGCTTTGTTGCCTACCTGGATATAGCTGCTGCCCAGGAGGCTGATGGGTTAGGAGAAAACCGCTGCTTTGTGCTGTGCTGTTTGTATGAATGGATACAGACTGGCCCAAGCAGCTAAGACAGACATTAAATAAATGCCCTTGACTTCAGAATGAAGAGCTGAAGCTGATCTGCTGTCATGCTAGTGCTGTGCAGGAGCATGTTTTTAAAAGTGGTAATATATGAGAGTTGTTTCACTAGGTTTAGTTTCCATGTCATGTTATGGATTCAGTTTAACTCTGGAAGCTGATACTCATCTAATGAAACCAGAATTGGTGTCCAGCCAAGTGAAATAACTGTCTTTGGAGGAGAGTGAGAGGATATTGGGCTCTGTAAGGTATTTGCCATGAGTAGGGTAGCTTCTTTGGGAATAGAAAGCAAGAACATTCAAGTGAATTTCATGGTGTCTTGGTACTTCTCAACTTTCCATGTTCTTGGTGACTAAATGAGCTAAAAGACTTTAGTAAGAAAAAGAAAAAAGTTCCTCTTTTGACACAATGCTGTATATCTACTATATGTCTTCAGAATGTATGAAGACAGTCTTTGACCTGCACAAATATCAGAGGTCCATACAGTTGCTTTAAGGTCACTTGAATAACCCTGTAGAATAATATGCTGGCATTGCCTTTGACAGATTGCCTGGAGATTTGCTTTCTGAAGCCAGTCTTCAGAGCCACTGTGTCTTGGTAGCAAAGACTGTAATAAAATTGTTTTGTTCAAAACAGACCGTTCTTCATTTTGACTCGTAATCAATAACTGTCTGTGGCTGGTGTCGCCTCGGACTGTCTCATGGCGACATATTGTACAGTGGAGTCCTGTATGCTAATCTGTGTCTATAAATAAAGATCCATCTCTGTGGAGACTCATACATCCTTCTGGGGCTGGTGGAGAGCTAGGGGCTAAGAGGGGAGATCTTGTTCAGTAGACTTTGGTTAATTTGTATTCTGCTTTTTCCTGAAGGGAGACAGGATTTAGTACTTCTGGCTGGACAAGTGGTATGTTTGCCGTGTCTGTGGCAAATGTCTTTGCATTCCTCATGGCTGAATAAAAGAACAGCCACAGTGTTTCTGGCAAACATGCATAGATGACAAGTTCTGGCCAACCCCTCTTGAGTGTGGGTGGAGTAACAGCACATAGGGTCTTGTCCCTGCAATTAGGGAGGTCAAGTCAGTAGTGCTCAGTGCCATCTTTGGGTCAGCTCTTGGTGGGTACACAGGGATGGGTTTGGGGACAGCACAAACCTGTGCCAGTGCTTCCTCAACCTCTCACCTTGACAGGACCGTGTGTTCCATTGGCACCCCAGTGCCTTCCAGTGAGATGCTGGTTGGTGATAAGGATTTATTTAGGGATGTGGCTAAGTGCCACAGGAGTCTGACTGGTTCCACGTGTCCCAGTTTAGCACTGTAGACGCCAGGAGGGAGCTGTGGGCAGAGCATCCTGGTTGAAACGTGAGGCTCGTGTGGGATCTGCTGACTTACAACTTGCTTCTGCTCTGGTGGAATTGCAGGATTTTTTTTAAAGATGCTTGCAAAGGCTTCTTTATATGGACGTCTGAGGGAGAGGCTGGCAGTGTGGTGGGAGGATACTGAGTTACTTTGGGCTGCAGGACACAGTGTCTGTGGAGCAGATGAGTCTATTTATACACACAACTGATGGTGGGCATGCGGAAGCTCTCGGGCTCCTATGTGAGCTGTTGTCTGTGCTGATAGGAAACAGCCGGATGGATACTGGGGAGGTCAGAGATGCTCTGTCATCCCGAAGTGGGGCTGTACATTATAGCTGGTATATTTGTTGTCCTGTTGCTGACTTGCTGCAGCATATGCAGGATGTGACTTAGATGCAGCAGAGTACTCGCCTTGAATGCCATGGTCTGACCAGAAAGGCATGGCTGCCATGAGATGTAGGAAAAAGGTTGTATGATGGTGGTATGGGGTTATTCCTGCAGTCCTGCTCTCTCATGGGCTCAGAGGGGGTTTAGGCACAGCCCAGCAAGGAGGAAGGCCCCGTGCCTCATGTGCCAGGGAGGGAGCAGGGTGGCCATGCGTGGCTGAGCTCCAGAAGAGCAGGCAAGTGCGTTGGTGGCTGCTGCTGGATGATAATGAATATGAAACAGGAGCAGCAGAACATGGATCTAACTCAATGTCTGCCTACACTGTTTCAGACCATGGCTTAAAGAGCATTTCTCTCCATCAGCTGAAGCTGCTTCTGCTCTGCTGCTTTCCTCATCACGGCTCTGTGGTGAACCAGGCTGGGGAGTCAATGCAGAGTAAAAATAACTGAGGTGGAAGAGAGTGCAGCTATGGTACACCATACCACTGAGGGAAATGCCAAAATGTGCCCACAGGGGTGAAGCAAGAACATGCACGTTTTGAGTCTTAGATGGCACGTGGAAACCAACCAAGAGCTGTTTTTCTGGCTTTATACTTCTTTTTTGCTGTTTTTGGAGTGTCTCTTCCTTTATATGAACTCTCTTTCACTGCAGGGAAGGCTTACAATTGGTATATTGAGATATCCTGCCTCTGGACAGTTATCTTAGAATGTGAGGTGATGGTCCATTTGGGATCTTTCTCTCTTTGGCTGTTAGATTCCATGCTTAAATTGCATAGCTGGCAGTAAATGCTGCCAAAATGTCTTGTAGATGAAGCAGCTTCATAAGAGCTTTAGTGCCACAACCTTTCCCAACCCCTGCAATTACATTTTAATTCAATATTTCACTGGAGTTTTCGAATAATTCTAAATTAATAGGGACCAGATTGCAGAGGGAGGAGCTGGCATCATTCCCTGTTTGCTTATAGAGTCTTCTGCACTGCAGATACCCAGTTGATACACACAGCTGGGAAACCAGGTTTTCTCCAAGGACAGTTGAACGATTCCTGTTAGAGCTGAAATGCTCTAGAGTTTAAATGCTGAAACAGCTCCTAGGCAGGGCGCTGCAATGACAAACATGTTACACATTGGGGGGGGGAAGGGAAGGGTGTGGGAAGAGAGAAAAGCACTATTTTGGTTCCATCTTTAGTTTAAGAGTGTTGTTAACAAGCAGCAAAGCAGTTACAGGAAAGGTCCTCTGCTGTCATGCCTGGCTCTGAGCTTTTGAGTTTATGGATTGTGAGCAGGCATGCAGTGATGTCAAGGGGGCTGTGTCATTTGGGGTGCCTGTGGTGCTTCTGCCTTGGTAGGAATGAAGGCTGCACTTAGTTCTGCATCCACAGGAATCCCTGCAAGCTCATCCATGGAGAGCTGTGGGCACCTTCCCCTTGCCCTCATCACCGTGCTTGTGGTTTTGTCTGGGCTCTGGCCAACTATGACTTTAGCTGAGCCATCTCCTTGCCACAGGGACTCAATTATCTTCCCCCGATGGCAGGGCTGAGGGGTTTTCTGCTAGGGGCTGGCTAGGAGCTGTGCATGGCTTGAGGCTGGGTTGCCAGCTTCCCAGACAATCCTTGAGCAATGGGCATATAAAAGGATGGTTAAAATCTCATGGATTCCCCCAGAGGCAGTATTTCACCCCTTTTGCTTAAAAATGGTAAGGAGAACAAAGAACAGCACCAATAGTCTAGTGATGGACAGACTTGTGTAAGACTTCGGTGTGTTGGGCTTGATGTGTTTAAACCACTGGATTTAGTCACAACAAATGAAAGCAACAGCCTTCATTTAAATAATTGACTTGAATCTTGGGTTTGCATTTATATTTATTGAAGTGATTCTCATGGGCTGGTAGACATAAAATACACTGAGGAAGAGAGGCTGTGCTACACTGGATTTGGTGTTTCCTCTTTCTTATCCAGGAAAAAATCCAGTGTCCATGCATACATATTTAATAAGTTGTATAGATTTATATGTGTGCATTAGGATTTGTAGCATTCTTGATATAATAATTACTGTTGTTTTGCCGGTGATTTTGTCTCAAACTCTCTTTGAAAAGAGACTGGAATTCAATTCCTGTGCACAAAAATAGCATTTGCAAAGCTGTATTGAAATATAATTACCTAAAGCATATCAGATGCACACAAGAAATACTGTCCTTTGCATTAGTACTGTGCTTCTAATGAGGAAGTTTAGAATGTGAAAAATCTGGTCTGATGGCCTGTCTGTACCATGCTTCTGAAAATCTGAGGATTAGTAGATCTCACTGTTTCTTTGTAAGAGAAAACTCTACTAAGCTCCCCACTTTCAAGTGTGAGAGGATAAAGTTATTTGAAAAGCCTGGGGCTAGTGTGGTACCTTCTTACAGGGTAGATCTGCTGAGCCCCTGCATGCAGAAGTCACCTTCTTTAGTCCAGATTGGTGGCTTATTTGCTGTAAAACTTTGTCACCAAACCTAATTTTAAAAAGTTTTCTCTTTGAAATCTCATTTCTGGTGGTAAATAATTAATAAAAGTATTTGAAATCTTCAGCTGATAGTGAAAGAGTATTACAAAATGTATTTGTGATGTGGTTTGAGAATACTTTCTTGTTAAAAAAAAAAAAAAAAAGGCCATGCAGATCCCCAATGCAAATTGTTGCCTCAAATTCTGGTCCTGGTCTTGCAGTGACATTACTTTCGTGTGGGAGATCCACTGGAAAATTTGCTGCCCATATGTAAGTGCAGGCTTTGAGCCACTGGAAGTATTTCTAGTAAATTCACTTTTCAGGCAGTTGAAGGAAAAGCAAGTTTCTGTCAATAAAAATCTTTGTTATCTTGAAAAATCAGTTCTGAATGGAGAAACCATAACATCATCAAAATGTGTAAGACTAAATTGTATTTTGAGCATTTACTAAGGAAAAGATGACAAGATAACATACCAAAGTTCTTTAAGAACTAAAGATAGGAACACTGACTGTGAGAGTGAAAAATGGGCCATTTCAGGGCTCTTGTGGTTTCTGATATGGGAGGGAAATTCACTTAATTCAAAAGGGAGAAAGTTATCTATAAACAGTTTCATTAAGTTTTCATGATCAGTAGATTGGGAAAAAGAAACAATATCTATGTGACAGAGGTCAGAAATTCTGTCATTTTAGTGGTAGTGAAAAGACTGTAGTTCTTTTTCTTGACATAAATTGGGCCAGACGTTGCCAATAGTATTTTAAAAATTGGTAATGTGATTAGCAATTTAATGCTGACTTTACATAGGAACGTTGCTAATATTTAATCAATGTAAACACACTTTGTGTCTGCGCTTTGCAAGCAGGGGTGGTGTGAGACCTTGCAAAGCTGCCATGGCATGTGCCAGCTCTGTGCAAGCTGGTCACAGCCTGCCCCAGGTCTGCAAGGGGGAAGAGCTCCTCTGCCTCTCTATAGCTGTCACGTCCTGGTCTGCCTGCAATATGAGCAAATTTGATCTTTGATTGCCTCCAACATTAGAGATGTCCCAAGGGATCATTGTTTGGCCCTTTGTATCTCTGCTCTGACCTGTCAGGCCTTTTGGCTGCTCCTCCCTGGATGTTTTCTACCTCAGCGGTACCTTTCTGGTACCTTTATTTGCACCGAAGCTCATCCACCATCCATACGTCTTTTTTTCTCATTCACTCCACTTTTGAGGTCTCTCATCACTATTCAAGCCAGCAAGAGAGATGTTTGGAGTCAATCTTTTTCCAACTTCCCATGTTAGATTGATAGTTTTTAAGTAATTCCCATTTATCAGTGGATAGGAGTACTAAAACATGCTGTTTACAGTTGTTAGTATTCCTGCTCTAAATTTGTTGTTACACTTGCTGAACAGGCAAGCACTCTCCAGGCTAGTATGTGGCTTAGCACATGTCCATCTGCACGTATTTTTTTGTTGGGAATGGCAAATTCCGTGGCTCATTGTCTTGGTTTGAAAGACAGGTGTCTGCCAAGGAAGCATTTCAGGGCTCTTGTGGTTTCTGATATGGGAGGGAAATTCACTTAATTCAAAAGGGAGAAAGTTATCTATAAACAGTTTCATTAAGTTTTCATGATCAGTAGATTGGGAAAAAGAAACAATATCTATGTGACAGACTTCTTTGAGGTCAGAAATTCTGTCATTTTAGTGGTAGTGAAAAGACTGTAGTTCTTTTTCTTGACATAAATTGGGCCAGACGTTGCCAATAGTATTTTAAAAATTGGTAATGTGATTAGCAATTTAATGCTGACTTTACATAGGAACGTTGCTAATATTTAATCAATGTAAACACACTTTGTGTCTGCGCTTTGCAAGCAGGGGTGGTGTGAGACCTTGCAAAGCTGCCATGGCATGTGCCAGCTCTGTGCAAGCTGGTCACAGCCTGCCCCAGGTCTGCAAGGGGGAAGAGCTCCTCTGCCTCTCTATAGCTGTCACGTCCTGGTCTGCCTGCAATATGAGCAAATTTGATCTTTGATTGCCTCCAACATTAGAGATGTCCCAAGGGATCATTGTTTGGCCCTTTGTATCTCTGCTCTGACCTGTCAGGCCTTTTGGCTGCTCCTCCCTGGATGTTTTCTACCTCAGCGGTACCTTTCTGGTACCTTTATTTGCACCGAAGCTCATCCACCATCCATACGTCTTTTTTTCTCATTCACTCCACTTTTGAGGTCTCTCATCACTATTCAAGCCAGCAAGAGAGATGTTTGGAGTCAATCTTTTTCCAACTTCCCATGTTAGATTGATAGTTTTTAAGTAATTCCCATTTATCAGTGGATAGGAGTACTAAAACATGCTGTTTACAGTTGTTAGTATTCCTGCTCTAAATTTGTTGTTACACTTGCTGAACAGGCAAGCACTCTCCAGGCTAGTATGTGGCTTAGCACATGTCCATCTGCACGTATTTTTTTGTTGGGAATGGCAAATTCCATGGCTCATTGTCTTGGTTTGAAAGACAGGTGTCTGCCAAGGAAGGCAGGAGTCTCCCTTGAAAAGAAAAAAAAAAAAAAAATTGCAACCCCCTTCCCTCCGAATTATTATAATTTTGAAATTAAGGGGCTTTCAGGCAAAGGTATGAGGAATAAGAATAACAGTTCTCAGCAAACGGAACCACAAACCCAGTCCCAGCCTCTCTCGTCTGTCAGACCCTTTCCCCTCGGGTGCAGTTCCGCTAGCAGCCGGCAGGGGCCCTGGTGGGCTCCGGGACGAAGGGCTTCACAAACCCCTGGGCAGCTGATCCCGGTGTCCAGCCAGACCCTCGGGAACAGCAGGCTGGAGCAGCAGGGATGAGCACAAATCCCGGGTGCCAGACGAGATGTATCCAAACTCAGGAGCTGTGGTGGGAACCCCTGGAGGTCTGGACAGGCAGGGCAGGGTGTGCAGGGCTACAGAGTAGCGAAGGCTCAAAGCAACGGCGGGGGCAGGACGGTCGCAGCCTGGCTCCCAGCGGGGCAGGGAAAGGCGGGCTTGGGAATCCCGGGGTTTCTCCTGTAGAAGGAAGGCAGCCAAAAAAGCAGAAGTCTGCAGTGCTGACAAATTCCTTCCAGCCTCTCTCCCCATCCAAAACGCCGAGAACTCACAGCCCACAAGCCCAGGTGAAAGACAGTAGTACAGCTGGACCCCTCCCTCTGTGGCCAGGTCTTTTCATTTTTCTTAAGCACCTGGTAATTTGTCCCCCTGGCAACATGTATGGGGAAAATTCTTTAAGAGAAAAAGAAAACAGAAGAACTCCTAAAACCCCAACACTCATGTTTACCATGAATTGCTTATCTTGGATGGGCACCAAGCTGCATTTGCAGGGGGGTTGGAATTTCATTAATATAGGAATGTGGGCTTCATTTTCTTTAATTGAGGAAAAGTCTTAAATTTGCTAGATGCCTTAAAAAAAACATGTTTAATCTTTATTTTCTCATGATTTACTAAGGAAAGGAATGGTGGGATCAGAGCCTTCACTGGAGTACTTTTCAAGGGATGTGGCTGCCAAGCCACACCTATGTGAGGACTGGGAAGTCTCCTGTGCAGCTGGTATCTGTGGGAGCTGGCTGGCTGACCGATTTTGGGTGCATGAAAGAAATCCACTGATCTCCTGTTGATATTACATGGGTCTAATGAACCTTGGTTCCTAGGTTCATGCTGGGTGCCCAAAGCAGCTTACCCTGGGCAGCAGTGCTGAGGAGCTCTTGTGTTTGATGACTTTTCATAGAATCATGGAATGGTTTGGGTTGGAAGGGATCTTAAAGATATCTCATTCCAGCACTCTGCCCTGGGCAGGGACGCCTTCCACTGGCCAGGTTGCTTATTGTCCCACCCAACCTGGCCATGAACACTTTGAGGGATGGGGCAGCCATGAGTTCTCTTGGAAACCCATTCCAGTGCCTCACCACCCTCTGAGTAAAGAATTTTTTCCTAGTAGCTCATCTTTTCCATAGCTATGGTCCAGCTCTCCATCTGGAAGGATGGAGATCAGGTCCCTCCAATGGTTTTCTTGGCGTCTGCTACATAAAATTCACATGCTTGCCAATTAAGCAGCAGATTTTAAAACCTAACCTACCATTAGCAGCTAAAAAGTTTCCTGCTAGGAGTCTGATTTGATGGTGGATATTTGCACTTCGACACAAAATGAAATTTAAAGTCTTTTCCTCCCGGAGCTGCGGCTATCTATGGCCCTGGGGTAGCTGCTGTCTGAATGGACCCTTGCGTACATGGTGCAAAAAGGCTGGGTTTGAGTTGAAACCTCCCAGATGCTGGGCTGGATTTCCCTGGGATCCCTGTGCTCAGTGTGTTTGCATTCCATAAACAACAGCACAACAGAATGCAGGTTTAGAAGAAAGCCAGAGTGAACCATCAGATGCTTTAATATCTTACCTTGGACTGAAACAACCTCCCTGTGTGGGAGATAATAAACATTTCTTGTCTCTTAAGGGAAAACCATGCACAGACAGAGACAAGCACATATAAATAATTTACAAAGCTGTAATACACTGTAAATAACAAGCCTACTGAATAATGAATTAACCCAACTGCTGATTCATAGGTAAATATATCTTGTAAAGCAAAATTTTTATAGATTTTTACAGCTTAGTTAATATCCCCTTGTATTTTATTAAGGCTGTTCAGGTGAAGTGTTCTGGTAATAATATGTATATCTTTGGAAGTGAGACAGGGCGGTTGTGGGCTGCTGCGCTGGAGGCATAGCCTTGCTGGGCCTGGGCACACTGGCTTTTGTTAGTCAGGCTTTTCTTTCCTACTCAAGCAGGCAGCAGAGATTAAGCAGGAAGAATTTTGAGGTGGCCAAAGAATTGGAGAGCTACAGGGAGGAAGGAATCTCTGAGCATCTTTTATTTTTTTTTTCCCCCCAAGCTTCTGGTAGTAAATAATGTATTTGCTCTACTTTGGCTGTGCTCTAGACGTGGTGAGATTTCTCCATGCCTTCAAGGATGAGGAAACAGCAAAGCTGCTGGGCTGGGATTGCTGCCCGCTGGCTGCAGAGTCCCTCCGCAAGCACCGCATCCTTCCCATCTGTAATGACCACATGTCCTTATTCCTTCTCATCAGCTACTCAGAAAGAAACCAAACATGACAATTGCTTCCTCCATGCTGCTTCAGCCCCCTCTTGCCCCTATTTCTCAGAAAAGCTGTAAGAAATAAAAACAGCTGCTAAGCTACCTGATACGGAATGTTGCGGCATTTGGTTGTGGTGCTGTATTAATGTGCTTTTCTGAACATTGGGGAAGCGGGAAGGGCACTCTCGTAGCCTGAGTTGTTTGTCAGTTAAAGTGTACTCCTCATGTAGATGATATTCAGTGTGTCAATTTAATTTATGCCTGAAAAGGTGGGAGCATTTTTCCCTCCCTTTCCTCTTGCTCCTGTTTAATGTAGGCTAGTGGAAAAAAAGGCATTACCTGCTTTTTTTCATCTTTTTGGAGGCATGTAGCTTGTCAAATATGTTGCTGCTTTGCTTTATTTCTGATAGCTTAAATAATTGCTTTCATAAAAGATAACTAGATTTCTTTCATCTGGAAGTATGAAAGTTGTAAATTGCATTTTCTGTTAAACTTAAAATGTAGATGTCAACTCTGATTTTTCACTGGCAATGTACAGTGCTGTCACTGAAAGTGTCTGTGGCAAGGGAGCATCTTAAAGGTTGAAGGATATACTTTATGAATGAAAATTATTCCAGGATGATATGTGTGGAGTATCTGCTGTGCTAATAGGATGATTTTAGGGTATTGTTTTGTAAAGAAGTGGACATTTTGCTCAATATGCAAGGCTTTCACAGAAAAAAAGTTCCATGACCGTTCAATTCAAGAGGTGGGATGTGCCAGCATTAAAGTATTTCCTCTGTTTAAATGCTGTCAGTCTTCAGTTCTGGCCTATCAAGAGCACCTTGCCCTGTAAGAAGAGTAAATCCCAAGATATTCACTGCAGAAGAGGACACTGCTGCATGTTCTCTTCTAGTTAGCTCAGGATGGGATTATACCTGACCTTAAACCTATTTTCCATGAGTATAGCTCTTTCATGTAGAGTTCCTTCATGTTTGATGATAACAAGCAACTAGTGCCAATATGGATACATTTTATGTAGGTTGCAGTGAAAGTAAATCTGAAATACCACAATATTTTGGGTTCCTATCTCCTTTTCCAGTCAAAATCCCCCCAAATCCTTGCCCCTACCTGGCCATGTGTTTCATTAAGGGAGCCCTGGGTTCAGTGTGGCACGTAGACGGCAGGGAAGTGCAGTCACATCTCTCCATGCCTGGGGGAACAGGGAAATGCTAATTGGTCACACACCCCACTCTCCTGATACACTGTGCTGCTCTGTGTGCCACTGGACCCCAATTAATTCAGAAAGTTGATGCACACACATCATTTTCCCCATTGCCCTTTTGACAGGAGTAAGCTGCTGGATTTTTGCGCTCAGCATGTAATTTTTAAAGTCTCACAGAATTACTAGGAATTGGGCTTGAAAGGAGGAAGGTGTATACTCAGGCTCATGGCAAAGTGTAGATTTTTGTGTGTGTGAATTTCAGTGTAGCTTGTTGAGGCTGCATGGCACAGAAGTGGAAGTAATTTACAATGCAAAATGCTATTTCTTCTATTTTAAAGAATAACAGCCTAATTTGGAGGAAAGAAAAGTGTGTGAAATTAGTTCTCAAACATTTGTAGCTTGTTAATACTTAAATTCTTCTTGATTGAGAAAATATAAAATGTTTCTGTAGAGCTCTGCTTTTTTTGCCCATGAAGCATTTCCTTTCTTTTTGTCCTTCTGTATAGACAGATTTCCTGGGGGCTGAGGAATACTTTCTATTGTAAGGAAAAAAGAAAGAATAACCATTAAGAAGACATCAAAATTGCTGGGGGCGGGGGAGAGGGGGAGGGAGGAATCTATAAGCAAAATACTATCTGGAGAAAGTCTTTCAAGATTTTTATATTTTAAACAAAATTCTAAATTAGGGATATTTATAGTTTCAAATAAAGTTTGTATTTATAAAAAGTAATGTGCCAGGAGCTCAGCTGGGATCTGATTTTTCACCCTGCCAGGGGCTGTGCAAGCACCATCACGTGATGTTTCCCAGGAGAGGCTGGGGGACAGTGTTCCTGCAGAGGTGGGAAAATGGAAATTTGAAAGACCAAGTCATTAGTGGAAAAGCCTATTTAAAACCTTTGTCCCCACCACTCTGTGTTTACTCATTATCTTCTATCTAAGGAAGCAATCGTCTTCCATTTTCCATGGAAAGCACTGGACTGGAGCAATGTTTCTGGCGTTATTTCTTCCTTGTAAAACCTTTGAGGCCTGTTGCCTTTTTTCCTGAGGGAATATCATGGTGGTTTCCTCTGCAGGCTGGCTGCAGGTCAGGCTAAGACCCCAGCAAACCTGTGGGAAGCAAGACCTGGTGGTGCTTCTGCCCAATCCAGGCTGCAGCACAGGAGGGCTCTTGTCTGTCCTATCATCCTTGCTTTTGTAAGGACTCAGATTTTATGCTGCAGCATGTGTGGGAAGCAATCTGTGAGTTTTATGTCTGAAGGGAGCAAAACTTGGTTTTTATGTAGTAAACAGCCTGAAGGACGGGTTACAACTCCGCTGGTTTCCCCCTCCCACAGGGTGCTGCTGAGCATCTCATACAGCCATGTCTTTGGGCTTCAATTATGCAATTGAAGTAAAAAAGATTACTAGATTTGATCATAGGTTAATTATTCTTTTATTGCATCTTACCATTGTCATCTGAAGCCTCTCTCAGTTAAGGAGACTTCTTTTGACTTCTGAACGTCCCATCCCTCCCAGGACCATGGTAGTCTCTCTCTGCACAGGTGACACCCCATGGGGAGCAGCTGTGACAGCTGTACTGCCAGCAGCAGGGCTGAGCTTCAGAGTTGCACACAAAGGAGAGCTCATACTGTCTGGAAAACTGATGGAGGGGAGTGAGAGTATGCTCAAAACCTGCAAAACTATGTGTGGCTTGGAACGACCAGACTGAGGATCACTGGCTGCTGTCTCACTGTGCAAGGGCCAGCAGGCATCAACTTCAAACAACCTGTGGGAGGTGGATCCTCATGACTCCTCTTCACTGTGGGCATTCAAAATTTATATGAGCTCAAAGACTTAACAAAATCACATTAGGATTCTGGGCTAGAGAGATCTTTGGCCTACACAGGTATCACAGTCTTTATGTTTTAAAGAAGCTTTACACTTTTGCTGCTGAAATCAGCCATGCTCTTCCTTGAATTCTTCCTTGAAAGAGACAAGCTGTGCCTTCAGTGATATGCAGCCTCCTGGGCAAACCCAGGGATAACAAGACAGGCATTTGTGGTGTTTCAGTGATGATTTGCAGTTGTGGTAGGGTGTCTTTAAAGCTTGGTCTGTCCCCAGGGCATCCATCCCAAAAATAATTTACTGAGTGTTTGGTTCAAGCACATGGTGCAGGGCTCTTACACAGTGCTTTTTGGCTGGAGTTCGACTAGTTCTGTCCTGGAAAAGCTCATATCAAAGTCTTGTGGCAGCAGTAAAATAAGTTTAGAGATTTGCTGTAGCTTGAACTGGGGTTGATGAGACAGAGCCAGGCATTCATAACCTCCCACTTTGTTTCCCCTTCAGGTGTACTGGAACTGAATGTCTTACAAGAAAAATCTGTAGTGACTGCTATTGCTGCCAGATGAAAGGTTAAGAAACAAGGAGACGCTGTCAGCTAAAGCTGCAGGTGTTAGCAATTGAGAGGTGCTCTTGGGTGGGAAAGGCTAAGCATTGCCCATGACTTATGGATGGGCAGTTTAGCAAGTCAAGTGGCCTCACAGGATCACTCAGCCCTATCTTCTCTGATTTTCTGCTGGAGGTTACTTCTGCATTTAAGGAGAGGCTCTGCTTTCTATGTGATCTCAGTTCTGAAGACATTTCTGTACTGCATACTTTTGCCCTCTCAAGGTGATAAACCAACAAAAGTTATGTGTCAAGACTCTTGGCCTCCTGAAGCAAAGATGAAAGGGAAGAATAAAGGCGCACCTTTCCTATTTCAGCTCCACATGCTCTTAAGTCTCCACTCTGGTACCAGTTCATCCAGCGTAAATGAGGAGCAGTCTCACATGCAGTTAGTCTGTCCTTGGTGCATGAAGAACTGTGGGCTAAAAATGGTGTTACTGGGACTGATCATAGGTGGGGCATGTGCAAAAGCCTCTTGGGGGTCCCTAGGAGTTGGGCATGGGAGGACAAGCTGTTGGGATGGCCATGAATGGACAGGTGCACAGGTTGCTGGACTTGGAACCTCTTTTCAGAATGAGGCAAAAGTATTCAAGTCCTTTTGGGTGAGAAGTGTTTTTTTGGAAAACTGCATTCGGCCCCTGGTACTGTGCTTTCCTGCCTACTAACTACCCTTGTTGATGAAGTCTTGTGCTTTGTGCTGCTTCTTCCCTTTGGGATCTTGAGGCATCACCTGCCCATCTGAACCATGGCAGAGGGACACCCCTCTTCTGCCTTGGGACCCACCACCCCAGCCATCTGCTGCCCAGGAGCAGCTTTTAGCCTAACGCTGCCTCTTCCTCTGTAAAATAGAACAAGTGGCCTCCATTGCTTTGTTTGGTTTTATCATGCTAAACAGTGAATTTTCATCTCTGTACTTGCAGCTTCCACTTAGACTCTTCACCGGGGTCTTACAGGCAGATACTTTGAAAGTGTCTGAAATGTCAGAAATCAGTGGCCTACCACTTGTCCTACAGAGGGGGGTGCACGGGATGGAAGGGAAGAAAGAGAGAGAGCACATCTTTCCATATTGCCTCCCCTTGTCTCTGACTCCAGAGCTTGATGACTGCTTTCTCTAGATCTTGGGATAATGAAGAACCATGTTGGGAAGCAGCCTGATGCACAGATGTGCTGATAGATGTGACAGTCTATAGGAACCCACTACACCAGCTTTCTGCATGGAGTTTGTTAATTTTAAACTTGTTTAATGACCTTAAATTGCAACTGACTCGAGAAGGATTAATGTATTGTCTGGAGCCTCCTCAGCATAGCTGTTTATCTGCAGGGAAGCAGATGCATCTTCATCTGCTAGCAAGGCTCCAGACCTGAAGCTGAATCCTTATGGGCAGTGTATTACTGTGGAGATGAGCTGCCCAGAAACACATTTTGGCTAGAAATTAAGGGTGTCGAAACATTCATCAGACCAAGCAGTTGTTCACAGCCTCCTGGGGAAGACAAATCCTGCTTATTTTCAGGATAGAGCTTGCTTATTCTTAGAGGCAGGGAGGAAGCCATGCAGCTGCCTGGGAGAGAGCTCAGTGTAAGGATATGTTTCCAGGCTGGTGTCCCAGCCTTCCTACAGCACCCCAGGGCAGAATAAGATTCTTGTTCCAAACCTTGCAGCCTTCTTTACCATCAGGCTTCTCATCCAGTGAGGTGAAAGGTGCCCGGGAATTTTTGTTTACGGCACAGTGAGATGGCACACAGGGATACATCTTCTGTTTCCCCGGGGAGGCACTTTGCCTCCATAACCCTTTGTGCCCTGCTGTGCATTGTTAAGGTATCAGCATCCCACATTGCTGGGCATGTTTGTGGTTGCAGAGGGAACAAATGGAATGAGGATTTGCATGTGTACATGTCCACCTGCCTGTATGCTCTGTCTGCCAGTTTGAGGAGGTTACACTGACCCCTGTGTTCCTTTTGGACTGAGCATTTCCGATGGGTGAGCCTGCCTCCTCGTCTGAGCTCATCAGGTACTTCTGGCCTTGGATATGGTTTGCTCTTGATGGAAAACACTCAGTTGTATGTGCAGACCAGGTGCTATGTCACCTCATGTGAGTGTGGTGTTGTTCCTGGTGACCTCAGCCAGAGCACTGTGGGAACATCTACTAGGATACTTGGATTTGGATGAAGGAATGCTCTCTAGCCCCAAATTATTTTCCTGGAGATCTTTTGCTATTTGGTAGTATATTCCTTTATTGCTCTTGGGTGAGGGCTCATCTTACAATGTTTTCTGCCTGAAATACTGTCAGTCATGTATCATCCTTTGGTTTTTGGATGCTGCTGAGGGCAAGTGTGGGAGGCAGCCCCAGCCAAGGACACTGCAGGGCTATGGGTTCTGTGCCACCCCAGCACCTTGTCCCAAGGGGAGCAGGGGGATGCTTGGGACCCTGCTTGCACTTCACAAACTCCACCAAGCCTCCTCTTAAAAAATCCAGCAGTGGGTGCAAGGGTAAGTTAAGGAGAAAACCCATTTGAATATACCAAGATGAGTTTGTTTTTCATCATTTTTATAAGAAGCTGTAAGACTTTCAAAAACCCTCTTTTTATGTTGTCCATGACTTTTTTACACTAATTTGACACTCTGGGATGTTGTTTTACATTTCATTTTAGTCTCTAATCACAGAAAATTATAGCTGGCCACAAATGCTGGCTTTGCATTCTTGCATCTGGTTTATGTTCATTTGTACTAAGGGATAGCACTCACCATGTCTGCCCAATTTATTTTTCTCTGCAGCAGTAGGAATTTCCAATACTCTGGAGCTTCATTACCATGTGCAAGAAACTAAATTCAAGGTTATCATATTTAAACTTTATGACTTCTTGATGTACAATGTTTTATTTATTTATGGCTTATTAAATCTTTCCAAAAAGAAGCCCTTTAGAAGAAGTGCATGATGTGTAGCTTATTAAGAAAATTTAATTTTGAGATTTAAGAAGCTTGAATTATGAATGTCCCAAATATTTGATTTCTGTCCTGAGATGTATGGGGAGGAGAGATGAACTATTTGAGCCAGTGCCTTGACTTCTGATGTCTGTGAGCCAGTGAAAAGCACGTTTTCAGAGAGGGAAGAATGCACAGATTTTCTGTAATGGTTCTCCTTGGTGTGTTTTTGAGGTGTCATTTTAATGTTAACATTTTACCACATGATTTACCACATGACCTTGCAAAACCTCCCTTTACTGATGTCTAGAAGATAAGGAATTTTTTTCCTCCACTTTGATTAGTAACCATTTAATGAGTCACTGCTGGTTGATTTTGGCTGTTGGTTTGTGTCTTAGTTTGAAAGACGGGTGTCTGCCAAGGAAGGTGGGAACCTCCCTTGGAATAGAAAATATGACCTCCTTCCCTCCGAATTATTATAACTTTGAAATTAAGGGATTTTCAGGCAAAGATATGGGAAAAGGAACAACAGTTCTTTACTACTACAAGGCAAACAAACAACAACAATGGCAGCAACAACAAAGAACCCCAGAAAACCCAACAGTCTCTTCCCGCTGTGTAAGCCATCTCCCCTCGGGTGCAGTTCCGCTCACAGCCGGCAGGGGCGCTGGCGGGGACCCCCCCGGGCGCGGG
>NW_008236209.1:7732909-7744772 GCF_000691975.1 Corvus brachyrhynchos
CGCGGTTCACAATACAACTGGCGCAGGAGCAGCGGGGAGTCGGGCGGACACGGGGTGTTGGGTTAAAATGTAGTGAAAAAGCCAGAGGCAGCAGCAGAGAACAGCAGGGCTGGGCAGGGGCAGGCTGGGTTCTCCGTAGAAGCCGGCCCACGCGGCCGGGGGAGACGCGCCCTCCGGGAAGGGGGAGGGGGTCGGCGTCCCGGGATTTTCCCCTGAGGCACCTGAGTAGATGGTGAGAGTCCTTTCCAGGCAGATCGGGTGTTAATAAGGTCCCAGTCCAATGGCCGCTCTTAGGTAGGAGAAAACAAGTAATGGGCTGGACTCCGTGGTGGCAGTGAATTCTCTCATGGTAGCAGCAGCTTGACTCTTTCCTCCGATCCTGAGAGAGAGAGGAGCTGAGCCCAGTCCCTCATCTCCCGGCCGGAATCTCGCGGTACCTCAGCTACCAGAGTGCAGGTGCACCCTTCCCCCCAGCTTGGCCACTTTTTTTGTCTCTCTTAACTACCAGTTGTTATCATCTCTTAGGCAACAGATGGGAGAAAATTCCCTGAGAGAAAAGAAAAGGAAAGGAAAAGGGAAAGGAAAATCCTAACCTCCAACAGTTTGTTTTTTTTTAAACTGTGAAACTATTTCTTAATTCTGAGCACAACCTATGGTGATCAGAGCAAAATCTCCAGATATTTTATAGGGCTTGTACTTAACAAGAGCACCTGGTTTGTATTTTAAAACCTTTCCTTGGATAAAAATCCCCATGAGGTGGGTTTTTGCTGTAATTACTTCTTTCCACAGGACATGGTCCTTTGACACTAAATCCATCCTTTGCTTTAACTCACAGCATTAAAGGTCATGTCGTTGCCAACATCTCCTAAAGAAGAAAGCACTTTTTTGGATAGGCATAGTAAATATAATCCATATTAATTTTTGATAGTGGCTGAAGAATTTTTTCTTCTCTTTTTCTTTTCTCTCCTTTTAGAAAAGCTTGATGTTTGCCTTATTCCAGCAAAAATGCTGTTGACCAATGGGCTCCTGGAGTTGTTCCCATGGTTTGTGTTGTTTTGCTGGTGTTGGGTTGTTCATCAGCGTGGGTGGATGAGGGAAGTGTCTGTGGGTTGCAAGGCTTTTGTGAGCCCAGCAGGGGAGTCTTTTTGGAAATCTGCTGGGTCCTGGAGCCACTGAAAGTAGGGTTTTCTGCCTCACTGTGGTTTGAGAGAAGCACCTCTTGGCTTTGCTCTGCTGTCATCCACATTCAGCATAAACTCACACACTGCTCAAGAGAACTGTTGTACGTTGATGTCTCCTTTTCTTGCTCATCATCTAACAAATAAATAGCAACTTGAGCACTGAATAATGCTGGTTTCAGAAGAAGCCTTCATGCATCTTCCTCCTCTTCGAGGAAAATGCTGTTGAATGTTCTAATGAATGAGTTTATTTTGGTGCGGTGAAAAAGATGTGAGTGGTGGCTGTAGGGGGGTTATGCTGGTGTAAATGGCTATCTTGTGAAGCCTGTCAAAATGGCAGCACTGACATCTGTACGTCCCGACAGCAAGTGCACTATGGGCAGTGTTTGTGGAAATGCTTACACTGCCCTGCCGGATTGCCCTGGCTGGATGCATAAGCAGCTGGGAGGAGCTGGAGACAGATGGCCTAAGCGAAGAGAGGGATGAGCAGCACGTCAGACCCCAAGATGGGGTTTCAGACCCCAGTTTGGACATACGGTTCCTGTTGGAGCTGCTTACATCAGGACAAGAACAGAGATTTTGTTTATGTTTGCAGTATGCTGAGGTTTCTCATTATTTTATGATGTACCCACAAGTATTTAAGGTAGTTGTCCCCTGCATGTGCCACACTGACCTCACATCTGCATACAGAAGCCTAAAGGGCAGCGTAGTTTAATGGTGGGCTTGGCAGTGCTGGGTTCA
Organism: Corvus brachyrhynchos; assembly: GCF_000691975.1. Taxonomy (NCBI): domain Eukaryota; kingdom Metazoa; phylum Chordata; class Aves; order Passeriformes; family Corvidae; genus Corvus; species Corvus brachyrhynchos. Next base: position 7,734,829 of record NW_008236209.1, read on the forward strand.
TGGTTAGACTCAATGAGCTAAGATGTCTTTTTCAGTCTTAGTAATTCTGTAGTTTCCCCTTTCCTTGTTTTTCCATGGCATGACCAGTTGTGCAGCCTGCAGAGGGGGGCCTGGTTGCTCCATTGTGTGGACCTGCTGCCTGTGTCCAGCCCAAGGCTGGGAGGGAGCACAGGGATTTCTTGCTGGTTCACACCCTTTCATGCCTGGCATGCAGCAGGTCCCATGCTTGCGTTACTTGGTGCAGCTTCCCATCAGTTGCAGAAACTCCCACCTTCTCTCCTCTGTAAAATTACCAGGCGTTGATGAAGGATTAGTGAGGGATTTTAATTTAGCACAAATAATTGGATTAATCTGGAATTTGCTTCCCATTAGTTTTAGATTAGCCAATACAAATACTTGGAGCTTGATTTTGCACAAGCACAACAGGCCACAGTGCCACATGGAGCTGATCATGGCTCCCAGCCACTGCTGATCCATCCTGATTTGTGTATGTACGTGAAGGGTGGTTAGAGATGACAACTTGTTGCAGCAGCTTGTAAAACTGAGACAAATGATATATTCAAATTAGATATATTTTATAAAACAGTTAAACCAGATAAACTAATTAAACCAAGTGAAGCCCTGTCAACATGTGAGTACAGATTTGTGGTGTCAAAACTCATTATGTGATTCACTTCAGAATTCTCATGTTTTTAAAAAGGATAACCCAGAATGTGCAATCACTCACTCAATCAGGTGAGGGCTTTCAACCTTGGAAGAGTTATCTTAGGTTGTGTTCCAACCCCAGAGGAGAGTCCCCATCAGCAGACCAGCTCCACTGACCCCCCCAGCAGGGCTCCATCTATACCCACCCAGCTGGATCTTTTCCAACTCCAGATAAGGTCAAATTAATCCTCACTGGCTGGGCTCTGACCTTCTGCCCCAGCATAGCCACCACACAGACATCCTGGGGAGACTGGTCAGCATTCCATGCCTGAAGCCAGCCATGGCATGGTTGAGACCGGTCTCAGGTCACAAACCTGCCAGAACACATGGACCTGACACACAACCGTGTTGTTCTTTGAGATGTACAACCTGTAGGTGCTCGTTCAATCCATACTAATCACCAATCATACTATATCAGTCTCTTGCTCAAGTTCTGTGATATTTTCACATTTGTAGATTTCCGTGACAAAGGAGAAGTTCCATGTGTGTTTCTGGCATTAAGGACATTGTCAAAAACCTGCTAATGGAGGGGCTGCAAAGATAGCAGGAGAAATGCTAGATGCAAAGTGTTCAACAGCAACCTGCTGTGCCCCAGTATGTTGGAAGCAGGATAGCATTTCTCTGCTGTGGGAGCACAATCATCACCTCTAGACTTTACCAAATGGTTGTTTTACAACGCAGGAGAGACAGTGCATTCATTAGTGGTCTGTTTATGGCTATCTCATGTCTTTGGAATCTTTCTTCTTCTAAAACTTAGCTTAAATCTCCTTGAAGGAAGATTTTTCTTTTTTTGTAATACCAGCGGCCTGCTAATTTTTTCCAAGTAGCTTCAAAGCATTGCCTTAAACAGTCTTATTTGCATTTGTCCTGAGGATGAATTTTTACAATGGGTGCTTTGTAAAACTGTTTAGCATGTGGAAGATCTTAGTTTTTTCATCTCCTTCTGATGCACCGCTTCATTAGATTTTTTTTTTTTTTTCTCTTATCATATCTGTTTAAGGGTTTGTGAGCTGATCCCTTTATTTTCAGAAGAGAATACCAAATAAACAGTGATTAGCATGAAATATGACACGTGGCTTCCTAAAGGATGTGCTTTAGAACTGGTAAACAGTTGCAATTGCTGTTAGATGAAAGTAGCAAATTGAATACATTCTCATAATAATTATAAAGAGATAGATGGACTGTTCTTTCTCCCAAATCTAATTGGAATTAGTATAGTGTTCAGTTTTCCTAGTAGAGACTGATCTGTGTGAAAGTTAAATGTAGTTATAAATGCATTCATAAAGCTGAGTTTAAGTAAGTGGAAGAAACCTGCTTCTACACAGAGGCCAAGGAAGTAATTATAGTGTGGGTTTTTTCTGAGGAGAAAGAATTGAATATAATATTCTATGGCCTGGAGATCATCTCACCTGGAGTGGTGTCACAGATTTGCTGGGATTGGTGCCAAACTAATAAGGATTTGTTTGCAGGAGACCCTAAGCATGAGCCTTTGAAAAGTCGTGAAATCTCTTCTGTTTCTGCCAGTCACATCTGAGAAAGGTTAGGAGTAGGGTGTTTTTGCAGTATCAGTAATTTAAATGAGAAATCATAAAAGAAATGATGATATTACTGAGTAATTCATTACAGAAAACTCTACGTCTCTTGATGCAGCTGCATACTATTTTATAGATCATTGGTTCCTCTGAATCCAGTTAAATCTTTGGGAAGAACCTAGGGTATCTGTATGCTGTGGACATTCAGCAGCAGCTCTGTGCAGTGTGTGGAAGTCTGTCAAAGAGATCTACCAAGGAGAGGTGTCAGGTCTGTTCTCACTTTTCCTTTGGCTAGGACTGGCTTATGGCTTTTCAGACATGAGTCTCTGCTGGAGCTGTCAGGTGTGCCTTCACTGACCTGTGCTCTAAGCCCTGGGGATGCTCCAGAGGGATGGCCTCCAGCATCCCAGCCCTGATGGGCTTGTTGTGTATTGTTCACCTGAAGTGACAGCCAAGAGGAGGAGGAGGGTCTCTGCCAGTGTGCTGTCCCCCCTGTGCCAGCGTGACATTCTGCCATGCTGTGCTCTGTGCACATGTGTTCTGGCAAGCCTGGAGGTAGGCAGGAAGGGACATGGGAGTATTCACAGGGAGCTTTCCCTGCCCTTTACCATTGTTAAGTGACTGAAACAGCTTTCCAGCTGCAGATGGATTTGGGCTCCCTCAGGTTGCCCAGCAGTAAATCACTGCATCAGAGCCACGCAGGCAGCGTTGATGTGATCAATGCTGGGTGTTTCATCAAACAGCACAGGTGGGGAGTGGACAGGACAGCGGGGCTTCTTCCCTCAGATGCAGCGTTTGGGATGTCACCCATGGGGAGAAATGCCACATGTGGCTTTGGATTGCTGCCATTTCCTAGTGCTGGCAGCACCCAGCTTACTGCTTTGCCATGCCAAACAGCGGCCAGAGGCTCTGCAGTCAGCTTCTTAGCAGGGAAATTGTTTTAAAAGAGCCAGTTTTGTAGCTAAACTTAGTACCCTTGGATGCTGTCCAAAACTCCACAGCAATAACACAGCAAATACAACTGTTCTAAAATACATTAAATATGCAGATTGGCTGATGATAGCTAAGCCCTTGCAGACAAAGAATAGGTGAAAAACACTAACTTGCATTGTGTGTATATATAGGATGGTTAATCATTTGCAAATAAACATCTAAGTGAGGAAAAAATAATAAAACAAACCATCAAATTGCAATGTTACAGGAATGTGTTCTTGGCAAGAGCTCTTTCGCTTTTAAACTGAAATTCTTACTCAAATCAGAGCTGTAAAGCATACCAAAGGAAAAAAAATTATAAGCCTGTTTTAGTTAAACAAAAGCAGTGGATTCAGCATTTGCTAGAGACAGATTTTGAAGAGAAACTGAGGCTGAAACTAGCACAGGAAACTAGCACGCCTAATTGGCATGTTTTCCTAACAATAGCATCGTCTTTCCAAATGAACAAGGGCGTACAACTGAGTAATTTTTAGCAGAGTGATGGTTTGGTTTTGAGGCACAATCTGATGAATCTGCACTTACAGCATTCCCAAAAGTCTGTCCTGATGCGATTCTTCCGGATTTCACCTTCTTAAGTACATGTATGAGCACTGATTCACCTCAGTGTTCAAAAATAACAAAATAACAGCCATCGGGTTCAAACTGATAGCAGGCAGTTATTTCAGGTTTTTGAAGGTTATTTGTATCAAGGCACATATTTTAAAAAAAAAAAAAAAACAACACATTCAGGAGTTATTCTTGATATTCTTTACACATCTCCAGAGGAGCCACAACGAGTTATTTACTATTAGAAATAAAATAACATTTGTGTGAAAATTTCCTTTCTAAGTAACATATTTAACCTGCAGTTAAACTCTGAATTTAAGTAATTCAGTTCACAGAGACACTAGATGGAACTGAAAAAAAAAAAAAAAAAGACCTCATAGCTATTAGTAATTTTTGTATGTGGGTATTAATAGAGATTTTAGTGTATATTTTTCTAAAAACCCCACCACCAACCTCCAGAGAAATGACTCCCCAACCCAGCTCAGTTAGATGTTGACGGGCTTGGGCTGAATGCAGTCTTTTAAACTGATTTAAGCAAACAGCATGCATATTTACTGTACCATTTTTCTGGTACTGAGGTGAGGTACTGCTTTTTAATTAAACAGTGATTCGGGGGAGAATGGGTATTTCTAGGCCAGCTCAAACCACATAAATGTGAATGTCTTGTGCAGGTGTAGGTGTGTGTTATTTTCAGTTTCTGCTATGGGTTATGTTTGCATTTTTAGCTTTATAAACATTTGCTGAGAGGTTTTGGGTCAGGATCAGAAGCTGGATCATCAAGGGGATGCAAGCAGTAGGCAGAAGTTGAAGGGGAGGAGGTGGATGAAGCTTGCTCTAATAGCTGGAAGACTCCTAGCTGCAGTCTGAACTCATGGTGGGGATTTGGACCACCTCAGTGCCAGCTGGACTGTAATCTTCTGCAGCATCCTTTTAGCCAAACTGGGGAGATGGGTGGACTGCAAGACCAGGGGCGGGAGGAACTGGCTGGATTATCATCTGCAAAGGAGAGTTGTTAAAGGTTCTATTTCAAGTGGCATTCCTTTGGGGTGGATAGAGGGGCCAGTGCTGTTTAGCATCTCCATGGTTACAGAGATGATGGAGGCAGGGTATGGTCTCTTCCTTTTGTACCAGAGATCCAGTTACTTTAATTACCTTCTCAGCCTAGCTAGCAGGTACAGAGAGGATATTTTTTTAGTCTGTATTTGTTTGTTTGAGGTTGAGAAGTTGCTTAGGAGCTGGTGGTGATATCTATTCCTCTCAGACCCTTCTTACATCCTTGTAGTAATACAAATGAGCAGCAGACTTGACCCCAGGCTCTGCAACTCAGGAGGAGCAGGGTTCCATCTTCAGTATGGGAATATGTACATTGACTTCTGGAGTCACAGTGAGCACCTAATCCTCTCCTATATTGAACTGCAGCTGATTCCAGCAGGAAATGCACCTGTCTGCTTTAAGAAATGCTGAGTTAAATCTTGGAAATCTGGTCTGTTGCAACTGGAGGCAAACCTGTCAGCTTCGCTTTACCTACGTTTATATACCTTCCATTGAAGCAGTTTGAAATTCAGGTATGTCATTAAGAGATTGACAAAATACAAATGGTAATCTTCAGATTCAACTGATTAAAGGATTCAGAATCTGTCCACTGTATTAACAGTTTTCCCAACAGCAGCCATTGTGTCTGTGGGTTCTGTGGGGTACATATGCTGGGTTATGTTGTTTTATTTCAGTTTTGACCTGTGGTCACATTGTGGCAAGAGCATGGTTATCTGATAATTGCAAGTAATATCTCTTCTTGTTCCAAGTCCAGTTTTCTGGGGCAAGAAGATTGCTGGTGGTAGAGCCAGGGTTTGTGAAAGGTGCCTGGCAGTGGGTACTGCCTTAGAGAGCCTGGGGTGGAGGGAAGGCTATGCTCCGCAGGAGGATGGGGACAAACACAGCTTTTTATAGAGGAGTGAGGAGTGAACAGATCATTCCCAGCAGTGAATCTAGAAGTGGAGCAGAAGTGCCTGGCAGATGCCTCTGTGTTTGGTGTGATGTTGAGGTTTTGAACAGCCAAACTATAAAATGTAATGTTTGAAGGGAGCAGGAGCAGGTTGATTTTTATTCCTTCAGAATGTTTTCTTGGCTGCTGTTCCAAGACATTGGAGTTATGTGGGTTCTTTAGGACTGTCTGGCCTGAACGAGCTTTGCTTACTGTAGGAATGATGACAGGAAAAGGATTTCAGGAAAGGTAGCTCTTAAATGAAGGTGCCTTGATGAAGCTTATGCAAGTGCTGTGTTATGGCCTGAGCTTCTAACACGTGTTCGAGACCCCAGAGAAATTTGGAAAAGTGTGCACATATGTACTTCCATGTTTTATTTGAAGTCTGACTTCTCTATCAATGTGTTTCAATGTGGGCAGGCAGTCACTGAGGCAGAAGGGAGGAAGAAAAATAGGTTCACTGTCTAACTGGTGGTATTTGCAAAATAGGAACCTCATTTTGTACATTCATCTTTGGCCTGGGCTTGGCTTCTGCTTTTCTGACACAGCTTTTCTGTGTCCAGAAAGAACCTGCAGAAGTGCTTTCATGTTAAAATTTCTGGTTTAGACAAAAAAACAGTTTTCTTGCTTGGAAGTCAGAGTTTTGCTCCCTGTGGGGAAGCCTGTTATCTGGTTACAAGCTAGTACATGATGGAGGCGTGCTGGATAGTGGTAGTACACTAAATGCTGCAGCTGTAATTGAACCACACCAAGCATCACCTGCTTTTAAGTTATTAATGAGTCTGAACTATTTATAAGCAAGGAACAGTGTGAAAAGAGAGGGCTTGTTTGTCTCTGGAAGACAGTCCTCTCAAGGTCTGGGAGCATGCATTTATGTTGTATATTCTGATAATGCAAAGTCTAGAAGAGGTGACAGCATGGGTCTGGCACTCAAGTGTCTGGGTAAGGCATCTGGCACCAATGGAACCCAGCATCCATCATCATATGAGCATCGTTGGCTTCCTCCTCACTCCTCAGGAGGACATGCTGCCTTTAGCCATTTCATGAAATGTTAAAATGGCTCCAGGTAGTTTCCATGCTTGGGTGGTTGGACTGAGGTGTCCCTCACTGCCAGAAATATTGCTCTGCTCGACTGACCCTACTGCTGCCAAGTGGCCCTGAATTACAGCGACTTGGGGAGCATCTCCAGAATGACAGAGGATAGGTCATGGTGCTTTGTATCTCATGGTCTGGAGGAATTGGGAAGGAGGCATTCTGTCCTCTCCATTTCAAGAACTTGCTGCAAACTGCCTGATGACATTTGTTCAAGTGAAAAACTCACAGGTGATAGTATAGGTAGGTTTTGGTTTCCAAACAGGAAAATAAGAGGATGAAAAACAATGATTTCAGGGGGGAATAGACTGCTGGTGGTGTTCTCAGATGTGGTTTTATCTCAAAGAAAAACAGATCTTTACTTCATCATTTTAAACCAATTTCATGGTTCGGCAGTTCTACCCACTCATGTAATCTCACCACCATGGGTTGCAAATGGGACCCGTGCAACTTCCAGGAGGTGAAGAATTGCTGCAACACCCTTCCTGCGCTCAGCCCTTATATGGACCTAGAAAGGCCAAGCAAAGTTTCTTTTTATGTCCACAAAATTGAGACTTTAAATTGGGCTGTTGAAAAGATTGCAACGTCTTATAAATGATGTATTGGAGCAAAAATAGCGACTGCTTGTCTGACTTCAGGGATTTAACTGTGAAGCTGTGACCTCTAGAGGCTAAGAATAAGCAAACAGCTTTCCATCACTCCCTGCTCCAGCAGAGATGTGTTCCTGTGGTGACACATTTTTGTAGCATCTTATGAACTCCTGTTTCACATGGTGATTCCTCTAACTTTGGAAATGTAATTATAGTGCACTGTAAATTTTTTACTTTTGGCAAGATTATTAGCAATGGCCCTTTTGTTTGCAGAGATCATTTTTATAGCTGTTCTTAAACTAATACCTTAAATTGGTAATGGACATCTAGACTCAGTAATACTTGTGCCTAAAGTGCCACACAGATTTTTTTGCACATGCATATTTAAATGCATGTTACATTAGATTTAACTTTAAGTAACCTCTGCTGCTGCAGTGGGGCCGTTTCTGGGATGTAATAGGCAGCCACAATTTGTTATCATTGGCATTGCACACCAGGGAAGCAGGGAATAGCTTCTCTAGCTGAAAGCACTGTGTCCAGCGTGCCTTAGCTTACAAGCTCAGATGGAGTCACAGATGGTGCTGCTGATCTGGCCATGGGTCTTATTGAAAACAGTGAGTGCTGAGGATGGAGCCTTGTATATCCTAAATAACCAGCAAAGTGGTCTTGATTCCTGTCTGTGGTGTTTGCAGCGTAACATTATGGGTTTTCTTTGGTGTATAATTTAATATCTGAATCTTTCAGTTGCTTTCCATCTGTTTTCAAGGTGTTAATGGGACAGTCCCCATGCTCACTCTACCATAAACAGGAGAATTGCTAAATGGGATCAGATCCACAGTAGTTCAGAGGAATGTTACCTGCAAGATCTTTGTTCCAATGAATATTGGATTTTGTGGCAAGCCCAGAGATCCTGGTGATGTCTGGAGGTGGCAGATCCCTCTCTCAGACCTGTGGACATCTCTTGCCTCCCCTCTGCCTGCAGCATTGAGTTCTGTTACAACCTTACATCGTTACATGCTGGGAGGAGAAATAAATAATTTTTTTTTCTTACTATTTAATAAAAGTGGGTTGCAATTTCAGGGCTGTAGTTGCTCGTAGCTGACCTCATTGCTGCCACCACTTAAGGTGCTACAGGCTGAGTTGGATGCCTGTGAAAGTACGCTGAGGCTCCTCTTGCAATCTGCTCTCTTTGCAAGGGGGAAGGTGGTAGAAGAAGGGAATCTCTGCACTAGAGAGTGAGGGCTCCAGTTTCAGTTTCTCTCTTGATGAATTCAGTGTGTGCAGCCCCTTCTCCTTTCCTGGTTGTGATGGGAAAGGACTTCCTCCTCTTCAAGGCTATCTGAGATTCATAAGGAACCCAGTGTTCAGGAGATTGTGCCTTTGGGGTGACATGGTGCAAGGGGCAGTACTTTGATGATGGTGCATATATTTTTCTTGAAACAAAGACTTTCGTTGCATAAGCAGTGCTGTGCTTGCCCTGTTGCTTCATGAGACCCTAGCAGGTGGCTGTGCTCTGTCATTTGGTAATTGTCTAAATGCAGTGGTGTTGATTTGGTGCTCATTTTTCTTCTGTTCTCTTGATTTATGCTTGTGAACCTTTCTGCTGTCTGGGTTTTTTCTTGGTTTAATCTTTTTTTTTGTTAATGATATTATCCTTTTGTTCTTAGTCTATTTTAAGGCTTGAATTGTTCAATGTGCCATGACAGGAGTTTCACAGAGTGTCACAGAAGGTCACTGTTTTCTTGACTCCCTTAGTCCAGATAGAGAGCAGGATCTTTCACTTCCCCCTGCAGTCATCCTGACCCCAGCACACCTGGAGTGAAGGTCTCCTCCCTGGTGGGGCAGGTGAGCAGAGTCTTTCAAAGCAAAAGTCACCATGCAGTTTGCAGAGTCACACAGATGGCATAGAGGATCTTGGAATAAATGGGAATTATGGACTAATTAAGTTTATAAGAATTAGAAAACCATAATGAATATCCAAATAGCTTTGTAATATGGTGTTGCCATAGAAACAGAGTTTGTACAGCACCTTGTCTTGGTTTGAAAGACAGGTGTCTGCTAAGGAAGGCAGAAGCCTCCCTTGGAATGGCAGATGCGACCCCCCTTCCCCCCAAGTTATTATAATTTTGAAATCAAGGGGCTTCTAGGCAAAGATATGGGAAATAGGAGTAACAGTTCTTTACTATTATATATCCTTACGTGTATAACCAGTCAAACAAACAACAATAACTATGGCAGTAACAGCAAACAATCACAAACCCAGTCCCAGCCTTCTCGGCTGTCAGGCCCTTTCCCCTCGGGTGCAGTTCCGCTCGCAGCCGGCAGGGGCGCTGGCGGCTCCCGGTGAGCAGGGCAGGTGCGGTGGTTCCCCCGCGGCTGCAGGGGGCGCTCTGGAGCGAGAGCTCGGGGAGCACGCGGCACCGGTGCCCTGGGATCCCGGGAAGGGATGGAACAAAGGCTTCACAAACTCCTGGGCAGCCGATCCCCACGGCAGGCGCGACACGT
>NW_008236209.1:7744848-7746689 GCF_000691975.1 Corvus brachyrhynchos
CAGGGCGGGGCGGCCACAGCCCATCTCCCAGCAGGGCAGGGAAGGCGGGCTTGGGATCCCGGGGCTTCTCCAGCAGAATGAAAAGCAGCCAAAGAAAGCAGCCTCCCTCTCCATCCAAACGCCAGGGACCGACTGCCTGCACACCCAGGTGAAACAAAAGAGTAGCCAGATGCACCCCTCCCCAGTGGCTAAGTCTTTTGTTTTTCATATGTACCCAGCAATTTGTCCCCCTAGCAACACATATGGGGAAAATTCCTTTAACAGAAAAAAACCCCCAGGAGAACTCCTGAAACCTCTACACACCTCATCATCAGAATTGTGCCAATACTGTCTCCTACTTCACTGAGTTGTAGAGCTGTTTTAAGCAGCTGAGAGCCCTTGGCTCGAAGTATCATGGGTGTTTTCCAAGCAAGTTAGCAAAGAGAACACCCAGCTGGTCTGAAGTCAGCATGGAGCACAGGGGAACCCCTGGGTGCTTTTGCTTCAGGGGAACACGGGTGCAGTGTGACAAGGGCTGGGACCCCCCTGGTGTTGCTGGTCCAGCCTCAGCTGTACCAGGTGGGCTTGCTGATGGCTCCTTCGGTTCACAGGACTGGTGTCTGCAAGGAACACAGTTTCCTCCTTAGTTACACTGAGCTCAGAGCCTGTGGCTTGGAGTGTTAATGGCTGTGGTCATTATCAGTATGTGCACATGAGGCTGGGCATTTTTTCTGTGCAAATGGACCCATGGAGAGATGCCTCATTTTATTTTACAGACAGTGCTAAACCATGGTTTTCTCACACCTACCCTTTCTTCCCTGCCTCCACTCAGGCTCGGGGTGAGTCATGGATGAAGGAAGCAGCACGCAACTCTGTGAGAAGGTGGGGTATAAGCATTCAGTGAAACGTGCTCCAAGTGCAGTATTCAGCTTCCCAAAATAAACTGCGAAGTAAGCCCTTTCAGGGGCAGGCAGCAACAGCAAACGTCTGAGGAAAATACAAAAGCTGTCTGGAGAGTCCCTAGGGCTGCGCTCTGTGGAGGGGCTCTGGGCACCACAGGAGCAGTACTGAATACCCAGGGGGTCTTTTTCTTAATGAAAAACACAGCAACCCCCCCCTTGTGCTACAGAGACTTAATTAAACAACAGCATGCGGTTCTTGTGCTTCTTGGTGATAACCGAGTGCCAGATGATGGGATGTAGCAGAGCTTTCCTCATGTAAGTATTAGTACTGTGCTGTGAAAATGAGACTGGCATTAAACAGTCCTCCTGATTAATACTGGAAGTTGAGTGCTCTGGGTTCTTATGTATGAAATTAAACGTTGTGCATCTGATGTAAAATGCTTGCAAGACAGGTAATTAATAACATTAGAAACGAATTAACTGGAAGTCCTGTGTATCTGATGATGACTACATGAGCAGACTTGATTTGCAAATCACTCTGGATGTTGTGGAGAGGACTGGGGCTTTTATTCTCTCACAGCCTCCTGCTTGCTCAGGTGGGGAGGGGACAAGCCCAAGCAAGGGCTTGGTGCTGTTGTAGGCTTGTTGCAACCTTTCATCTTCCTCACCTGGAAACGCAGGGATGAGCGAATTAGCAAACAAGTTCATGCTTCCATGTTTTCCAGTCCCCATGACAAGGATCCAGCGGGAACTGGTGGCTGACACCTGGGAGGAGGATGTAGCAAGGCTGGGAGTGGGTCTGCATTAATGAGATGGTGCGTGCCTTGGCCCATTGCTCCCCTATGCCCAGGTCACACCAAGTGACATCTGCCAGGGCCACAGAGAGGCAGAGCTGCACTTCCAGCCTAATTAGCAGCAAAACATCTTTCCAGCACAGGAATGCTTTTGCTTTTCCCACAT
>NW_008236209.1:7746712-7748338 GCF_000691975.1 Corvus brachyrhynchos
CTGCTTCCATCCATCAGTAGCAGCACAAGGGTGGATGGGTCTTCAGTGGGAAAGGGCTCAGTGACGCCTTGTGGTCCCCATAATCCATTCCTGGAGAGCTGCTGCCTTGTTCCTTCATTGGATTTGTCATTGGTCAGCTCAGGATGGATTTTGGAGGGGGGAAAACCCCGGAGGTTAGCAACTCTGTGCTCTTGCTGTCCTGTGCTCCAGCCCCCTTCCTAGTTGACAACATCATCTTCAGTCTTGGATGTGGGGTTTTGGAGATGCTGTGGTGGGTGCTAGGGATGTGCAGGGGAGAGTGCAGCATGCCCAATCTGTAGGATATGGGCACCTTACTGCAGAGGGGTGATTGAGTTGTTCCCTACCATCCCTGGCTGCGGGTCCTGCCTGTGGAGCAAAGATGTTTCAGGTGTAGGTGCTGCTTTTAATGCAAACTCCCTCAATATGAGCACTTGGAAACCCTGATGGAAGAGGGCCAGACACCTCAAACCAGCAAGGCCAGGGGGAAAAGTTAAAAGGGGAAAAATGTAAGAGTGAGCTGTGTGTCTGCTTTTGCCTGGTTTGGAATGTTCTCCCAGCCATGCGGAATACCACAAGCTGCTTCATGCACTGCCAGTGCAAAGTGGCAACTTGAAGGTGCCAAGAGGGAGTGAGACTTCTTGGAGCTTTTTTTTGTCCTTCCAACAGGTAGTAAACAGGGCTCTCTTCTCATTATTACTAAATCAAAACTCTATTGATTCTTTCTGTGAAAATCCAGTGAGACATAAAATGTTTTATTTATGCTTTTAACCCAGGCTTGCTGCAAAAATGCTGGTTTTGTAAATAAATAAAATTAAATTCATTGCCAAGCCAGAGGCTTTAAAAACAGTCCAGCTCTCTCTGGCGTCTCCTGGTTGATGGGAGGCTCAGTCATGCTGGCTGATCCCTGCATGCCTGTGAGCTGCCCTGGGCACCACTGGTGTGGGAACAGGATCCAGCTCTATGTGCAGTGTCAGGACCAAAAGTGCTGTCATGTCCTTGTCTGTCCCCTGCCACTGCACTTCCTCCAGGAGCTCAGAAGCTACCAAAGTGCTAAAACACCTTTCCCTTTGTCCTGGGTTGCAGTGTATTCTATTACCATCCCCATCAGCCGTTGAAATCAGGTGGGGCAGTGTTTCCTTGCCTCCTCCCCCCAGACTATCTTTCTGTTAATTGCCCATCATTGTCCTGCCGCCTGACTCAGAGATAACTCCCTCTGGACTATCTTCTGTTAATGAGCCTGATCAACACTTGGCCTCGTGACTCATTACCCCATTGTGAGATGCTCCACCCAGAGGGAGGAACCAAGCATCCCATCGTGGATATAATCTGAGGCTGAACACCAGAGACACCGGCTTCCCACTGGATTTCCAGAGGACAGGAGCTACACAGCCACCACTGGACTTCCTGAGGAAGAGCAGACCGTTTTACTACAGGATCACTGCTTCAGAGGACTGCAGCCACCATTCTACCAGACTGCTACCACCACCCTGCCTAACAGGGTGTCAGGTTGTACCTTGACTCTGTCAGTTTGACAGTGTTTTCTTTTACCTTTTTTTTCCCCTTTTCTTTAATTTCCATAAAATTGTTATTCTGACTTAGTGCCTC
>NW_008236209.1:7753884-7754361 GCF_000691975.1 Corvus brachyrhynchos
GGCTTCCCACTGGATTTCCAGAGGACAGGAGCTACACAGCCACCATTGGACTTCCTGAGGAAGAGCAGACTGTTTTACTACAGGATCACTGCTTCAGAGGACTGCAGCCACCATTCTACCAGACTGCTACCACCACCCTGCCTAACAGGGTGTCAGGTTGTACCTTGACTCTGTCAGTTTGACAGTGTTTTCTTTTACCTTTTTTTCCGTTTTTCTTTAATTTCCATTAAATTGTTATTCTGACTTGGTGCCTCCCACTGGTTTGTTTTCAAACTAGTACACCCTTCTAAAGAGTATTTCCTGTCTGCTCCAGAAGAAAGAAGCAAAATGCAAAAGGTTTTGAGAATAAAACACTAGTCAGCAATGTGTCTCTGCCCACTTTGCAGCTGTGTTCTGCAAAGGACATGCCAAAAGAAGGAAAGAAGGTCACTGATGCTGTGTGCTGCTGCTCTGGTCTTGGGCTGCCAGGGAAAAGAG
>NW_008236209.1:7754472-7760238 GCF_000691975.1 Corvus brachyrhynchos
CAGGAATGTCCAGAGTTATTGGGACCTGTTCAGACACTGCATCTGACCCTATACAGGGGTGGTCATGCAGGGTACTGGAGATAAAGGCAGCGTGGCACTGCTCATCAGCACAGCATTAATTGTAGTTGTTTAATGTGGTGATTAGTGTTGTTTGTTCAGATGTGTAATGTAGCAATTAGCCCCATCAGGGTGTTCAGTGATAGGTTACGAGTACTTTCTTTATGCCAAGAAGCACTCAGCATCTCCAGCCTCCCTGTGCTCCCGCGTAATATAGTGCTCCTACACATCATCTCAGAAATAGTACAAGGCGAAGTGACCTGCTGGTACAGGGATGCTGCTGGGCTGCCATCCAGTCAGAACCCAAATTGTCACTGGTGCTTTCTTCAGCTCAGCTCCTGAAATATGTGGTGTTCTGCTTCTGGCAGGGACCTGCATGGCTTGATCTGCATTGCTCCTTCTAGTGCTTTGGTTGAACCTCTCTTAACAGGAATGAGTTTTGAACCAGAGAAATGGCCCATGACTAAAACTCACTGTGATGTGCTAGATGTCCTTAGCTGCTACAAAACCATCACTGATAAGTTATCTGGGATCATGTCCCTTGTTTAAAACCCTGGGATAGGAGACAAAATACATTCCCTGGTGCTGAAACAGAAAGCTATTGATTTTTCTTCCGCTGGGTGAGATGGGTTTCTGCATTTTGAGGGATGACAGGTTGCAGTGTAACATAATCCCCAAGCTGTCGGGGTTTGGTGCTCTCTGGGACCAGTGCCATCTTATTCCCAAAGCTAGCAGGACTGTCAGGCTGCTGGTATTGCTCCACAGTGCTGCCCTGCTCTGGTGAGGGGAGAGGGAGGCATCCAACAGCAGCTTTGCAATGGAGTGTTTAACTAGCCGAACATTTAAATGTGAGCATCGGATTAAAAATCTGGGGCCGAGAAGTACTCTGGCTCTCAGGGGAGGGGAAAATGCAGTAGATTTAAGGAAATAGGCTGTAGAGTGTCAGCAACTTTCTCTGGGGGTTAGCTTGCCCCTCCATCCAAGGCCTGACAGGGGGAGGCTCTGCCTCCTGCAGGGAATGCTGGCCTGTCCTACTTCCCTGCTCAGGTCTGCTCCAGGAGTCAGCTCATGGCATCTTCCACTCTTCATCCTCCAGGTCACAGAAGTGCATGAGGAACACTAGGAACATGGTGCTCTCTGTAAGTTGGAGGCAGCTACACAAGAAATTTGGGGAGAAATGAGTTGTTCCTGGTACCTCAAGGGTTCTAGACTGTAGCCCAGTGCTGAGCAGCTGCAGGACTGCACTCCACTCTTCAGGTGGGCTGAGGACAT
This sequence comes from Corvus brachyrhynchos, assembly GCF_000691975.1. Taxonomy (NCBI): domain Eukaryota; kingdom Metazoa; phylum Chordata; class Aves; order Passeriformes; family Corvidae; genus Corvus; species Corvus brachyrhynchos. Next base: position 7,755,802 of record NW_008236209.1, read on the forward strand.
GGAGCCTTGGGGGGCCCAGGGAAGAGGTTCTGGGTAGGCGAGTCCCTGCAGAGGTATTTTTGATGGGGCTTCTACCACATGGCTGATGAACATATTCACTTGGGGAGGTTTCTGGAGGAAAAAGAACCAGAGAATTGGTTCCAAGCCAGGTGAACTCTGGTGAGAACAGTTTCCCAGAGTTCTTCATAATTTAAAAACAGTTTCTTTAGACAAAGTTGCTTTTAAGACTTCCTGATTTTTATCAGGAAAGCAAGCTGGCTTTTTCCTAGTTTTAAAACTAAAACCAGAAGAAGAAAAATAGCTGCTGGCAGTAAGTTCGTGTCATGGGAAAGCAAAGCATAGAGGTGCAAGAGATGAAGCTGCAGTAGGTGTGTGCCAGGCACCCTGACACTTCCAGCCCCTGCCTTGATGGGGAGGGATGCTGGACCACTGGCATCCAACCCAGGTAAAGGGTTGCTACCTCCTTACCTCCAAAAAAACTCTTCTTTGAGAAAGGCAAGGCTGTTGACAAACCCATCAGGGAAGACACCAGTGCTGAGAAATGCTGTCTTTTGACTGGGAGTTCACAGAGCAAGATTGACTGTATGTTGGTTGCTGCTTCATGCCCAGAGGCAGGGAGCTTCAAAGTGAATTATACAAGTATTGCACGTCCATACCAGGAGGGTGGCTGCTGGAAGAAGCCTTCTTCCACTCTCTCCCTGGCAGCCCTTCAGGCAAGAGCAGAGCTGGCTGTAGAAGAAGCACTAATTTAGCCCTAGGGCAGCAATGCCATGGCCAGTAACAACAGCTTGGCTGGACATGGTTGAGTGGAAATGCTGAAGCATAAGAGAACAGGGGAAAACATTGCACTGAAGATGGCATTCTCACTGTGGTGTCAGGCTGTGTCTCCCTGGGGGGTTCCCTGGCCTTCCCTCCCATTCCCACACATGTACCCACATGTGTACCCTTCCACCAATGTTGTGTGCTTTCTTGGTACTCCAGGGCTTCTCCTTGTACACCCCTGTCTGCCCTGGGCTGAGGATGGAGCAGGGCTGCTGGCAGTGATCAGGGCTCTGCTGTGGCAGTGATGAAGGCCAGCCCCAGGGCACCTGGGGCAGGGAGCAGTGCCAGGGGTGGCTGCATTCTGCTCAGCACAGAGGTCCTGTGGCAGATCCCGCTGCTCAGGGTCTGAAGCCCTCTCTGCTGAGGAGCTCTCCACAGGCTTTATGCTCCCACAGGGATGCAGAACCTGGCAAGGCCTGACTTGGTGCACCAAGGTCTGCCTTTGCCTCTCTTTTGGCTATTGAAGGTTTCACCTTTTTTCCCAGCACTGCTCTTTTACTAGAGGAGTCTGCTATATAACATCTTGGTGTTTCCCCCACTGGTGGGAGAGGTCTCCAGAGGGCATCTGGAGCAGAGGGTCTAAGTGGTCCTTTGTCCTGACATGTTCCTGAAATGCTTATGGCACCAAAGGGTAGGGCCATCCTGCAGAACCAGGAGCAACAGGCATCTGAGGGAAGAGCACTGCAGCAAGACCACACCCACTGCGATTTCCGGTGCACCATGATAAGCTGTCTTGATTTCTTTGTGAATTATTTAAAATGCAGGAATTGCAAACTGAAGTCTGGCTGGCCGGTTTTGTTGTGTGCACAGGCTAGATTAGAGCAGGAAGCTTCATTACAATGAGCTTAGAAGTCTTCAAAGACGTGGATATATTTTCCTCTTCATTGATAAGCAATATTGATTTCAGCAGTGGTTCCCTGCTGTGCCTGGCTGCAGGAGTGTGGTACTCCTGCGGACCCAGAATTGTGCATTAGCACAAAACTGTGCACTTAGTGTTGAGCAAACTAGATTTTTCTCCCGCAGGCTGTCAATTCGCTTGTGGGAGAGAGGGTTCAGAAGATGTTTAAAGGGGAGATGTGTATTTTTCTGCGCCTGGTAAGACCATCAGAGCTGCTGTGTCATATTGCTGCTCCTCATGCTGGCTGCCAGAGTGGTGGTCATCTCAATGCAGAGAAAAGCAGGTTATCTCAAACCCACCCTATTCCTGTAGAGAGCTCTTCCCATCTAAAAGGAGTGTTTTCCTGCTGTCTCTGTGCTGAAAACGATGCTTTAGGTAACATGCTGCTTCCAATGAAATCTTTCTTCTTTTTAAAGCATAACATTTTATCACATATTGTGGTGCCGCAGAAAGGAAAAAAAAAAAAAAAAGCTTTCCTCCTTTTTACTGGCCAACTAAATGCAAGATTTTGCTGGTTTTTGAAAAGGGATTAGCATCCTGCTACCGAGAAAAGCATCCTGCCCAGGCCAGGCATCCAGGTACCATTGACAGAAAAGAATATGATGGTCTTAAATGGGTTAGGAGAGATAGGAGAAAGACATGCTTCTCTGGCCCTCATGGACTCTTGACATAATTACGGCAAGCAGCTGACAATGCTGAGCTCGTGGTGTGGAGTAAACCAGACTGATCAAAAGCCGTGGTTATAAACATTGCCATTATGCAGATACGTGTGTGAAGAGTTATCCTAATCAACTGCTCCTCCTATATCACATCAGTGGCACTCACCCAGGTTTGGTGATGCAGCCAGACTGTGTAACGCTGGGGTCTGTGTGCCTAGAGAAGACACACGTCCCATGGTTCACGCTTTTTTGCCTGCTTATACTCTTAGTTTTTTTCAGAAGTAAAGTAACAAGACAAAGGTTTAAAAAAAATTAGTGCTCAACTTCCTTTGCTGAAGAATGCGCTTCCCCTTGTTGTGATGCAGAAGTTACCCGGAAAAATATCACTAATGTAAGATGTACCTGATAATACCAGGTCATAAATACCTGCTCATGCACATCTAGATGCTGGAGTATTGACTGCACCATGAAGAGCCATGGGAGATGTTCCCACTGGACTCCTGTGAGTTAAGATCTACCCAGAGTTGGGATTGCAGGAGCGTGTTGGAGGTGCCTGCTGATCAGCTATTAATGGGCTCAGCCAAATTGAAATTCAGCCTCTTATCTTGGACTATGCTCAAAGACATTTGAGTTCTATGAGGATTTAAACTCAAATTGGATCACAATTTGCATGACTAATAATGTGTGTATGATGCTCCACATAGCAGCAACCATGACCTGAGCTCACACGCAGCAGCTTCTCCCTGTCAAATATGTTTGACTGTAACATTAAAATCACAGGAATGAGGGAGCAGCAATTTCTTTTGTATCTTGAGCTCTTTGGATGCACTTGAATCACACTGAATTTTTGGTTGTTTTTTTCATTTTTCATTTCCAGAGGGACAAAGACCCAAATGTTTTATAGCTGGAAAGCCAGATGCCAAAAGCTGAAACTATAAGAATATACAATACTGTGAGTTGTGTCATAAACCCACATGAATATCAGTGCTGAATCCTAGAGGCTTGATTTTCTTGTCCTTTACTCATTTAAATCCAAATTAACCCCGTTCAGCTGCTTCAGGCTGACATGAGATGGGCCCTGAATTTGGCTGTTTCAGTCCTGAGTGGGCTCTCATGTGTTGAGCAGGGTTTGGAAAGGCAACGCTCTTGGATGCTCTTATCTGCATCCAAGTTTCTTTGGCATCGATCTTGCCCTTCTGCCACTCAGAGATCCAGGCTTGGAGTTTCATCATTGGTTTTGGTTCATTAAAAATTGGCTTCACTAGTGCATGATATGAAGTGAAAAGCACATGCACTTCACATCATGGTCGCTAAATATTTCATATTATCCTTGAATTTTTTTCAGTGTTTTTGGCTTACCTTTGTAACTTAGTTATGTTTGCTGCAGGTGGAGGGGATTAGACCCTTTTTCTTCTCTCCCATCAGCTGGTTTGTTCTTTGCAGTCAAGTTGTGAACAGTTCTGTTTGTTTTTCTCTGGTAAATCTGAATGAGAGGTGGTGATTAAATAGAATTATGATGATGATGGAATTGTTGATAGCCGACAGTGAACATTGATGGCAAAGATCTGTAGCAGGTGTTTTGTACCTGGAGTGTACTAAATCAAAGGAAATAATTAAGAGCAGTGTAGCGGGTTCGGTTTGTAACCGGGCAGAAACACCAATTTAGTGTAGTGGTTTGGCCCAAAATACTCATTACTGTTTATCTTCTGTGAGATAAGAATTAGGAGAAACACAAAGCGGGCACCAAACTTGAAAGAATATAAAGAAGTTTATTAACAGACCTAAAAGAGGGGGAAAAAAAAAAAAATTATACCACACCTTCAGAACTCTCCTCCTCCCCCCACCTTCCTCCCTTCTCCCACTGACAATGTAAAAAGACAACCCTTAAGATGTTCAGTCTGTTTATCACTTCCATAATAACCTTGTTCAGTCCATTTAGAAAGAAGAGGCTCTTCTTGCTCATGCTATGAAAACATTATCACAACAAGACAGCCGCCCACTTCCAAATATTGTTCAGTCCATTTAGGAAGAGGAGTCTCTCTGCTCGCGTGTGAGTCC
>NW_008236209.1:7760409-7786653 GCF_000691975.1 Corvus brachyrhynchos
TCAGCATCTGCCTATCTCAGCGCAGGTGCTTTTGCTTACAAGTTGAATTGAACACTCCACCCCCCATATCTTCATGAAATTACAACGGGTACTCGGATGTATCATAGCTTCACAACAGACTTTCAGCTTTAAGCATCTCCTCTTTCTCTTCCCTCAGGTTTTCAGCTCTTCACAGCACTAAGAGGGTTAATCTCACCTAGGCCTTGCAGCTGGAATGTTGCTTATTGCTTTGGGTCACATGACCTCTGCTGGACAGAGGTGCAGCTTTAGCTGAAATCTTGGCCTTGGCCACAGTGGAGAGGGGGGGGAGCCGAGCTGCTCTGGCTGCCCACAGCCCTGCCGGGGGGGTTCATCCCGGCCCGGCCCCCACTCGGGCCCCGCAGCCACCTGTCCCAGTGCTGGAAACGAGAGAGAGCTTGAGGGGGAGTTCGTCTATTCGTAAGGGTGTATCACAGAGGCGGTCAAACTTTTAAGTGGCTTAAAGAATTGTCCATATTCAAACTGGCCATCTGATAGGTTCTATCAGGTCATAGAGGAAGCTGTAAGAAGAACATCACTTCTGAGACTCAGCTTGCTAACCTATGACAAGCAGTTAATTTAGAGGTGAGTTGGGTGAAGGTAAGAAATACTGGAGTCCTTGCAACCTTCCAGTGCTGTTCAGATTGGCTGGAAAGAAGGAGGTTTGGGGAATGGACATGCATCCTCTGCAGGTACAGGTCAGGTCACAGGGAGCTGAGGGACAGCAACCAATTGCAGCTTCGCCTTTAGAGAGCTTTGTCTCCTGTTTCTGGCTGCTGTGTTTTGAGGCCAATACTTCAAAGTCCGCTTTATCTTTTATTCACAAATGCTGATGTGTTTAAATGGGTGGTGCAGTGCAGTTGCTATAAACAATGTATGAGGCTTTAGCAGATGAAAGGCTCGTTGATAGGAGCCAGCCCTGATAACGGCTCTGCAGGTTCTCTCAGAAGTCTGCAGGACAAAGAAGAGGAATCGGGCTTGAGATCTCGTGCAGGAACTTTCTGATCTTGGTGGTGGTGCTTGCTCTGTGCAGGATGGGAAATAGCAAAATAATGGAGAAACCATTTATTGTTATTCTTGTGGAAAGATGGAGGAGAACTGGTGAAGGTGGCTATGATAAACTGGTATTTTATGGGAACATTTTTCTGTCTTAATCTCTCTTCTGTGGCTGCAGGAGCCTGTAGCTGTAGATATAGGTCAGTTGTTTGGGCTATCTGCTTGGCATCCCTTGCCTGCAATTCTTTCTCTGGTTTTATTTGTAAAAGTAAAATATCAGCAAGCTATTCCAACCCCATGCCTGCATCTCTTGCCTGTGGCTCTTGGAGGTGTATGTATGACACACCTCGTGCCAGAAGATAAATGTTCTAATAGCAGATGCTGTGTGTCAAGATCTCTGGACACGGCAGGAAAGTTCTGGGTTTAATAAAATCCATACAGCCTTCTGCCTTACTGTGGCCCTGCTGAAACTGAGGAGGTTTGGCTTGAGAACGTAGCATGGTGTTGCTGCAGAGAGACCCACTGGAGGATGCTCTCCATGGGAAATCTCTTTTGCTGTCCCCCAGTGCTTCTCCCTTGTGCATTGGGATTCAGGATGATGCTGTATCTCAGCATCATTGCAGAATCAGGCTTTACTTGCATCTGGGTGCTGCAACCTCTCTCTGACAATTGGCTCAAACCACGCATGAGCCAGTGGAATTGAGGTGACATCACTTGGTCCTGTGCTTTGGGGCAGGCAGGTTTGGGCAAGGAAGGGACCAACATGCTATGGACAAAGCCTGGGGCCAGCTTCCAACTAAACATCCAGGGGCATATCTTACTGTTTATTTTATTCAGTTTATTTGCTGAGAGCTCAAAAATAATTGCACTCAAAAAAATTACTCAGGAAGAGCCTTCCTTCTTTGGAGACAATCTTCCAGGCTTCTGTTGGGTTTCAGCTGGCTCCAGGCTGGCTCTGTGTGGCCAGGCATGCAGGGCCACTGGTCTGTCCCAGTGCCTGTGGAGGCACCAAAGGCTGCTGCCACAGATACAGGAACAAACAGCTTGTTCAAAGCATTGGCTGCAATTTGAAGGCTGTTTCCTGCAAGCACAGTGAATTTCCTTCTATGTGCAGCATCAGCTGACAAGGATGTGTTTTATTTTTGTGTCTGTCACCAGGCCACACAGGCTTGGTGGTGGTGGTGCTTGGGTGTTCCAGCTGGGATGCAGGCACTCTCATCCTCTGGCATTTCTAGGGGTATCCTCCTCTGTAAAAATGCTGTTGGCATAGAGATGAATTTTCTTAATAAGGAAACTGATCCCTTCCCCAGGCCAGGTTCTGTTCCTGGCTACACCAAAGCAATTTGGCTTCAGAGTATGGAGAGATTGACTCCTTTTGGGGGGTTTGTGACTTGGCTGTCCAGCACAGTCTGTGGGTGGGTATAATGAGCCACTGGCTACTGCTAATTCGGGACTGCTCTGGAGTGATGCAGGGAGCAAGCAGCTTGCCTGTTTTGCTCCTGTTTCTGCTTCTTTTTCTCTGCAGTGACTGTTTTTGTTCCCTGTTTTTACTGGGCCACAATTGCACTATTCCTTAGGCTTGTTTTCCCCCTAGATTTTATTTTTAATGGCACCAGGGCTATGATGATGGCTGTTTCTTTCCCCCTGCTGTAATAATTGGTACTTCAGGAGAACTAAAATAGGCAGCTCTGCCTTCATGCTGGATTGCTTAATGCATTTTAATTTAATTAATTACGTTGTCCATTTTGGTAACATCATGGACAAGACACAGGAAGTCAAGGCCTGGAGTGGCAAGGGCTAGCATAGCCTTTTAGTGCTTTATAAAAGCTTTTGTTAGAGCTGTGTGTTGTTGTTTTCCCTCAGTAGTTGCTCCATTAATGCTGTAGCGCTGTAGTGGGGCCGAGGTGGGTGTTCCCATTCTGCACATTTGGATTTGTGCTCTCAATGTCCTTTTTTCTAGCTTCTTGAATGGAAAACGATCCTGCAGCAGTGTTCTGCTCTGCTTTCACAAGATGAAACTTGAGCTTGTGTCTCCAGCACTGCTTTGCTGGATGCTGGGATCCTGGGGGTCTTGCACTTCACCCTCTGAACCCCATCTCCAAAAAGCACTCAAAGGGAAGCCCCAGAAGTCTGGAAACCTGAAGTGTGGTTAACATTCCAGCAAGGCGCCTGTTCAGCCTCTCCACTAAAGTACTCATGGCTGGAATCTTTAAAATCGCTGCCCAGAGTGGGGAAAACAGATGGGCAAACAGAAGCCCTTAGTTTTGCAGATTTGGTCTTCCATCATTTGGCAAGAGAGGACCTGGCTGCAGTATGAAATGTTACAGCAAGCAGTGCTGTGATAGTTCATCCATTAAAATACTTGTCCCATTAATGGCTACAGCCATTTTTCTTGCTGATGATTCCGCAAAGGAGAGAGTGGCCAGTTGTCCTGGAACTAGTTAGGAATCATCACCCTGCCAGACTGGGAGAGCAGTGTTGGGGTAGGACCAGGGATGCTCTCTAGGTTAAACTCTGCTAAGCTGAGATAAAGATTGGGTGCAAGACTTGCTGGCTTTCAGCACTGCAAAGATGTCTTGAAAAAGTGGGTGAAACCAAGCAAAGGGCAAGGAAAAACAGTTGCGCTTCCCAGAGTGATGTCTTGTAAGGGTGTGGTATGATAGCAACAGTAATGGGTGTTTCCTCGGGAGAGCTGGTGGATGCAAGGCTGGAAAAACTTGGCTGGCAAATTAAACTGCTTGCAGCACAGGGGAGGGCAAGAGTTGCTCTTGTGCAGGTCAGGGAGAGCTCCTGAGCTTCCTATACACTTGGGAATGGGGAGGGAGAGAGCACCCCAGCCTACTGAAGAACAGTTTAGTGGAGAGTACAGCACATGGCTCACTTAGTTTATTAAAGCTTTGAGATAAAGGATCAAACTCCAATTTAACTTTAAAATGGGATTCTCAAGAACTGTTGGGGTTGGACTTATCAAGTGATGCTGCATAATTCATTGCTGATTTTTATCTCATCATTTAAACATAAAAAAAAGCTATCAGAGGGTCAGGCCAGGAAAGTTAGCTGACAGCAACCTTCTTGACTCGACCTCTCTCACACCAGCCATGCTTGCTGACTACATCCAGCAGTCAAGGCAGAGCCCAGCAGAGCTGCAGGAGGAGAGAGGGGTGTGGGGTGGATTTTGTGGTGTAGCTTGGGCAGAGAGATGAAGAGAGGCTTGAAAATGATGGTATGCTTAATCTCAGCCTTATGTCCTGCAGAGCAGAGAGCTGGGGTGCTGTTGTGTTGTCCAGAGGGGTGTAAAATACAGCCGGTATTAGCACATTATGTCAAAAACACAGCCCTTGGTGCTGGCTGCCTGCCGCTTCCCATGGGGGCTGTAACTGATGGAGCCTTCTTGCAAGGAAACTTCATAAAACATACATTTTATTGCTTTGCTTTCAGGGCCTTGATACTTTGGGAGTTAGCACTTCTCTTCAGACCCAGTGACGTTCAGACTGTGTTTTTCTCTCAGTGAAATGGCTTTCAGAGGCGGTCAATAGTTCTTCAGATTTTTGAAACATTACCAACGTGGTTCACAATAATGGTTTCTTTGTTTTCTTAAACTTTGCTTGTCCTTAGGAAATCCACACAGAAGGTTGTTTTGTGTGTCTTGGAGCATCCCATAAACTAAGCTGGTGTGTGTCTGCTGCATGTTGTGCTGATGTTGTTGGTTGTTTTTGGAGATGAGGACTGCAAGAGAGCAACAGAGGAAAATATTTGATTGCCACATTGTTTGTTCCTGACTCATTTAGTAGAATTTAATTTAGATTCACCATGATTTAACTTCAAAAAATAAACTAGCTGCACTTGAGGTATTAAAAATAGTATTTCTAATTGCAATAGCATCTAGCAAAAATCCTGATTTTATAAGTAAAGTCAGACTTACTCCTACGCCATAGGTGAGGTTGAGTTACTGAAGTGACAGGTTTTTAGTTGAGGTGAAGGTAATACTTTTTTGTATCTGCCAAGTCCTCTCAGCAAATGCTGAGGCTTGAGGTCACGTGCTGTGGGTGATGCAGAGTATTTAGAGCTCTGGGTAAAGTCTTGGGACTTGTATGTGAATATGACTCTTAATAATGCAAACAGCCATGTGTAACACAACATCAGGTTATTTAATGACCAGGGTTTTTCTATTTGGATTTTAATGCTGTATGAGGTTCAGCGTATTTTCTCCTCCTGGATGAGCCCTGGTGTGTGGCAAGAAGCCTCAGTGAGCCTGTATGTGATTTGCATGGGTGTTTTTTGTTTGCAGTCTTTCTGGGAAAAAAAAAAAAAATCCTACTTTTCACAGTCCTCAGGGGCATTCTCAGAAGTTTTCCTCCATCCTGTTCCTAGGAATTCACCAGGAGAGCCCTCAAAGCATTCCTTTTCCCCCCATTGCAGTTGCATCCGTGTGCTGAGTGCTGTGCTCTGTCCCTTCTCAGTCGGAGGTGCTGGGACCCCAACCAGCAGCAGCAAGGTGTAAAATCATAGAATCATGGAATGGTTTGGGTTGGAAGGGACCTTAAAGATCGTTTCAGCTCCCATGCCATGGGCAGGGACACCATCCACTAGAGCAAGTTGCTCAGAGTCCTGTCCATCCTGGCCTGGAACACTTCCAGGGATGGGGCAGCCACAGCTTCTCTGGGCAACCTGTGCCAGTGCCATACCCTCAAAGGAAGAATTTCTAATTTCTTCCTTATATGTAATCTTTTATGGGCTCTGATGCTCAAGACCCTGACCACTGGGTTTCCTGGGCGGTTCCATCTGCTGAGCCTCTCCTGCTGTGACACCATGGAGCAAAGCAGTGATGCTGCTCCAGAAGGAGCCTCCCTGCCCCATGCTTCTTGCTGCTTTCTCTTCACCAGACCCACAGCACTGTCCAGAGACTCACTCCTCAGCCCTCAGTTGCCCTTCCCACTCTCATTCGAGCCCCTGTAAATCCACAGAGTACTTCTTGGGAAGGAAATCTCCACCAGTATTTATGAAACTTTGTTTTCATAAACTGCTGGTTGTTCAATAGGGCATAAAACAGCCAGTATGAGACAGTTATTTGCTCTACAAAATCATTCTGCTCCCTAGCTCCAATTTTACACAGCGCTTGCTGCATTTCATTTACTTCTCAAAGAAATGTGACACAGTAGATTAACTATTGATAGCAAAATACGGAGTTTCCTGTACGACTGTCACTTACCTTCCTCCATCTTCTCCCTTTTAACCCCAGATGATCAAGTAGTGCCAAATCCTGTTGCTCCTGCAATGAAATAGGTGCTGAAATACCTCAGTGCAGAGAAATTTTAGAAGGATGTTTTAGACATTTCTGCGGTTTTCTATCTCCTCAAAGCTAGTATCAAACTACCAATGTCTGAAATGACTGTGAAGTATTTTGTTCACCCTAGGTAGTAGCATCTCCCATGGTGACTAGTCAGCCTCCAGCACCTTCAGGACAGAGAAATATTGCCATTGTCAACATAAATTGCCATGTATTAAATAAATAATGCATAATTAATGTTATGGCAAACAATTTATTGTGCAGCTGATCGGAAAATACTTTTCTGAAAAAAGAAAGTAAATAGGTTGAGGAAACCTATCAGAGAATTTGACTTTTTAAAAAATTTATTTATTTTAGCTCAGAAAACCATCAGTGAGAAGAAGAAAATCACTTGACCAAATCCCACTCCATTTTTGCACGGGGTGACAGTCCCCTCTTGTCCCCCAGCATCAGTGTTTCTGTGCCAAGTCCGTGCCCTGTGCCAAGGATGATGCAAAGTAGGTGGTGTAGGAGCTGGTGGCAGCCTGGCTCACTGGACAGTGTGGAGGCACTTTGTCCCACTGGCCACTGCATTGTCCCACCGTCCACATCAGGGTGCCATGGGGACCACCTCCTTAAAAAAGATAACCAAAAGTGAGTTCTGGAGTGGGATGCAGACCTCCTTGAGCTTCTTTTCAAATTGCCACAAAAGTGGCCAAGGGACTGTGGTTAGATACCTTCCTGCAGAGAAAATCACTTCTATTAAAGAGCTCTTTAATCTAGTGCAGGATCCATAGCAAGAGCCACAGGCCAGAAGCTGAATAACCTGGGCCTGATTTCCTTGCATGGCTGTGCTTTAACTCTCAGTACAAAAAGTGCAGCAAAACAGAGAAGAGGAGAAATACTGATGCAGCCCCAGAGCTGCCAGGGTGCTCCTGATTGTTCTGCAGGGTTTCTTCTTTGTGCTTTGAAATAGATAAAACTCAATTTTGTGTGGTAGGTCCTGGGATAGATGGTGTTTGCAGAGCCCCTGATGCAGCAGATACTTGCAGAGGTGGAAACAAAACAATGGCAAGGAAGGATGAGCAGCGGGCACCCAGAGAAGGAATCGTGAATCATGTGTTTTGTAAAGGGCTAGAACAGCTCCCTTGCCGAGGTGCTGCTGTGTGTGGGACGCTGCAAGTAACAACAGGAGCATTGCAGCCTCACACAGGGTCAAGTGCAAGGGCAGGTTTCTGAGATTCTAAATTGCTTTCAGACATGATTTGTGCAGAGTTGGTGTCGAAGGGGAGGCTGATCCCAGGAGACAGTTGTTGGAAATGAATCTGCCTGTCTGCACAGCCCCTCCACGTCCCTAGGTGAATAAAGTTTTGCAACTTTGAACAGTCCTGTGGAAGTCTCAGAATTGTGAAGATATGATTACACCCCAGTGCCCTCACTGCCAATTCTAGTGAGAGCAGTGTAATCCCAGTGGAGGAAGCATCTGAGAACAAACAAGTTACCAGTCAGTCTCAGTGGAGCACTTGACTTGTAAAACATTTTTTAACAGGAGTGATGCAAAGTAAATCAAAAAATGGGCCAGTCTTCCTGTGCCAGCTGACTTTTGCAGTGATATTGAAATAAAAGGGGTAACAGCTCTGTACTTGTAAGCTGGGAAAAATTGCTAGCAATTAGTGCGACACAAAGATTTTGGTGTCTTTCTGGTGCTTTTCTTAGGGGATCGAACAATGTTTTTTAGAAAAGGATGCATTCACAGTGGATAAGCAAAACCTGGGATTCATAACTCATTGTTGCTCATGGGAGAAGCTTTCTTAGGCCTTTTGGCATGAGAACAGGAAGAACACAGCCTATTCCATGTAAGGCTGCCTCTGTACATGATTTGACTCCATGCTGGAAAAGGGATGCTCCCTATAGAGCAGGAAAGTTTCCTCTGAAATTTTGAGGCAAACTGTCTTAATATGAACATCTCTTTGGTGGTGGGTGCTTCTTTGCAGGAGTCATTGCAGCTCAGACAAGTCTCCGCTGAGCAACCTTAAATTTTATAAATAAATAAATAGTGGCAAGGCCTTCAGAGAAGAACATTTTCAAAAAATGAGGGTTTTGACCAAGGTTGGTTTAACCTAGTTATTTGGAGGTCTGTAGTCCTGGCTTGGCAGGGGAGTGACTGCACTTGCGGGATGTGGGCATTTGTGTGCCATCCTGCTGCCACGTGTCCCACACAGAGCTCAAGTGGGAACTCTGAGGTGGGGAGACCCCAGGGGTCCCTGCTATGAATTGTCCTCATCAGCTCATTTCTCACAAGTCTCCAGCTACCAGTTTTAATCCACTGTAATTGAGCAAACATTGGTGGTGCAAAGGTTGGGAGATGCCAATGTTTATTTTATGTGATTATTTTATTAGATTTTTACATTTATTGTGTTTCTTTTATTAGATTTTTACATCTAATCTGATGGTCTGTCTTGGACTGTGGCTCACCATCAGTTTTGAGTTAGATGACCCCAGGAAGTATAATCCCAAACTCTTGCACAATCACCCCAATAGCTGTGCACCCTTAGCCTGCTGTCTGCAACTTGTGTTGACACAAGCCAGTGTGGAAGCATTGGAGATCACACTAGTGAGTCAGGCACTAGATGGAACTATGAGGTTTTCAAGGCAGGAAGATCAAAATTTTCATTTCTGGTTTTTAGGGCCCTCGCTTCCTCCTTAGAGGACCAAGTGTAATTTCAGGTCTACTTGACCTTTTAGCTTGGAGAAAGGCAACCTTTATACATGATTCATGAGCACAGGGATGGTTTGTTCGTTGAACATGCAAACAAATTACTTGCTCCAGCCTGGAATTTAAACTGACGTTAAGCTCTGAGAACATCTATATTTAATTACCTCTAAGGGCCAGAAAACAAAATGGTGTAATTAGAAGTGAAGCCCTTCCTACATAAGGAGTTTATCATAATAAAACCCTGGCTTTCTACTCTGTGGAGATGCAAAGAAGTGTTAACTAAAGCAAATCATCTTTAGCACAGGTTTCTTGGTTGTGTTTTGGGACTCGCTTTGGGTCTGGATGTAACCTTCTGCAAGTGGTGGTTTGGAAATGTAGCAGGAATAGCCTGTCCCTCTGGCATGGGGATTTTGTCCTGGGTAGCATCTCTCTCGTGAGCACCAGTGGCAGGTGGGCAGTGGCTGTCCTGGGGCAGCTCTCCCCTCTTCACCTTCAGCTCCTTCAGAGCAGTGATGCAGAACACTGACCCTGAATGCTTTTAGCCAAATGTTTAATGTTCTTTCCATCCTGCTTTTATTAGTGCATGTAATCTCAGGCCAGGATGGGCAGTGACTGAGGGAGGAGTAAAACCGTTTTCCATTTTTTTCTCATTTGAGGAGTTCCCAGGGGATGGAGACTTCTAAAATAAATATATACTTGCGTAAATAATTTTAGCAGCCCTGGCCAAGTTATGTTGCTTCACTTTTGATTTTGCATTTCTTCTTTTTGCAGCCATATTTTGTCCCCCTCTGCCCCAAAACATTGCCATTCCAGGCAGGAAGTTGGACTCCACCTTGGCAGTTTGCCAGCTGCTGTCAGAGGTGGCAGCATAAAAAATTATGGATGTAATCTAGCCCTTTGAAAAACTGACTGTAAAATGCTGAACTGTAAAACCCTTACCTCCTCTCAGAAGCAAGGCCAGGGTTATTAAACACAAAATATTGCACATTAAAACAGCATTAATCAGCTTGACTGGAAAAAAAAATCTCTTAAGAATCTTCCAAACTCCACATGGACGCTAAGGTTTGTAGCTTTGTCCTTGACTTGCTGTGTTTTACTGTGTGCACAGTTTCTCCAATTTCTCAAGACCTCTGCAAATGCAAACTCTTGACTGAAAAAGCCAGACAAATTGGAAAGTGTTCAGGCTATTAGCTGAACACTTAGCTTAGACTACAAAATTAGCTTAGACTACGGTATTTGGTGACTAACTTTTAATAATTCTTAATATTCAAATTTTCTTTTAATATTTTTTCCCAGCCTTGTGGCATACTAAGTTTATGTTTCCAGAGAAACTGATTTTACCGAGGAAAGTGAGTGCAGGCTCTATCCTGTGCCTGAACCGAGTAGCAGCATATGTGTCCAGAGCTGTTTCAGCCCATGGTTCATTCTAGGGAGATGTGGCATTCTACAAAGGCTGCAGAGATGGCAAAATAACTGGTCTGTGTCAGAGGAACCTGCCTGTAAACTGGGAATATCACACTGCTTGCAGTATTGAAGCACCCTACAGCTGCCTTTGGCTGGTGCTGTCACGGTGCTTGGGCACAGAATTGCACATCTGCATTTCTAGACTGTGGATTCTGCATGCTGGCATGGGCTGCCTGCGGATGCATTGGTGTCGGCCTGGAGTCAGAGAATGTGGGAAGTTGGAAGGGGTCTCTAGCCATCTTTTCAATCCTTTCCTTGTACCAGATCCAGCTTCACAGTCAAGTCAGGTGGCCTGCAGGAATTGCAAAGTGATTTCTGCTTTTGGGGCAAAAATCTATGTGTGGACATAGATATCCCAGCACTTGGACAAGTGACTCGTCACATAACCTGTCATCAGAAAGAAATTATTTAAACCCTCCTGCTTAGAAAAGTCCCTTGCTAAGGTAGGCAGGAAACACTTTAGGAAAACCAGCTGCAGAATGTAAGACTCTTTAATGTTTGTGGAACTTCAGGCAGAAACGTGTTTTACAGGGAAGGTGTGCACAGATGAGTGTGAAGTCTGCAATGCAAATCACAGTGGCACTGGAGGATGTGTGAGAGATAGAAATAGCCAGACTTTGCTCAACTAATTCGTTCTCCAGATCAGGAGAGCTGTTTCTATAAGTACAGGGAGCTGAGTGCTTTAAGGACCAGTACATCAGTTGGCGTTGCATGGTTAACATTCGCATAGGCAATAAACACCATTTGCTGAAGATTTGTTCAGCAGTTCTCATCATCAAATCCACTTACTTTGAAAAATGTCATTGGTACCTTAGTGAATACATTGCTGGGAGAATGTGCCTTCATTCTCAAAGAAACTGGAAGAAATAGTGGAGTCGCTTGGCGTTTATCATTGCAATCCAGCAGTAAAAACAACATTTGGGGGAGAAATTAGCATTAGCAAAATGTGTGATTATGGTTTAACAGCTACGATAAAGGAGTAATTCAAAGTGTAGTTTGCTAATGGCTTTCAAGAATAGTCTTTATCCTACTTTTGATTGCAAATAGTCAGGTTTAAAACAAGGAGATAGCAGAGGTTTAGTCTACTTCATTACTGGTTGCACTTCAGCTCGCTTTACAAAAGTACAATATCTTTTTAGTTCAGGGATTTTTTCCTTTCCTTGAATTCTGTGCAGTCACTGTTTTACTGATTTTTTTGTACAGTATCAGCGTTGATGTGATCTGCTGACGTGTCTCGTCGGGCTCTTTGGAAGAAGAGCCTTGGTGAAAGTACAATGGGTGCTTTGGGTGGGAGAGGAACTTTGCCTTTCCCTTCGCCCACCCCCTTTGCTTGCAGGGACTGTCAGGGCTGTTTACTGTCATCAGGTACCTCACCCTGACTTTCTAGTTCAGACTCATTAAAACCAAGCAGTAGTAAAAGAAGAGTAAGAAGGTGCTGTTGAGTCTGGCATTGATTTTTTGATTTTCCTGTCGTTAGTAACTGTGTGCAATGTCCCTTGGGGAGATGCTAAGCCAGTGAATTTCCATCAGAAAGATGTCTATTTTGAGGACTGAATTATTTGAATTATTTGAATTTTAAAAACCCCAAACAAAAAACAGTGTTAAGCTCATTCTGAGCTCTTGCTCTTAGTCACTTTCTTGTTAGCTGATATGAGCAAATATGTTGATTGAAGATTCATTGGGCCATGCAGTGCCTGGCAGACATTTGAGCAAAATTATAAATTTTAAATTTTTTTCTTCCCAAATGCTTCAAAATTTAGACCGTTTCTGTTATTTTACTTTTCAAGGTTGTAACAGTTCGGAGTAAAGTGCAATAATAATTTTGAAGGGGTTTTTCCA
Source organism: Corvus brachyrhynchos (assembly GCF_000691975.1). Lineage (NCBI taxonomy): Eukaryota > Metazoa > Chordata > Aves > Passeriformes > Corvidae > Corvus > Corvus brachyrhynchos. Next base: position 7,772,709 of record NW_008236209.1, read on the forward strand.
TTTTAAACTATGCAGACTTGAAGTGACACGGGTATGGAAATAATATTTATGTTGAAGGCACTGGATAAAGTGCTGTAATTATGATAGAGGTAAATGGGGATTTTGTCTTCTATGTTTTGGGTCTGCTGCTATCCCACCTGGGGACACTGGGGTGGTGGTTGATAGATGCTCTGTCAGATCCCTCACTGAAGGTCTTCTAAGACCTGTCACCTTTTTAAGACTGCTGAGTAAATAATTTTATGCAAACATATTAAGCTTATTCCTCAGCATTTAAATTAGAACTTTAGGCATTAGAGAAGCTGAAATACCATTAGGTTAAGACTTAAGACCTTCAGATGTTTTTTTCTGATTTGATCCCACAAATCTCTCATGAGCTTGAAGGTCTCTAGAAGCTCACAAAGTCCCATTGATTTTGCAAAGCTAAGCTTCCACTTAAGTGCTTTGCAGGATTACAGCCAAACTTGGGTTTTCGTTATTTGCTTATTCCAGGCCTGTGGGGATCACGTTTTCAAGCTTTTCCTAGTAATCAGGGGGTAGAAACGATTTATGTGTTTAACAGCAGTTCAGATTCTGACTTCACATGATTGCAGGAGCTCAGGTTGTCCAGTGTGTAATCAAATGTAAAGAGATAGAAATACTGTAAGGAACTATCTGTTTATCCTGTGTTTCTTATTTTATCTTTGAGATACCAGTTCACACATTTTCCTTAATTTTTAAAGGAGGAGGGAAAAAAAAAAAAAACAAACCAACAAATAAACACAAGAAAAAGAAATACAAATTCCAGGCAGAATTTCTTTGTAGCAACCCCCAGTGTGTCTTTTCTAAGGATGCACTGCAAAGGTAGATTCCTCTTACTGCTCAGATGAGAACTGCTCCTTCTCCAAGAGCCAGATCAGTTGTAAGTAACTGCCCTGCAAGTTTCCATCTAGCTGCTGGGCAGGAATGTGAGCCACAAAGTAGTAGTGAAAGCCACCTGAAATGTGCAGTCTCCAGGAGTAGATGGAAAACAGTGTGCTCCATCAGGTTGGAGGAACTCCTCAGCTATTTAAATGTATGCTCAAGTATTACAAAACTATGTTTTACAGAATTCCTTCATTACGGTTATGTGAGGCTTGATCACATATGGGCAACAGCCAGGTGCTGGAATGAAGTTCTTACGGCTTTGTTTTGATTTCCACAAGGAAAAAGAATTAATTTGAAATGCACCATGCAGCTACAGATAGAAATCTTGGTAAAAGCAGAGCAGACTTTGAGTTCTGCTTGCTACAGGGTATAAATTACAGCTGTCTCCTTTCTGGACCTTTTCAGGGGTTTTTTATATTTTCTTTGCTAGAGGACCTGTACGTTCAGGCCAAGCTTTGCAAAGTTTTCCTTGTCTCGTCTGCAATTCTATTGTGTGAGCTTTACCTGAGTGAGGGCTGTAAATTGGAGCCCAGTATTGTGAAAAGTGGTGTAAATCCAATCACAAATATAAGCAAATACTGTAAAGGAAAACTGGTATGACAGCTCCTGGTTCTTACTGGTATTATGAATGCAATTACAAGTGTTAAAAAAGTGTTTAGAACATTGTATTGTTATGCTAATCAGTGTCTTTTTTGTTTCTCTCCTAATGCCTTTCACCTGCAATAATTGGAAACACTTGAAATGATTGGATATTTGGCATCTTCCGGTTTTCATCTTAACTCTTCTGGAAATTCCTACTTGCAGGTAAGCTCATTGTTATTACACAATGCATGCAGATTTGCATCTTTCATCTAACCTAGTTTTTACATTACATTTTGGCAAGGAAATGGTCAGCAATTGAAATTGAATAATCCGTGGTATATTCCATTCTGTCCCCAGTGATTAGGTATTAGTGCTGCAAAATATCAGCCAGGGTAAAACTGAATTTGATGGGCCATGTGAATGTCAAACACAGCAAAATACATTTAGGAACCTACCAAATGCAACCTCTTAAAATTGGTTTTTTGATGGTTCCTCTCTAGGAACAAAGATTTTACTTGCATTATTCTTCTTCAAGAAGCAAAACAAGTTTCTAATCCTCCTGCTCCTAAGAACAGCTCGAAGACAAGAACCTAAATGCTGAGAGCTGAAGTCAAAAAGCATGGATGTGTTTGTGTAGCTGAAGGATTCTTGCGGTTTTTCTCAGGTTTTGAAGGCTTAATCCTGGATTGCCTCCAGTTGCTGTTTTTATGTTGCTCTCCTGCACAGCCTTCACTCCTGGAAAGCTGCTGCTGTTAGCTGGACAGTATCCATGCTTAGGTGCAACTCTCCCCTGCTGTTGCTGTACACCCTCTGCAGGGCACTGGGATGACCCCAGAGGAGTGCCAGGAGGCCCAGCAATTCTGATGTGCTGAGTCTGGCACATGCATGAGCACCACCAGGCAAGGGGCAGCAGTGGCAGGTTGGCTGGCATGGGATGAATGGGGATCCAGCCCTGCACAAATTCACTCTTTCACCTGCTCACCTCCAGCTCCTTGCAAGCAGAGGACTGTGCTGAGCTGCAGCACCCAGGTGTGGTGGCTGCTTTCTCGGTGCCAGTTCAGGGGGTCTCTCCATTCGTGACCCCTTTCCTGATGCCCTGCTCTAGTCACTCACCCAGCAGAGACAATCAGGTCTGAGCAAACTGTTTCTTTTTTTGAGTTTAATATCTCACCAACAGGCATAACAAAATCGTTGGCAATTCCTCTCAGGTCTGTCCAATCGGTCTGTTCCATTTTCATGATGCAGCAGGTTTTTTTGGCAGGACACAGATCACTGTTCTTATTTTGTGAAAGGAGATTTAATTACAGTGTGAGTGAGCCACATCCATCATTTCCAGTTCAGAGCCCATCCAGAGCTTCTCTCTGTGTTTTGGGTATGTGGAGTCACAGGGTTGTTTTCACTGCATTTCCCTTGGGTTTGCCAAAATGATAGCTAATTAGGGCAGAAACAGGCCCCCTGCCAGGCTGTTTCCTTATGGGATTTTTTTTGAATGCCACCATGCACTTTCCCCAGAATTGCAGTACTTTGTGCTCTTACCTCTATTTTTTTTGCACTAAGTGGTGTAAGCTTTGGAATGTGGAGCCTTAAATGAAAATGATAATGCAATGCTGGTTTTATTGAGCTGGAATAACTGGCCAAGAAAACTGGACAGAAATAGCAAGGCGAGTGTATGCTCGCTGCGAGTAAATGAGCAGGAACTGCTCTCGGCTGGGCAGGTTTGTGCTTGTGTGCAGTCTTCCTTCTCCCTCATGTTTTTGGTTTTTGTTTTATGACTGTTAGGTGTTTTAAATCAGTCTCCCCAAGTGTGAAGCAAAAGGACATCCCTGAAGCTGATACTTTTCATGAAATGAAGTTCAGGATAAGCATTGAAGCTTTTATTTCATGTACCTACTTCATTAGTAGTAGGAGGATCACTTCTTTGGGTAGCTCTGAGTCTTCTTCCTTTTGATTTACCAAAAATATGAATACCGATCTAATATCGATATTCAACTGAGACAGACAAAAACTCTCTAACAGTTTAGAGTTAGAAAGTGTATGTTATATTTGGCGCCAGGCACTGCGTGGGATAGCTCCCTAAGACGCAGGGCCCCGATCCAAGCAAACACGATACCTTTTATTTCCAAATATTATGAATATCCAAAATACAAATGCATATTCATAACATTAATACCTCCCATTCTCCACTTCATATGGAAATGAGCTTAAATGTCATTAAGCATGCATAGTGTGTGTCCTGAATGGAGTCGGTGGTCTTGAATTTGGTCAGTGGTCCTAAAAAGATGAGGTAACTCATCTTCCTCATTTTGACCTTTTTGCCTTTCTGAGCTTTAACAATCCTAATTACTTTAGTGACCTCTAAGTTTCTTCTTGCCTGACTTTTGAACAGGTTCCTGCCAAGGGAGGAAATTGGTAATTGTCCTTGCTCCCTACACCAACTTATCAAAGTTTCTATTCCTCGTTCTAAGCACAGCTAAGCAAACATACAAATGACAGATCATCAGTTATTTGGTAATCAATTACTAACATCTTAAAACCCATTTCAGGTCCAGCTCTCTTAACTATTTTAATTAACTCTAGCTGGGCCCAAATTCCTTCCTATTCTAACTAATTTCAACACAGCTAGCTTATAACTAAAATCTTTATGTTTCTTCTAAATCTATGTTTCACTTTCAGGCCTGAGAGTTAATGCTGCAAAATGGGCACTCTGAGGATCCCTACCATCTCGTGTGCTTCTGTCCCAAACACACCAGGTCCGAATTTCAGACAGATTTTGAGCGGGTGGAACTTGACCCAGTGGTGTCCTGAGAGCCCAGGATTTGAAGCCTGGCACCACTGAAAAGTGGCTGCGCACCTACCTATGCTTGGGGTGCAGCAGGTTCTCAAGAGACAATTCAAAACCAGTGGGGATGCTTTGATACTCGCTCTCCCATTTATTTTTCTAGGAGGTACCTGGAGTTTTTGTTCCTGGGACTGTGTTATTTTCTAGTGTATTAAACCTTCTATTTTGTGGCATCCCCGGGGCATGTGGCTGCTCCCAGGCTGTAACACCCACTGTGCCAGGCTGTGCTGCCAAGCAGTGAGCTAGCCATTGGCATGACTTTTAAAAATGCAGTGAGGACAATAAGGCACCTATTGCTTTAGCTATCCCTGTTGTACGTGGTTGCATAAATGTGCTAGATTATGATTATCTCTGCCTCATAATTAGCAATTTGCATAACTGCTTGCTGTGAACAAGAAGTCCCATCAGAAGTAACATCAGTGTTATGAAGGATTTATTTAGCTGTCTGAATATATTTTTGTTATCCAGTGCAGAAAGAAAACAATCAAAATTGAAGCACTCCCAAATGCTTGGTGTTATTTCTAACCCACACGCATAATTAACGGGAGTACTAATTGTTCAGCACCAGAAACTCCTTTGTTTCTCTGTAGACTGGAAGAACATTAATTCTCAGTGTGGCTCTCTTTTTTTTCCCCATAGCCAGCTGTATCATAAACTCTGCAGTCGATTGTAACCAGATTATATTTGTTGTGTTTGCAACATAGCGTCTGCGATAGTCTTGTCTTTTTCCAAGGTTCTGTCTAAGCAGTGAAATGTATGTAAATGTATGTAGTCATGGCTGTGTTTCAGACTCTCAACAATGGATTCTTGTATCTGCTGTTGTCATAAGAAGTGAGGGCTCAGCCAAGGTACCAGTGATACCTTGGGTACCTGCTTGTTGGCAGAGCATCCCTGCCTAGCGAGTGCCGAAAGATGAGACCTGCTTTGCTTTCTGGCTTCACCTGTTCAATCTGCTCCTACGCTCCAGATGATAAAATACACCTTCGGAAAAGAAATTTTGCATTTCTGGGTTTGATTTTGGAAAATGGGGTGCAGAGTTGGTCGTTCCCATGTGAAGGACCGGACTGACCCCATATAAAATTGTGGTTTTATTTGCACTCATGTACGCTGGAAATTGTGGGAGCTGGGAAATCTGCCTCTGTGAGCAGCATTTCCATTCAAAGCCATTTAAGTGTAAGTCTTGGGTGAGTCCTGTTTTGTGCCACATAGCCTGAGTTTGATGTAGAGCTGGGTTAGTAAGATGGAGCAAAGGATAGGCTGCAAAGAACCTAACTCTTGGAATTATCCAGTTTTTAATGTCTGCTGAATCCTGAGCTGCAGTAGACTTTATCTGGGAATTTTAAAAAGTACATAGCTCTTCCTCGGGAAGCTGCTGGGTCCTGAAAAAAATACAAGTTCTATTTTTTCTGATCCTGAAATGGGGCAGCACGTCTCACCACGTTCCTTTTTTTTGCCCAACCTTGTGCTGTAGGGCTGCATGGCCACTTTGTCCTTGGTGTTTAGGAAGGAGCACATTTCTCCCTGGTGGCAGCAGGTTTTTGCCCACATCAGAAGATGATCTGCAGAGCCTGTGGTTGAGTCTGTGCAGTGAGGAGTTAGGAAAAAAGTGTGAGTAGCTTAAAAAAATGATTGGATGAGAAGGTCCTTTTAAGCTTTTGGTGGCCATCCTGAAATATAAGATCCTCTAAAGGTCTTTTCCTGTACTAAGCTGTAGCTTTTTCTGCATAAATAATGCTGGAGAAAGTAACTTACTTGTGGAACATATGTCCTACATGGTAGCAAACATTTACAATGTCTGAACAAAGGAACCACTGCTGCTAGGAGAGCCTCGAAGGACAGGCCACTTGAAATCATGGGTCCCTCAGTATGGGGTTGAGAGTGCTCTTAAATGGTGGCCCTACTGCATGGTGGCTAAAAGAGCAAAACAGGGTCTTTAGAGAACTTGCTTGAAATGAGAATATTGTGTAATCCAAGAGCCAAATGATTTAATATGCAATGAACACAAAATCTCATTTAAAGGAGTGAATGTCCAGGCTTGCACCAACATAATTTACTTATTTTTATGAGTATCTTCCATGCACTGCTAATAAATACTAGCTATTAATGGGTTTTTAATCTGGTTTGCGTTTATTACAGGTTGAGTGTGAGGCTATAAATAATGCTTGCTTAGAAGCATGAAGGGTAAAGCTGTGTGAGTGAGTCCTCAGTCCTTCCTGGAGCTGGACTGTGCAGGGCAGTGCTTATTTGCAGTGAGCCACCAACTCAATTCATCAGGCTGTGAGGGTACTCTTCTGGAGCATTTGCACCACCGTTTCCTCTGAAACAGGGTCCTGCTCTGACTGCATGGGTTTGAAACAGGTATTTTGGGGCATAATCAGTGTTTCTCTGTTCACTGGGCACTTAGAAGTCAAACTGCTTATGAAAGGGAAGAGAGGTCTTGGAGATACTTAATGCTGATGTTTCCCAGTCTCCCATACTCTCATCTATCTCTCCCATCCTTCCTCAGCCATCAGGTAACACAAGTAATACAAGTAAAAAATGCTCATGTGAGGAAGGGAAGAGTTGGGCATAAATCATTAGAGGGAAAAGGGAAGATATCTTAAGGGCTTCTTTGCTCCTTTTTAATTTTTTTCTTCTTTCATGGAGCCATTTTCTCCTACAAGGTTGGATCCCCAAATGGATCTCTCTCTGGAGGGGGTTGCAGATTGAATAAGAACAAGAGAAGTTGCTTATTGGAGTGTTCCCTGTTTCCAACTGGGAGATTTCAACTCAAGAAAGGGAAGAAATTAGCAGCTCTGGCATCCTGGAATAGCAATAGCTAGGGCAGGTAAGAAATTTGTGTGTGTTCCCTGCTGGAAATTTAGCTTTTATCAAGGAGAAAATATGAAACAGGAATTGCAGAGAGGCTTTGCATCCTTATTTCACATCCTTTTTCTCACCATTTGCTTGTTGTGTCCGAAGGGTGTGCAGGGCCAGAAGAGCTTTCCCAGCCTGTGCTGCACAACCCCTCTTGCTGCTGCAGCCTGGTAAGAGATGCAGCCCAAACCAATTTGTCCAGAAAGAAGAAAATGCAAAGAAAAGGCAGCTCTAGGACTGCCTGGTGAGATGTGGCAGCATAGCTTCTCTTTGTAGCTGAAAGTTTTCTGATTGTTTTGTCTCAAATGTTTACCTTTCTGATCTGTGGAAGCTCCCTGAGGAAAAGAAACACTTTGTGATAGTTTTGTCAACAGCCCAGTTTTTCTTCAAAAGCATTCTCATGGAAACTTCTTAGGAACATGCAGCCTTGGTCTTACTTCCCCTTTATTTGCACAAGCAGATGTGATTTATTTTGCCCTTTGATGTATTGTGCAACTCCTACTGAAAGCAACCATGGTTGTGAAAAAGTTGTGGGAGCAACTCTTTGATGCATCCCAGGATTTCATTAATGAGTGGGAGTGACCCAAAGTCTCAGGGACTGTTTGATGGAGTTACAGCTGGCATAAATTAATTTATAAGCATCAGCCTGAAGTACACAATGACGTGGGCATGTTCTGGATCTTGTTTTCCTGTGTTTGTTGGTGCACTGTGCTTTTCACACTGGTTTCCATTCTGTTATGTGGCTGATACTAGTTTAATTGCAGAGAGGAGAGGCCAATGCCCTGGTTTGATGGAAGGAAGGGCAGAGGAGGTGTGTGTCCACTGAGCTCCATCTGAAGTTTGTATAGCACTTCTGTTAAAAGCTGCATGCCTGCTTTACTGGAGAATTGATAAATATTTTATTCTGAGGTGGTTTTTTTTGTGATCTTTATAGTGTCATCCAGTACAAGGGTAGGGAGATTGTTCAAAACTTCCTTAAGGCACCAACTTGATACTGCTTAATGCTTTTTTCTTGTTGTTCTTTGTCTTCATGTTCCTTGCCTTGCATGAAAATCAGTAAATAAAACATCGGACCTGAACCCCACAATCTTCCTGGGGCCTTAGAGAGGAGGGGTTCCCAGCACAACTGTTGCGACTGCAGCTGATTTCCACTGGGGGCTTCAGAGATGGATGAAATCCCAACAGCGTCTGCAGGAAATGCACAGCAGAGGTCTTTAACACAGCACTGCAAAACCTGGCTCTGCACAGGATAGGGGTTCTTTTGGTGCCTGTGCTGCTTAAAATTTGGCAGCTTTGTGTGGCTTCAAAATATACACTGAGTGCCTTCAGATGCTGCCTTCCCCTTGGGCTGTGGCTGCCCAGTCGGGCCTTGGAGTGTTACTGGTGAGAGTGACAGTGTGGCCAGTCAGTGGTCAGGGCTGTCGTGAGCAGTGCAGGTACTTGTCTGTCCCAGATGGCACCTACATGTCCAATTTTTCATATTCATCCTTCTTCCTGCTGCTGGAGGTGCCTATTGAATGCAGTCTGTATCCCAGGCTAACTTTGCTGCCCAGAAATTATTAAAGGAAATTAATTGGCAGCACCTGCAATGCTGTTTGCTGTTTTGTTATGTAGTCCTAGAGTAAGAGCAGGTCAATACTGCATTAGTTCTGGCTTGATGTGACCTATCTGAAGCCACCAAAGTAAATTCAATATGTGTTTATTTCTGTCCTGGAGTCTGTTCTTCATGGGCTTGACAAGGAATTAATCTTACCATGCTTTTACTTATTTTGAAAGGAATAACAATGGAAGGACTTAATCCTGGAAAGACTTTGTGCTGGCTTTCAGATATGCCTTGGCTAATGTTTCTGTACAGTTTTGGGCTGATGGTGCTTAGCTAATCCATCTGATCGTAATTCTCACAAAGTCCTTTGCAGTCTCCACTGCTCAACCTCTGATTCCCAGGAAAAGTTTTTATAGCTGAGACAGTGCGGTAAATACTGCAGCTCTTAGCTGGGATTTTTTTTCCACCACATAATTCATGGACCTCAGTAATGTGACTTCCCCAGTGAAAGGGCATTTATAGATTTCACTCTCTAGTACCTGATCCATGACCTGCTGGAGGCAGCAGATGGCTCAGGTGATAGGGAGCCTTTTGAGGGAGAGCTATCTGCTCCTTTCTAATGGCTGTTTCATATGTCATAGATTTTTCCTGGTTAGAAAAGGATACAAAAGCTGTGATGTTAGAAACCATAATACTTTGTTAATTGAATTGCATTAAAGCACGTTAATCAAACTGAAAGGGAATGTTAACTGGATTTTCATGTCTGCTACCGCAGCACTTAGAGCCTTCTGCAAAGATGAGGACCTGTTTGGTGGTGCTTGAGGACAGAGGAGTCAAACCAGGGGTTCTTTGCAAGGAGCTGAATGATGCTTGTGTGAATCTGTGGGTGTGAGAATTAAGGGTGAGCTGCAGGATCCTGCATTGTGATCCCTTCCAGCCTGGTGCACCACCAGGCCCCAGAGACCTGAGCTCAAACCAGTTGAGGGTTCAGGCTCCCTGAGCATCTTGAACATAGCAGATGCAACAAAATATTCATGTAAAGAAAGACTGGAGCTTGTCCATCAACTTTCCTGGTTTTAGAAGCTGTTTCTCCCAAGCCTCTCCTGGCACAGATGGCTTTTTCTCTCTTCCCAGAAAAGTTCACCAGGCAGAAACAGCAAATCCAAGCCTGTGAGCACATGAGCATCCTCACAAATGTGCCATCATTGCAGGTTTGTGAAATGATGCTGGTAGGTTTTAAGTCTACTTTTATGTAGAGATAAGTACGTTAAAAGACCTTTGGGTCCTTTTCTAGGAATCAGTTATAAAGGACCACAGGTGATATGATAATGATTTACCTTTCAAGCTGCTTTTTTGTACATCTCTCTGTCTTCTGGGAAGCCTGTTGGCTGCACCAGTTGCTCAAACACAGCAGTTTTGGATTGCTGGGAGGTTTTTTGCAACAAACTGGTTTTTATTTCAGTAGCAGGTTCTCATTATGCAAAAGGAGAAACAGGCAAGGCAAGTGTTTAAACCTACTTAAGATTTGGACTGCATCATCTGTATAATTGAAAAGCACTGCTTGGGTTATTGTTCTGTTCCAGCTTTGCTGCTACTACTTTGGCAGATGTTTAAAGATCCTTCCTGATGCTGAACCTGGCACAGGGACTTGACCTTGATGTGTTACAGGTCCTCCTGCTCCCCTAACAGATGGAGCTGCAGCAAAGGGAAGGGGCTGCAGCTTGATTTCCCCCAGTACAGCCACCCCACAAGTAAACAAGCATTAATCATCCATCCCAATGCGCTGGTCAGTTGAAAGTGGTTGTTAAATTCCTGATTGTAATTGTGATTTGCATTGCCAAGCAGCACCTCGGGTTTAAATAATCGATGTTTCATTTTCTTGTTCCATTCATGTGTGCTGGTTGTATCCCTGAAGGGAGGTTTGGTCTGATTGTTTGGTGCCTCTTGCTAACCCAGGTCCCCTTGTCTTACCTTTGCAGCTCATTGGTGAGTTTGATTTTTGATTCACCACTTGCCTTGGGTTGAAAGAAACATTCCAGAAAGTCACTTCTTAGAATTTGGTGTTAATTGACTAAAGTAACTTAAAAGTAAAGGATATATAAGAAAACAAATACATTTCTTGAAAAATTCTTTTCTTGCATTCAGCTTTGACTGGGAAAGGAAGTATTGCTCACAGTTACACTCAGACCTGGTCATAGCTGGTCATCCCATCCGTTGTACATGATCGTACAAATTTTGCACCTTATTTTCATTCATAAACTGACAGTAGACCAAAAGCTGTCATCTTCTGTTTTTTCTTGTTCTGCTACTCAACCCTGAATGGTCTGATCATTAGCAGACCTACTTGAATAAGTGACTGGAGAAAATACCCTCTTTCCTCAGCAGATGGTTCCTAGGCTGTCCTGATCCTGTCCCATCCAGCAGACCTGATAGCTGGGGGAGGTGAAGTGTGATCATTCCCATCACCCAAAACTCAGGTCCTGGTCTGCTCAAGGGCTGCAGGACACAGAAGGTGTACCCCAAGGCAGGGGCACTGGGCCTAAGGAGAGGTGAGCCCAAGTCCCTACTTCTCAGGTCTTGTGCAGTTTATCAATACAAATGTGCACCACTGTCTTGGCAAAGTGTTTTAACACACTTCTGAGAAAGACGTGTCCCCCCAGTGCTGTCAACAGTGTTAAAACAGCAACAAAGTATTACCGTATCCCACAGACCTAGGGAGGAGAGGAGAGGAGAGATCCAGCAGGCAGGCATTGTGCAGCAAGATTGATTTATTTAATTATTTTACAAAATCTTTTATAGACTTTTTTCTTCATAGCCTAATTATAAAAAGGATCAGCCACCCTCTGGGATGATTGGCTAAAATCCTAGAACATCCCTTGTCAAAATATTTTTCTACTGTACTATAAACATAGTTCTACAAGGTCGCAGGTGTTCATAGTTTACAGAACTTTGCAAATATCTTTGTGAGAGAGAAAAGTATCTCACACACCTAGAAAGAAGCAGGAAAATTTCTTGCTAACAGTATTTTTATATCCACAACAAAGCAATAAGCTTATCAAGTATCAAAGCCAGAGTAAATCAACAATGCAGTGTTGATGGTAATTCATCAAATTAGTGAAATCACTATGTAAGTATTTATTAATTTGGCTACTAATTTGAAGTCTAAGGGGTGACTCTCCTTCTGAGGGAGGTGATCTTCTGGGATTTCCAGTCAGTCAATCAAATCTATAATTGCAAGCTGGCTAAATCATATGGAAAATAAATTATCATCTGACACTTCAGCCACTGCAGCAGAACCAGCTGCACACATGTGGCATGGGAGGGCTGGGAAGGACTCTCCAATACCTTTTGTTTTGTTACACAGGGATGAAAAGTCATCAGGGCTCAGGAGCAGAGGGCTGCTAAGATGTGGAGCACATTTGAAGCTGTGGTCTGTCCCTCATCTGTGGTTGCGGTTGGCCTGTCAGCGTGTTCCCAGGGATTGTGGACGTGTTTGGTTTAATGAGAGGGAACTAAAAGGCCTGCTGCATTTTCAGATGTGTTTTCATGGCTCACAGTGCTGGATGCAGGCTCTTTTAATGTTGCTGAAAGAGGTCTTGCTGACTTCACCTGCATGCAACAGTTTGATCACATTGCTTTCAGGATATGGTGAGAAGTTGTAGAGGGTACTGTAGCTCAATCCATCTCTAAAGGAGACCAGGGGGTGAAGGGCTTTTCTGGGAGCTGGTGATGTTGGTGGACTCCTCCTCTTTGCTGGTTCTGTGACTCCAGCCCTGTTCAAGCACCTCACTTGAGTGTGTTATGCTGCAGGCTCTGGCCAGGGCTGCGTTTCTGATGCACCCAGCCGGCAGGAACCACCCATCCCTGGAGAGCTAATCTCATCGAAATGGCCGCTGCCAGGAAAGCTCCAGATGAAAGGCTGCGAGTTGCTTTTGCTTTTTATCCAGCAGAATGTTTTGTTGCCTTATTTATGACTTCTGTAACACAGAAGCCTGGGATGAAAAGGCTGATGTCTTCCTTTTATTTTTGTCTGCAAACTCCCTCTCACTGCTGTGGATTTGCAAGTTCTTTATCGGGATAAAAGTTGTGGCTGAGGCTGGCCTTCCCCTGAGTTGTTTCATTATGCTGTTGACATGAACACTAAATCCTGCTTTCCTTTGCTGCGTGCTGAAGGTCACTGCCACGGTATGATTGTAATGAGCCTCATAAGCCAGTGTCTCATCTCAACAGAGCTCTCTGTGGATTGCCCAAAAAAACCCCCAACCATTTATTTTTTAACCTTATCAGTCTACAGATGCCAAAGGCATTGTGTGAGCCTGAGTCTTGTAGCTCATCGATGTTGGATGATGCTTTGATCTTAAGGGACTTGGGGGCTAACAGAAGGAATAAGGCAGTGGAATAAAAGTAGGCAGCGTTTCAGGTAGTAAATGCAAGACTCAGCATCAGAGTGCCCACACTGGAAGTAATGACCCTTGTCTCGGGTCAGCAGGAGAGAGTTCATCTCCTCCATCTTTCAGATGTCTGAAAATTATGTGGAATTTAAAGCCTATGGGAGTAAGGCTACCATTGCAGAAAAGAGGGGAGGAATGGGGTTGTCTAAAGGCTAATTCCTTTCTCCTTCCCCCTTGTCTTCCAGCAATAAGCCTGAGAGACTGTGCTGCTGAACAGGGATGTGCTAGGGAAGGAGGGGAGCATCCCATGCTCTGGTCCAAGGCAGAAGCTTCTGAAATCTCCTGCCCTACCTGGCAATCTGCTCTGGTGCTCTGCTCTTGGTCAGGCTGGCTGTGATATGATATGCTTGCAAAGTCCTGCTCTGTGTGACTCCAGGAGAGTTAATTGACTCCCCCTTAGCCACCTGCAGGAGGGTGGATTGCACGAGCTGTCATTAGAGTGTGGGAATTTTCCTTTGGATTTGTGAGCTGAAACGAGGATCCGGGGACCTTTATGGGGCTGTATTTAGGACCATATTTGCTGCTCAGCACAGTGAAGAAGAGATTGCTGTGAGCGACACGGGAAGGCGCTCATCTGTGATCCAGACAGTGTGTGACAGCTGATTCAGCCCAGATCGGGCAGCCTAGCGTGCAGTGCACAGTGGGTTTGTATATCCTCCTCCGATCCCTGTTAGGAATAGTCCTGGGGAAGAGCCACTTGCTGACGGTGCAAACACCCCTGGGGGAAGGGAGGGAGGCAGCTGCAGAGCCAGTGCTGTTCGAAAGCCAATT
>NW_008236209.1:7786692-7806716 GCF_000691975.1 Corvus brachyrhynchos
AGCAGGAGGGACTTCCCAAAGCACGGGAGCAAGGAAATTTGCAAACTCCAAAAACTGCCTTATTCCTAGGTTTTGCTTTATTTTAAAGCTGCATCTGCCTCACTAGAGATCCAGGTTTCCTCCTGTGTGCTCCTCCTGTCCAAGGCAGGCTCTCCTGTGCCTTTGCCATCCTCGATGTGCTAAGAGGTGTCTTAAAAACTGCAAAGAGTGGAAGTTCCTCCTCTTCCCTAGGCAATCTGTTAGTGTCCTGGTTAGTGGTACGCCTGCCCACGGGCATCATTCAGTGCTGCGTGAGCGAAGGCATGTGAGCACCCTGCATAGAGAGGTGGTGTTCTACCCCTGAGCATCATGGCAGCTGTGAGGAGCTGGCTTTGCTTGAAGCTCACTCCTCTCAGTGGACCTGATCAGTGAGCAGAAGAACTAAGTCAAAATCTGACTGCAAAATGATAAGGGCATGGCATTATCCCCCCACTGCTCGCTGGAGCCCTCAGAAGTATCAGTACGGTTTTTACATTTATAGCTAAGGTTGGCTCCACTGTGGATATATATTCCTGCCAGATTCATGTTCTTTGACATTAACTTGTCCAATTCTTTTATGATATAGCTAATTTGTCCCATGATTTCGTACTGCAGAGCAGTACACAAATCTGCATGTTGTGATCTGTTTAGCACTAGAGTGTTCCCCATTTGTTTGCCTTTGCATCTACTACTTTTAATTGTCATCTGGACAAAGTAAAAGTTTTATATTGTGTTAATAATTGCTGGTGCGCTGGTTCTGGAGCAATGCTTACAGTACCTGTGATGCCTTCTTGATGGGAAGGTGCAACTCCCACCAACCAACTCCCACCAGCAACTCCCTCCTGCCAGCATCACACACACTTTCAGCCCCAAGATGTATAGCCAGGCTTTGAGTTGCAACCAGAAGAGAAATGTTAAGTCAGACAGAGGTGTAAAATCATCAGAGGTTTGATCCTGAGTTTTTGCAAGCATCTAGTGTGAATAAAGAGATTGCTTCTATCATTTGGTCTTTGGAAGAAGAATGGGCTGACACAAGCCAGCAGGCAGTTTTCTGGCCACATGCTGCTTAAAAGCACATTCAGTATTGATTAACTGTAAGTTTTAAGCCCGTTTGGACAATTCAGCCACTTAACTGAGGGGTTGGAACACAGTGGAAGAAATGTTAATAAGTGTAGCTCCCCATTTGATCATGAGTTTAAATTTTAAAGTCCTTCGTGTATGAATTGAGTTACTGTATTCCCAGGGAGAAGCCAGTTTGATTTATGACCTTTTGATGTCCCAAATACAATTAGCACTCCATCAGTATGCAGATACTATACTATCACGGGGTCCAATGACTTGAATGACTTCCAGTTACCCCTGTATCGGGAAGAGGTGTCAGAGCTAATGAAATTCTCTTCAAAAATTATTGATTCATTAGACAACACAATCCTTTGGCTGTCCTTTGCCCACTGAACTGTCAGGAAAAATGCATCTTGGGATGCCAGAATGTTCCTCTTGTTTCTTGTCACAGTTCTTTCTCCTCTCTGATGCTTCCTGGGATCACACACATTGTACACTGCTCATAGTAACACACTGGGGGCTTTTGAGCACCCAGAAAGTGTGACCCAATCCTCTGCTCAGGGTTATGCAGTGCAGATCTGCCTGGCAGAACAGATGCAGTCTCCTGAGCTGAGGTACTCACATGGCCAAAACCCAGGCTGAAAGACAGCAAGTGCATCTTGGAGGATGTGGGGTAAAGGAGTGATAGGGTGATTTGCAGAAAACCTGGTAATTCCTGTGTTAGATTTGGCACCAGGGATATTCTTAACAGATTGGTGACAGCCAGAGCCCCACAGAAATACCTTTTAAAAACTTAGTGACAGCATCCTATCCTTATGTAAATAGATATCTTTCCCGTGCTCCTGCAGTATGTTAAGACACTGTTAATGCTCTTTTTTAACATGCAAGGGAGTTGGTGAACACAGAGCCACAGAGCTTAGCCAGAACTTAACAGAACTTGATGTTTCCAGTTTCCTTTCTTCACGGATGCACTTTGGGCTGTTTTCCCTTCATTTAATTACTGTGATGATAACTGCAATGTTTCCAGATGCTTTTTTAATCTATTTCCTTTCCCAAACAACCACTGGACTGGCAGGAAATGCTAAAATAGCACCAGACAGCCAGGGTGCTGCACAGCTGAGGCCAGGTTCAGTGACAGCTTGTGCCTGCTCACGTAGCACAGAAATCTTTATTCACCCCATATCTGGAGCAAATGAAATTTGATGAGCCTTGTGCCTTTTCTGAGAGGGAGCTGGGCAGTTGTTTTTTCCCCTCTTCACACTGCTGGCTCTGTGCACCAATTAATCCATGCTAAAAGGTCTTACAAGGAGCTTGTTATTCTGTGGGCTTGTGAAGTGGCGGCTCACCAGATTTGATCTCGTTTCAGATGTTTAATAGAAAGTTGATCACTTGACAGCTGAACCCATACCCTCTCAGTGACTCTCCCGAGGCTGTAAAACACTCTGGGATCCAGCAGCTTGGGAAAGGCCAGGTATTTATGAGATAGAATAACTTTTAGCCTAACTAAAAGAAACCACATAGACATCTGCCTGAGCTTCATATTATTTGAAGTCTGTCATGGCTGCCCCTCTGTTGACACAGTGCTGTCCTGTTTCATCTCCCCATCGATACAACAGTGATAAGCAAATAGAAAGATAATCACTAGCAGATTAGCTGTTGCTTTGGAAGATTATGCTTCACAGTTATGGAAATTTTGTTCTCTTCATTTAATCCAGCATGCACACAGAACTAAATTTTCTTGGTTTATTAGCTTTGTTTGTAATACATAAACCCAAGCTGAAAAATACATCTGGAGTGTATAAATATGGATTTGTTTGAGGCAAGATGCTTCTCAGGCAAACTTAGAAAAATCCTTGCCAGTAATTTATGAGGACAGGCTGTATGTGAACCCGGGAGAATATTTTGCCATCAATATCAGATGACACCTTAAAGGACAGAAGGAAGTCTTGGCTAAGGGCAGCAGCAACCTAGGCACGGGGAGACTTTTTTTGTTGTTGTTTTGCAGCCTTGGGATACCTATTTTTTAACCAAATTAGTACAAAAAATAAGAGCATCCAAAGTATCACTGTTTGGGGACAGGATTAGAGGTCACAGTTTGTACAGACAAAATCAAAGCAGGCTTGCTGCAAATGCTTTCTGTATAAAGCTTGAGGAGGGGCTGTCCAGGGGAGGAGTATGGGCAATAAACTGCCTGCAAGTTTGCAGAGTCCCTCCATGATGGCAGATGCTGTGCAAAATAGTCTATTCCAGTGTTCTGAATGTTGTGCCAGAAAATCAGCAAAAGTGATTCTGTGGTTGAAAGCAGCGGAGGGAGAGTAGTTTGTGCTGGGTGTCATTTTTTCTTCCAGATTACTATTTTTTGAGTCTTCTGGACTTTATTGTGCTTTGGTGGACCTAGGCAGTTTGAGCATGGCCTAAGTCAGTGTAGTGGTTTGGCCCAAAATACTCATTACTGTTTATCTTCTGTGAGATAAGAATTAGGAGAAATGCAAAGCAGGCACCAAACTTGAAAGAATATAAAGAAGTTTATTAACAGACCTAAAAGAAGAAAAAAAAATTATACCACACCTTCAGAACTCTCCTCCTCCCCCCACCTTCCTCCCTTCTCCCACTGACAATATAAAAAGACAACCCTTGAGATGTTCAGTCTGTTTACCACTTCCATAATAACCTTGTTCAGTCCATTTAAAAAGAAGAGTCTCTCTTGCTCATGCTATGAAAACATTATCACAACCAGACAGCCGCCCACTTCCAAATATTGTTCAGTCCATTTAGGAAGAGTCTCTCTGCTCGCGTGTGAGTCCCTTCCCCCAACTTGCAGCTTTTCCCGCAACTGCTTTCGAGGGTCCACTCTTGAAGTTTTTGGGGTACAATTTTTAAGGTTGAGCCGTTCAGAAACAAAAACAGAGGCCCTTCTCCTTCCCTGGGAGCAAAGGGTCTTCATCATCTTCATCGTTAGGACTATCTCTGGGAGCATCTCTAGGAACTGAGGTTTTCTCCTTTCCCATTTGGAGCAAAAGTCCTCATCTGGTTCATCTCTAGGGACTGAGGTTTTCTCCTTTCCCGTTTGGAGCAAAAGTCCTCATCTGGTTCATCTCTCCCTGTCCAAACTCCTCATGAAATTACAGCTGCGTCAGCATCTGCCTATCTCAGCGCAGGTGCTTTTGCTCACGAGTTGAACACTCCACCCCCCATATCTTCATGAAATTACAACAGGATACTCTGATATATCATAGCTTCACAACAGAATTTCAGCTTTAAGCATCTCCTCTCTCTCTTCCCTCAGGTTTTCAGCTCTTCACAGCAATAAAAAGGGTTAATCTCACCTCGGCCTGGCAGCTGTGTGGCTTATCGATGTTGGTCAGCTGTTGGTCACCTGACCTCTGCCGGACAGAGGTGCCGCTTTGCTGAAATCTTGGCCGCAATGGAGGGGGGGCACCAGAAATGAGAGAGCTGGGGGGGCGGCGGGGGGGGGAGTTTGTCTATTCTTAAGTGTGGATCACAGAAGCGGTCACAACTTTAAGTGGCTTAAAGAATTGTCCATATTCAAACTGGCCAGCTGATAGGTTCTATTAGGTCCCAGAGGAAGCTGTAAGCACCCCTCAGCAAGGACATCCCTTCCGGGGCTGTGCTTTCTAACCTATGACAGTCAGGCTTTTGCAGACTTGGTAGGCAGAGGTGCTTTTGGTTCATCTGTTGTTGCAGAGCCTGTAGATAGCCCGGGAAATGGGTGAAATCCATGAAAATTCAGTGTTCAGATTGCTGCCTCTTCCTACATCCTTTCACAAGCACTTGGAGTATCTGATCTGAGCCTTGCTCCTTTCTCTTCAATTTGCCTCTCTGCAATTTGTCTTGGGGGAGCCCTTAGATGGTGATGACAAAAAGCCACAAAAGAAATATAAAAGGGCATGACTTTGACGGGAGGGCTCACACCTGCTTTTACCCTTTGTGATCTGCTGTGCAGGGAACAGAGTTTTGGGGAATTTGAGGTTCCTTCACTAAAACACATTTGATCCCACGATGCTGTCAGGGAAGCAGAATCCACTTGCAGTTGTCCATGGTTAAATGAGGGATAAAGCTGAATCCTGGTGTTTCATAGCCCCAAGTCGATTATTGGACCCTGGCAGTGCTCTGCTGTCCCCCACCACAGTGGAATTATCTTCAGTGGCCCCATACCTGGTGCTGCAGCATCTGGAGAGGTGCCCAGCTCCAGCTCCTGCATCATTCCACCTTCCAGCACAGGAAGGTGACATGGTGTGACTGCTCTGGGCTCTTCTCTGGCAGCAGATGAGCATGTTGGTACATAAATGCCTGTCTCACACCTCGATGCTCAAATCAGCGTCACAGCGGAGCCTGGAGATGTCCAGATGCCCTGCAGGATTAACCAAGATTTAAACATGTTTGGGTTTTTTTTCTCCATCCTGGTTATGCAGTAGGTTTTGCATTACCTGTTGGAAAAGCCTGCATGTGCCACTCAGATCCCTCTCCTGGCTCTTCAGCCTATTTTGGGATGGACTATTTTTGGATTGCAGCACAGGTGACTGACGTGCCTGGGAAAAGCGGCATTGCTAACAATGGCTGTGGCGCTGCTAGGAGGATGACACGGTACTGTTCCTCTGAAGCGAAGGGTTTAAATGAGTCACTGCCTTGTGATTTATTGGAAAGTTTTGGTTGTCGTGCTGGTTCTCAGCAGCTGACACAGAGAAAGAGAAAAAAGCCTGCCCCACCACAAAACCCTGCTAGAAAAGAGAACTGAATGGTATGTTCTATCCATTGCAGCCTTTGGTATAGGATGGGGTGATTGTTACACTAGTCTAGATAAAAATATAGTATAGTTACAACTGTGGATATGTTTGCTCTCAAAAATGCGAATGTTATGTAATTATTCTTTTTTTTTCTAGTCTAGATAAAAATATAGTATAGTTACAACTTGGATATGTTTGGTTCTCAAAAATGCGAATGTTATGTAATTATTCTTTTTTTTTCACATGTATCCTGCCTATCAAGTGAGATCCAGCACTAGAGCATTTGATTAGTACCTTCAGTGTTGTGCTCAGTTAAATTTCCTGGTTGAGATCTGTTCCTAAAAACAGTTATAAAGTTATGTCTTGTTATAAATGATGTAAAGCCTGTTATTTAGCTGTGATTGGTATGCTTGCATGCAGAACAGAAAGTGCTTTGTTTATTGAGGCTTTTATTCCCCTGACATACTGCAACTGGATTCGTGTCCCAGGTGCCACACCCTGCCCTAGTGAAGGCTGTCCTTTGTTCAAATATTCTGTTTATTAGCCATATCTTGGCGGTTTGTTAAAAGCAGAAATTAAGATGTTTTCAGTTGCATTCCCCTAAGTTGTCTTAGGCTAAGTGAGGCTTGCAAATGATGTGCTGGAATTAAAACCCAATTACGTTGATAAGGAGAAAGCAGTTGGAAAATTGCATGTGGGTCTGTGCTGGGGCACCAAGGATGTTGGGTGTCAGCAGCAGACACAGGGATGAGGTTTCAAGAGCCCTTGAGCTTGCAGAGCTGTTCCTGTTAGTGCTTGCAGGAAAGTTTGTCCCTTTGCTTTATACTGAGACAACACGAGAAACCCGAAATAGAACAGGAAACCCGGAGCTGTCCTGTTACTGCCTTAACATGGTAGTGAAGAACCTATCCCCATGTTGTAAGGATGGGAACATACTGCAGCAGAAGAAATCTTAGAAGCAGAAGGAATATTTGTAAACCTGTTCTTGGTGTGAGTTTGGCACAGCCACCCTCTTGCTATCCCTCCCTCCATGAAATCCAGAGCTACTCCTCTCAA
The DNA here is from genome assembly GCF_000691975.1 of Corvus brachyrhynchos. Classification (NCBI taxonomy): domain Eukaryota; kingdom Metazoa; phylum Chordata; class Aves; order Passeriformes; family Corvidae; genus Corvus; species Corvus brachyrhynchos. The sequence goes on from NW_008236209.1 coordinate 7,793,574, forward strand.
ATGAATCCATCAATGTGGCTCGAGCTGTTTTGGCTGCAAGACCAAAGACTGGAGAGCATATGTTTCCTGAGTAATTCAGAGAACCCATAATGTATGGTGTTCACAACTGGTCTCCAGTTGTGAATTTTTAATTATGCCAGATCATTTTCAGTAAATGGCACTCCAGGCTCAATTAGGACTGTCAGATCCAATTTCTCACTCACCTACTATTGAACTCATCCTATATTGTTTGCAATAATTGCCAAATCCACAGGAAAGATGAGATTTGCAAAAAAAGGAATGTCTGTGGCATTTCCCATTCTCACAGCCTCCTTCAGCAGAGTTGATAGGAGGACTGGATGCAAGGGAAGGTAATGTGCTTGGAGAGATGTTTAAACTGTTGAGGAGTATTTTTGCCTGAAATAGCAAGAATACAAAGTCTGGTCTTTGTATACATCAAGGCAGCTCAGCTTGCCAAGTCCAAGAACTTGCATCTTAAAAAAATCAGATCATTTTCTCTAGTGTGAGTGCAGTTTTGTGGGGCACTGCTCTGTTGCTGGGTCTTGGGATGGGACACCAAGCTTGTACCTCAGATGTGATGGTCTGGTTGGAAGGGTGTGACTGGCAAGCTTGCCAGGAGCTTGCGCCGGTACTGGGGGGAGCAGTGGTCCTTCCCCTGCTCCTCCTGAGGGCTCGTCCCACCCTGGGACTGCCCCACTGCTCTGGTAACCTCACTGGAAGTGTACTTGACCTGTGCCTTTCTATTTCTTCAGCTTGCTCTAGCTGTTGTCTCCCTAAAGTGGAGAAAAGGAAGATGCCCAGATAGCAAAAAATGCTGCCTTTGCTCTATAGATCCATGCAAAATTTGGTTTTGAAAACAAATGGGCATCTCTGTATGCACTGACCTGGAAGAGACTGGAGATTTCTGTTTACTAGGCTGGAGCTGTGGAGGGGCAGCTTTCCTCCTGCCTTTGGCTCCTGGGGTACTGCAGAGCCATGAATGCACAGAGCGTCTTCTAAGATAAACCCTGAGTCTACAGAATGGTTTATCCCTCACAAGCTGCCTGGTGCAGGTAGATGTGGGGAGGCCCACTCTGCTCACCACAGGGAAGTGGGGTGTGTATCCAGACTCCCTATCTGGGTGCAGGAGTGCATGGAGAGGTTTACTTGGAACAGAAAACAGCACACAGAAATAGCAAACTGTCTTGGGTCAGCCAGCTCTGCAGTGGGATGCTTGGCTGTTTGCAGACAAATTGCACCCAGGCTCTTTGCCACACTCCTTTGGTGCCTCTCTTATGGCTGATATGAGCCTCTTGGCCGCATCTGACTGAGGAGTCATTGAAGCAAAGTCCCTAACAGATGTTGAATGGTGCAGTGATGTCCATTGCATTCCTTCTTCAGCCAAAGGCAGTGGGGAGTCAGGCTGGCTGTGCTGTGAACCTGCTCTGAAGAACAGAAAGGCTGTGGATGTGTGTGAATGTGCTGGCTGTTCCTGGGAACTGCCTGCCCTCACTGGTCCCAAAAGGTTTGGAGATGCTGTACTTATTTTTTACTTAAATCCGAGAGCAGAACAAAACCTAAGGAGTGGGAGGGAAGGGGATAAAATGAGCTGAAACCAGTGTGAGTGTGCAGTGTGCCTGTCCTTGTCTGCTCCTTAAAGGAATGGGTACATGGAAAGAAAGGGGTGGTGAAGTGTAGATGGTGGAGCTTTTTCCTGACCATCCACTTTCTGGCACTGTTTCAATCTGCTCAGAGACTGCACTGAAATGAGAGCTGGATTATAAACAGCAGCATCCATATGGATCGCTGTCCCTTCCGCTCTCCGACGATGGCAGCACTGGCTAATGGACCAGGCGGTGTTGGGCAGGGAGATGTATTTACCCAGCCACTTACCTGAGCTCCAGCAATTTTAACACCACCGCTCCAGATTTTAACACCACTTAGCCCTCTGGCAAGTTAATAGCCTGCAATCTCTCCTCATCCTCTTAGTAAAACACTGACCCAGGTGAAGTCTGTGCTGACTGGGCAGAGAAAAACTGTTTCTCCCAGCCAAATGCTGGCAGCTACAGTCTGGTCCTGGCTCCAGCAGGCACTCTGCTGACTGGCAGCTTTGCTCCTGCGCTCCTGTTACCTTGCAGCCTGTTTCCTCACCCATTTCGCCTGTGTGTATACTCTTCTGATCCATGTATTTTTGTTGCTGAGCCCTTCTCTGTGTTTGATGCCTTTTCTTGCTGACAGGGAATGGCCAGTTCTTTCTGCACACTTGGATCTTCTCGCTTGTTTGATCCAAGAAAACCATTAAACAACAATAAAAGTACATCAACAGTGGCACTCAGCAGAACTGGCTTTTCCTACCCTTTTGACATTTTGCATCTTTGTCCCATTTTTATGCCTGATTTGAGATGATATATCAGCTGCTCTTGGCAGGAGGTCTGTAAAACGTCACTGGCACTTTTGGGACGTGGTGAATGCTGCTTTAGCAGAGCCATCGAGCGGTACCTCTGCATTCCGCCTCTGCTGCATCTGCCAGCCTTCCATGCTAAATATCACTGTGCGTCTCCATCCCATCTCAGGCACAGGTGACACGAGGCACTTGTGCCATCAGGCTGACCACAGCTCCCAGCAATTCCTGCTCTCCATAGCCAGCTGGGTGTTTTCCCCTATATCCCTTCTCAATGCTTATTTATCTTCCACCCCAATCTCCAGATAAAGGAACCAATTTAAAAATTATGGGGAGTATGGTGAGAGAGGAGGGAGGTGGACTGTGTGTTCGTAAGAGGCGGATTTCTTTAGAAAATGAAGCTAAAAAGAAGTTTAGTAATGTTTAGTGAGCGTTTGCTTCAAAGCAATCTGCTGAGTGTGTTTCATTCCTTCCTGCTCTGAGCATCTAACTGCTATCATGTTCTTGGCTGTAATTTTCTCTGCAGTTTTAGGGAGGCTGCGAGATCTTTGCTAATCACAGAGTGCAGACAAACCTTCCATTTTAAAGGTCCCATAATAAGCAAAAAAGAGAAGGAAGTCACAGAGTAGATGGCACAGAGCTCCAGTGAATCTGCCATGGAAAGATGAAAGCTTGCACTCTGGTAGCCAGCATTTGAAGTGGCACCTCTGAAGTCTCTGGCAGAGTGTTAAGACAGCCCTGCTGGTGGCATGAGCCAGTCACTGATTAACAATCAGCTCCCCCACACTGTGTCTGATGTGGGGGTGCCACAGCACCTCAGATAATGACACATAACCAGGGACCAATTCCGCAAGTGCAGTAATGGTGAAAAGGATGTGGCTTTGATTTCCCTTTGTAAAATTAGCCATATGGTGCTGCCTGAGTCTCCTGCTTGATGGAGGTAAGGATCCAGAGAAGTGAGGAGTCTATTGCATTTTATAGATTTGAACTGCCTGGATGTCTGTGTCCTTTACAAAGCGGAGCACAGCCCACAGTGCCCCTACATCCAGACCCTCAGGGACATGACATCCTTTCTCACCCGTAGTCACAGTGGTGCTGGATGGTTTTTCGTAGAGCATCTCAGCAGAGCTGTGCTGAGCGCCATCAGCCTGACAGCCAGGCAGGAGAGCACTCCGGTATTAATTAACTTGTCCTGCCAAGAGCAGGTATTGATTTGCTTTTACAGGTCTTTGATGAGTCTTGATTATGATTCTATGGAGGTAAAAAGATTTCCTGCCCTCAGAAGACTAGAGCAGCCATAATTATAAAATAATTGTGCTTGTTTTCTTCCAAAGTAGTATTTTATTATTTGATGAATCTGTTGTTTGTACTGAGTAGACAGTATGACTTCACAAATTACTTGTTTACTGTCATGCTTTGATTTATAATTCTCCCTTAAAATTTTAGAGGGTGGGTTTTTTTCCCAGATATGCATTCAAATTACTGTAAAAGTAGGTCACATAATATTCGTGCAGATGTTCTGCTTCCCCTCTCGCTCCAGCTCCCCAGTGGTGTATGGGCTGATGATAAGTTTGTGCTGATGACCCAAGGCAGCACTTTGTGAAAGATGAACCAATCTCATAAATCTTTCACTGTGATCCTGCTGTGTGTTAAAGGCTTACATGTAGTTTGGAATATTAATTAAAGACAGTTAAACTGCGTTTTTTTAAAACTGTGTCCTTAGTGTCTTCTACCTAGAAGAGATGCTTGTTCTGCATTTGCCTTGCATGCACAGTCCCCTGAAGTGCTTGCTGAGGTTTGAGGAGTGTTGTTGGTGTGGGAGGGTGCAGCCTTGCTGCGTGTGCCAGCCCTGATGTCCCCTCTGGGGCTGTCCCCGAGCTCAGAGGAGAATAGTGGGAGGGGTCTCTTCTCCCACTCTACTCCATCAGGGCTGCTGCGACCTGCCGTGAAGGTGGGGACAGGATTTATGTTGGTTTGTGTGGAGAAAGAAAGCAAAAATAGGGTAGAAGCACAGTAAGGTAAGGCAGAAGCTCGTCTGGCAACAGCTGCGAGAGCAAAGGGGGTCAGATACAGCAGGAAGCAGATTTATACCACTGTTTCCTCCACACTGAATAGGAGTTTTCCCTTAGGAGGTTTTTATGGAAAGGTGCAAAGAGCTGTTAAGTCATTAGTGCAGTTTCCCATTGTGGCAGCATTATTTCTTGTTATCTCCACTTTATAGCTCCTCTTTCTCACCAGCGACTAGTGACCCAGTAAATATTTGTCCTGACTGTATTATCCACATCCCAAATGCTTACCTTGTCCTCTGGCGTGCAACTTAAAGACATTATAGCCCTTTTTTCTACCTGACAGGGAGAGTCTGGCAAGTGCTGGCCGCTAATTACTGCTCAGGAAACAATTCCTGACCTTCAGTAAGGGCTGGGCAAGTTTTCCCCCACAAAAGCACTTTTCTTCCTTCAGCTTTTAAACCCTCGACTTCGAAGGCGTCCTTGACGAAACAGCTTCTAAAGCAATCTCCCTATTTCACAGCAGCAGCTCTTTGCCTTCTTTTTTTTTTTTTCTGTTCCATTAACTCAGTGTTTTGCAGCCAACACTCCTGTTAATTAGGTGCTAATTTATTATTCCAGCCAGTTGTTATTACTGTGTAACCCACCCCCCACACAGACATACCCCAGCCCCAGGCTGTCTCAGGTCTGGGTTTTGGGTGTTCTTCCAGCCATGGCATCACTATAAGGCTAGGTGACCAGCAGCCCCAAATTAGCATGCAAGGGAGACACCAAGGCTGCCCTGGCCACGAAGGGCGAAAATAAGGTCCCCCTGGGCCCATGGACCCTCTGGGGATGTTTCCCAGTGTTTCCCTCCCCAGCTCAGTATCATGCCTGTACATGAACCCCTACTCCAGCATGGTCTTTTCCAGGCAAACCATCCCCATGAGCACTGACAGGATCTTCTCCTCAGAGTATTTATGTCTCGTGGTCAGTTGATTTTAAAGAGGTGTGACTGCTTATTGGAGCACATGCAATCCCTCTCCCATCTGGACTCCCTCATGTCCATTAAAACCCGACAGCATCTCTGTGGGGGAAGGATGAGTCACAGTGGCAAAACTGGACAGCAGTTTTCTCACTCTATTCTTACAATTTTTTCTTTAAATATTCACAAGAGCTTTTTTGATGGAAAATCAAGTTTGTAAAAACTCCTGAAGACAGGAGTAATTATCCAGCTGGCTCTTGTTAGTGCATTTCATAGCTATCAAAAACAGTGTTTTCCTAGCTCCCTGCCCTTGCTTCAATTCATTAATTAGTGATATTAATTAGCTGTATTAATTGCAAGCTGATACTTCTAAAGCAGAGGAGGCTGATTGCAAGAATGTGGTTCATAACCTCTCTGTGGATGAGTAAAGGTTTATTGGAGGTGCCCTGAAGAGTCGTGGAAATGCCTGCCAGGTAGCAAAGGTGGCTATTGAATCACGCCGCAACCGGGCCAGGAGACACTTCTGAGACAGAGTCAGAGAAGTGGGTATTTGCTTTATTCGGCGCACCGGGTGTGTGGGGATCGCTCCTCCAAACACACACACCGGTGTTCCCTACAACACAGTATTAAGGGTTAAATTATGAATATTCATCACATTCCTTGGAACAGGTGTGGTTATACAAATTATTTCTTGGAAGTCATTAATATCATTAGCATACGGGCTATGCATGCGCTGTGTGTCCTGGTGGTCGCACCGAGGAAGGCTCCTCCTCTTCCTCGGGGGTCTTTCTGATGAAGACCAGTAGTCTTCCTCACAGTGCACTTTTCACCTTTCTCCCTGGGCATGCGTAGTCCTTTGAGGAATGATTCAGCAGTCTCTGGGATAATCCTTGTCCCCTCTATCTTGACAAGATTAGGGTGAATTCGGCTTCTTAGGTTTTGTAATTAACATCTTCTGTCTGAACGAACATTTGCTGTCTCCCAATAGTTAACTTGTGCTTACATGAGTTAGTTATTGACTGCCCTTTCCTCACTATGTCCATTACTGCTAGCAGGAGCATCCTACAATTTGGGAGATAAAATACTGATTTTAATGATGTTGTGTGTACAGGATCACAGCTGCTGTGCTGATGTCTCCCAGCTCAGTGGATGTTGTTCTTGCCTATGTGTTGAGGACATTTCTGTTGCTCCGCATCCTGGTGTGCCCTTCCCACCTGTTACAATCCAGTTTAAACTCAGAAGAGCAAAGAAAACTAAGTCTCTGTGTATAAAATGGAAAGAACTGTGCAGGTTTAAAATATACCCAAAAAATGTGATTAAAACCTGTGAGAAACGAAGCCCACTCCTCTTTTGGGGGTTGTATAAGTTTAATAAGGGACAATAGGGGACAAAGGTCACTTAAAGCAAAATTACAGCACTGGGTGTGTGGCTCATAGCCAGAGGCACACTCACACAAACTTTCCGGTTATATGCTTTAGCATTATGCATATTAATAAACTACAATGCATATGCATAGGTTTTTTCTTTGAACTAATTTACATTTTTTAGACTGTATTAACATAGTCCCTCCCCCAATCCATGGTTTAGAACATGCGTAATGTGATCATGGGGGTCCTCAGGGGTCTTCTCTGATGAAGGCTCAGGTCTTCCTCAGATCTTGAACTTTTTAATTTTGTCTTTGGAGCATGCACAGTTATGGTGTTCCTAGGTCTTTCTGTATCCAACCAGTTTAAATTCTTTACTTTGTGGCTTATTGGCTTCACTTTTGCCAATTTTTCATTAGTACATCCTACTGCTTCCCTCATCTAGCTATACTTGTCTATGTTTGAGATTATTCACCTGGTGAGTTTCCGTTTATTTAAGCATTAAGCAATTAGCTAACCATATACTAGCTATTACATTGTATAAAAAGTTATGATTCAGATTATATAGGTATAGAAAGTTATGAATCAGATTATATAGGTCTCTTATAACTCAAACTATAGAAGCATCTTGTAACTTTGACCCCAGTTATAATGTTAACTGGTTAATACCTGCATAGCAAAGTTATTCTTAACATGTTTGCACATAATATTTCCTAACATATTCTAATACATAATATTTCTTACATTTCACTCCCCGCGAAAGCCAATGCTATAATAGCTGTTTATCACAAACCAAAGGAGGTTAGATGTTGGTGCCAAAAAATTGACATATTTTATTTAATAGTAAAAGAAGCAAAGAGAGAAAAGAAAGAAAGAAGGGGGGGGGGAACAGGGAGGGAGAGACAGAGGTTAGGTAGAAGCACATCACCCTTCTGGGGGTCCCAGCAACGTCTTGTTGCTCCCCTCCATCTGGTCTTCTTGTTGGTGAGGGTCCCCCACCACCACGCTAAAAAGTACAGAATCCAGTGGATTAATATATGTTTAGAGCCAGGTGGGAACACCCACGTGCCTCCCTTGCAGGGGGCCAGTTTGACACTGTCCCTTGCAATGCTGTGTATTTGTTGCATCATGCTGCAGTGCTCTGGTGCAGGGTCTGGGACAGCTTTGGGGGGGGGGCCTTTGATGGGCCATGACACCCCTCTCCTGTGGATAAGCTTTTCCGTGGGTGAAGGGTCCTGCAGCTTGGGGTCCCCTGCACAGCAGAGGATGGGTGTTAACTGCACCTCTAACCAGAGGCTTTTCCCGCACAACCAAAACCTCTCTTCCCCCCACCCTTTGGTGTGAGGGTTGGGCAGCTGATAGCCCTGGGGCTGCGGTCTCCACTCCGAACGTGTTAAGCCTTGTGGTCTGTGAATGTATCCTTTTTCCCCAGCCGTAAGTTGTTACTTTATCTTATCTTTATCAGCAAGTGGTCCAGGGCCTCAGTCAGAAGGCCTATTCAAAGTGTGCTGGTCTTTTCTGCAGCTTTTGTAATACAGTTTTGCTATAATAGGCAAAGGTCCTTCATAAAAATGTTTAAGTCATAAAATACAGTATTTCAGTCTCCAACACCTCTCCTCTCTGGCTGTGGTGTTCTGGGGGTTTTGTCATGCTGTGGTGAGCCCAGATGGCTTGAGAGCTCTGCTGGCTCAGCTCTGCAACTGGTGTTGCAGAAGGTGGTGAGTCCTCCTGACTCCACGTTCACTGCCCTGTGGGATGTTTGCCATGGCTCCTTCTAAGCCATATCAGATTGAAAGCCTGCATCAGCCCCAGTTCCCTGCTCTCATGCCAAGAACAGATCTGTTGTTGCCCATCCTGAAGGTCCACAGTTCAGTTCCATGTTTGTTGCCAAAACAGTGGCCTCTCTGCAACACGACTGTGTCAAGTCTTTGTAGTCTGGTGGCGTCAATCATGTCACTTGAGGATACAGCACGGTGTCATCAGGCCCTGCAATGACTCAGACTTAGCAACATGGTTGAGGTCATTTATGTAACCAGATGTGCTGAGGCTTTAAGACAGGCTGACGCTTGCTGTGAAGATGTAAGGGTGTATCATGTAATTTAGGCTTTCAGGTCTTTTGCATATGCCACAGTTGCTTAAGAGGATCATTTTTGTCAAGGAGAGCAAGGTACTGCCATCAAGGAAGAGAGCTCTGTGGAGATGGGCATATGAGGAGACAGGTCACAATGTGGTGGCAGAAAAGGCTGAAGCTGCAGATTAACAAAAGATGGTTTGGTAAGAGAGTTGGAGTGCTGCTGTCAATTATCCCATTCAGTTTTGTTTGTGCTGTGGTCATTTGACTCCCCCATGATACTCCAATCCTGACAGGAACAGGTAAACAATCTTTGCAATTTAGTTAACATAGCTTCCAGTATGTGAGTTGAACAGAGAGCCATGGAAGCAGGGAGTTTGGGTACAGGTCCCTACTGTGCTCCTGCAGGGCAGTGCCAGGGTGAGCAATCCACACATCCAGGCCTCCTGTCAGAGATACTGAAACTGCTCGGATTTAATTCCAACGATGCTTAGAGATCAGGTAGTGTCCGTGGAATTTAGGGCCTTTAGTTTGAACATGTGCCAGGTATTGCCAACTCCTGCAAAATACCTGAGCTGGTTTTTGATTTTCCTTTTCCCTCTCCCGCATTTTATATCTAGAAATGTCACTAAGTATTAGTGCAATATTTTGGGCTGGATAAGCCATCAAGGCAGGACCAAATGGTGGCATTGAAGAGGTGGCGGGACAGTCACAGTTGGAGCATGGGCTCTCCTGTCATTGCTTCTTTCCCTGCTGTGGAGAGCTACCCCATTCCCACCATCACCAGGTTTTTCACTTTCTGTGGCACAATTACCCTGGGGCGCTTAGCAACTGAGTTGGCTGTGAGGTGCCATTGTTCCAACCTATGGGCAGGAGAAACCCACTTGGCTGAAAACATGGTGCTGGGCAGCCCTAAGGAGCAGTTGTTCTTCAAGCAGTTCTTTTGTCCATATAGATTAATGGTCCTTTAGACCAGGAAACTGTGCAGATTTTAGGGGTACAGCAAGGGACTGCCAAGGTGGGACCATGCATTTGCAGAGTGGGGCTGCCTGTGGTGTGATCCTATGCTGTGACTGGGGGCATGCTCAGACCCCAGAGCTCACAGTAAATGTTCACTTGACTCCTTTCAGTGTTGATCTACAGGGAGAGGCTCAGTAGGTAGTTAACACTTTTCCCCCTGCTGTGTGCTCTCACAACTTGAGGTAATTTGGTGATTTGACATAGTTTCTCCCTCATGCTAAATATATATCAGCAAATTGGCACAGTCTTGCAGGAGTGCAGCAGCACTGCTGGCACTGGGGCAGAGGCAGTGGAGTAGGTGCTGTTAGTGTGCAGCCAGCATGCTGCTGGCATACTGAAACCTGAATTTCTGCAGTGTGCCAGCCCCAGGAGAGTCATACTGCAAGCAACCCCTCTTGTCCTTGCAGACCCTCGGCCCGTCACCCAACCCCTTCATGCCCTGGACCAGACAATGAGTGCGTGCTCTGCCCCCCCAGCTCATCACTCACAGCTGCGCTGGGGGCTAGCTCCATCCATGAGGTGCCCTGATGGCCTGGTGTGGACACAGGAACCCGAACTGGCCCACAGTTAATTAACTATGAGAACCACGAATTTTGTAAGGCTTCACAATTAATTTCTTAGTTTCTTTTTTTCTTGGTGTTTTTGTTAATGAATTCATTTCATGTGCTCATGGAAGTATCCTGGTGAGACTTGAAGAGCTGATTTACAGGGGGGAAAAAAAAGCCTCCCATTTTGCACCGGCATTTAGCTGATGAAATGTAAAGATGCAATGAGCTGATTAGTGATTCTGGTAATGTAATTAGTGCCTCTGTTCTTTCATATGTGCAGAGTTGGAGGTCAAGCTGAGCACTCAGTGAAAATTTGCCCTAAATGCGCAGTTCAGCATGCTCAAAGTTATTGCTCCCTCGTTATGATTCCCCCCATAATTCCAAATTAAAGTTGATATACTTGTAAACTAAAAGCAGGGCATGCCTTTGAATTGTAAGGGCTAGAGAATTTGTTTGCAGGATGGGAATGTTACTGCTGTGATTCGCCACAGACTGGGCAGGGAGGGGCTGTAGCAGAGCAAACACCTTGGTGGCTGTCACTCCTGCCAGACGCAGAGCTGGTGGTGGGGTAACGCAGTTCTTGTGCTCGAGGCACGAGCTCTGGCGTGCCCCAGGTCAGAGAGAGTCCAACTGCGTTCTTCTGTGCGTCGCTGAAGCGACTTCGGCATCAGGAAAAGAGCTGCTGGCTGAGCTGGCTAGCTGGCGTATTTTCCGAAGGGACACACGACACAAAGGAAGAGAGAGGCTGTTCTGGTCTGACTTCTAACAGGTTTATTCTCAGAAGTCTTGCAGCCAGAACAAGCTGGGAAGGGATGGAATGCGATGGGATGCTCCCCCGAGGTTTGTCCTCAGTTTTATAGGGAATTTGAAAACCGCGGGGAAAGGGGAAAACAACCAATGAGTTACAAGCCAGGGGGAGGATACAATTTAACAAGAACCACTGGGGGAAACCGAGAGGCGGGAGTTACAACAGAGTACCAGTGAACAATGGAGTAACCGGGAATTTTCCCGAACCGGGGGAGGCGGCTTGTACCCGGGCACCGCCCAGGGGGTGCGGCTTAGGCTTCTGAGCCGCCCCTCGACCCACCCTCTGAGTCTGCCTCTTCGGGAAACTCGATCCAGGGGATGGGCTGGGATTGATTGGCATCACGCTGTCCCAGCCCCGCAGTGGGCTGGGGCACCACGACAGTGGGGCCTGTCTCAAATCCTTGTCTGTGCTTCCCTGGCTGCTACAGGCAACCAGCTTTGTGTGGTTCTGCAGTTACATCTTCTTAACATCGCAACCGTCATAAACCATTAACGTAATTCCCAGTCTGAAACCAAGCTCGGATGAGCTCATTTTTCCATGCCACATGATTGTGGCATGCCTTACATGAAACTTCAATCTTTTTTTTTTTCTCCCCCATTTTTAATAAATATCACATTATCAAAATATTAGTGATGCTTGATTTGCTGCCGTTGGTTTACCATAGATAACAGCATGGAGTGTTCTTCCTGTTCTGATTCAATAGTGCATGACAAGGGAATCCAATTTGTTCAGATTTAGATGACATGCCTCCAATTATGTAATTCCATTAGGAGATGCCTGCAGCCAAGTCTGTGCTCACAGACTCAGCAGACATAACTCTAATGGGATGTGTTGCAATATTGCTATGTGGTAAGCACAACTTTGATAGAGAGCATGACCTGTCTCTCCCAGTCGTGTTTGTGGGAATGGAGAACACTAAAAACAACCCAGCTGTACTTGGGGCTCTAATCTGGCAATAAGTTATGTCACTACAAGAGCAAAGCTTTGCAGTGAAAGGTGAATTTGCAATGGCTATACATTTTGTGTATTCAAAATCAGTCACTAAGAGCAGTACTTTGAATATGATCTAATATTCAATTCCATAAATGGAAGATATATTGGTTGCAGTTTTTTCTCTTGAATACCATCTCAGATTCCTACATACTTGGAAATGTTGGATATTTATGAGAATATAAAGCAGTGATGAAAACATAAGACTACATCTTAGCACAGTTACTACTTGCTTTAAATTATTAATCTTTAAGAAGCATGATAAAAAATTCTGCTGTGCAAATTCTGTGGCACTGGAGTTGGTGTACATATCCATTATCATAAAGCTATCTAAATAGTGGTTTTAAAATAATTGTGTAATGTTGATGCAGAGTTACAGTTTCTGCAGCCAGGAAGAGGCAATTCTAGTGACAGATCTGTCTCCCCAAGATGTGGGATGTAACACCTCTCATAAATAAAGCTGTTTAGATGAATTTAGCATCACTTGCAAACCAGATTTCTGCAATACCTTTGGGTAGCATGGCTCAGGGAGGATTTGGCGGGGCTCAGCTCTCCAAGGGCTGGGAAGAAGCTGAATGGGCCATGTGGGGTGTTGTTCCGGTTTGGCCAAATTTAGAAATATATGCTCTGAGAGAAGGCACAACCACCCCTCCCCCACCAGGTTCGGGAAAAATGAATTTTCCTCAAAGGAAAGTGAAGGAGATTAAACTATTTATTTACCAAACACACAGGAAAAGGAAAATAATGCTAAATAATAAAATCTCTCGCTGTGGAGAAAAAACCTGGGAAAAAGTGTTAGAGTCCTCCCTTTGGTCTCCTCGGAGCTGGGGCTTGGCCCAGGGCCAGGCCCTCTGTGCCTGGTGGAAAGTCCTCCTGATGTGCTCTGAGGTTAAAAGCAGTCCAGTAGAAAAGGGAGAAAATCCGAAATTCCAGGGAAGGGAAAGCAAAGTTCAACTCTCAGTCTCTCTCTGGAGAAAAGGAAACTGAAAAAA
>NW_008236209.1:7809817-7849969 GCF_000691975.1 Corvus brachyrhynchos
ACCGCCCAGGGGGTGCGGCTTAGGCTTCTGAGCCGCCCCTCGACCCACCCTCTGAGTCTGCCTCTTCGGGAAACTCGATCCAGGGGATGGGCTGGGATTGATTGGCATCACGCTGTCCCAGCCCCGCAGTGGGCTGGGGCACCACGACAGTGGGGCCTGTCTCAAATCCTTGTCTGTGCTTCCCTGGCTGCTACAGGCAACCAGCTTTGTGTGGTTCTGCAGTTACATCTTCTTAACATCGCAACCGTCATAAACCATTAACGTAATTCCCAGTCTGAAACCAAGCTCGGATGAGCTCATTTTTCCATGCCACATGATTGTGGCATGCCTTACATGAAACTTCAATCTTTTTTTTTTTCTCCCCCATTTTTAATAAATATCACATTATCAAAATATTAGTGATGCTTGATTTGCTGCCGTTGGTTTACCATAGATAACAGCATGGAGTGTTCTTCCTGTTCTGATTCAATAGTGCATGACAAGGGAATCCAATTTGTTCAGATTTAGATGACATGCCTCCAATTATGTAATTCCATTAGGAGATGCCTGCAGCCAAGTCTGTGCTCACAGACTCAGCAGACATAACTCTAATGGGATGTGTTGCAATATTGCTATGTGGTAAGCACAACTTTGATAGAGAGCATGACCTGTCTCTCCCAGTCGTGTTTGTGGGAATGGAGAACACTAAAAACAACCCAGCTGTACTTGGGGCTCTAATCTGGCAATAAGTTATGTCACTACAAGAGCAAAGCTTTGCAGTGAAAGGTGAATTTGCAATGGCTATACATTTTGTGTATTCAAAATCAGTCACTAAGAGCAGTACTTTGAATATGATCTAATATTCAATTCCATAAATGGAAGATATATTGGTTGCAGTTTTTTCTCTTGAATACCATCTCAGATTCCTACATACTTGGAAATGTTGGATATTTATGAGAATATAAAGCAGTGATGAAAACATAAGACTACATCTTAGCACAGTTACTACTTGCTTTAAATTATTAATCTTTAAGAAGCATGATAAAAAATTCTGCTGTGCAAATTCTGTGGCACTGGAGTTGGTGTACATATCCATTATCATAAAGCTATCTAAATAGTGGTTTTAAAATAATTGTGTAATGTTGATGCAGAGTTACAGTTTCTGCAGCCAGGAAGAGGCAATTCTAGTGACAGATCTGTCTCCCCAAGATGTGGGATGTAACACCTCTCATAAATAAAGCTGTTTAGATGAATTTAGCATCACTTGCAAACCAGATTTCTGCAATACCTTTGGGTAGCATGGCTCAGGGAGGATTTGGCGGGGCTCAGCTCTCCAAGGGCTGGGAAGAAGCTGAATGGGCCATGTGGGGTGTTGTTCCGGTTTGGCCAAATTTAGAAATATATGCTCTGAGAGAAGGCACAACCACCCCTCCCCCACCAGGTTCGGGAAAAATGAATTTTCCTCAAAGGAAAGTGAAGGAGATTAAACTATTTATTTACCAAACACACAGGAAAAGGAAAATAATGCTAAATAATAAAATCTCTCGCTGTGGAGAAAAAACCTGGGAAAAAGTGTTAGAGTCCTCCCTTTGGTCTCCTCGGAGCTGGGGCTTGGCCCAGGGCCAGGCCCTCTGTGCCTGGTGGAAAGTCCTCCTGATGTGCTCTGAGGTTAAAAGCAGTCCAGTAGAAAAGGGAGAAAATCCGAAATTCCAGGGAAGGGAAAGCAAAGTTCAACTCTCAGTCTCTCTCTGGAGAAAAGGAAACTGAAAAAACTGGCTCAAAAGCTGACTGGAAAGCAGCAAGCTGGGTGCCTCCTTGCTCCCCTGCGGCAGCTCGGAAAAACTGCTATCTCTGTGTGACCTTGAACAAGCTGCAAACTGCTTTGAAAAAGTTTTGCTCAGTTTTTCCTTCCCCCTCTCAGGCTCAGTTTAGAGGCATAGAAAGACACAAAGTTAATTTCTGGGCGTAGAGCAGTGACATGGGATACACATCATAAAGTCACCCCAGGACAGGTGTATTTTTGGTAGAGGGTGCTCAGGCCTGTGAAAACTGCAGAAATGTAAAGGCATTTAATAGCCATAAAAAGGTCAAAGCTCTCACAAGCATGTGATGTCTCTTGCCCGGTCTTGCCCTGTGTTTGGGCTGGACCTGCAGACAGGTTTATTCTGCACACCAGGGATGTGAGCTATACCTCTGTTGGCCAGTGCTAACTAGATCTTGGCCAAACAGTATTTAAATATATAGCTTTTATTAGGAAGAAAAGCTCCCTAATCCTTGCTCTGGGAAAGTATGAGTGATAGCATCTCTACTTTCATAATCTTTTGCAGTTCTCACATGAATATATGAAAGAATTTAATAATGTTCTAGGTTAGAAAATGATCGTGCATATGCATACATCTTTAAAATCTGTCTTCTCTGACTTACTTTCCCCTTACTTATGCTGAGAGAGGAAGCCAGCAAATGATTTCAATGTATGATGCATCCAGTATCACCTTTCACGTAAACAGAAAAAATATGCTTCCTCTGTTGATGTGATGAGACCAGGATGCATTTAAGTGTCTAGAGAAAGTGTCATTTTGTTTAAAATAATGTGAAGAGGAGCCCAGTCACAGTATGTTGAAATGAGTTACGGGGGTGCTGCTGTTCTAATGACAGGATGGGGGAGATGCAACTGAGGATGCTGCTGTTGTGCCTGAGCCCTGGCCCAGATCACCACTGTTGG
This sequence comes from Corvus brachyrhynchos, assembly GCF_000691975.1. Taxonomy (NCBI): domain Eukaryota; kingdom Metazoa; phylum Chordata; class Aves; order Passeriformes; family Corvidae; genus Corvus; species Corvus brachyrhynchos. The sequence goes on from NW_008236209.1 coordinate 7,812,519, forward strand.
GAGCCCTTTTGCACCTGCTGCTCTTGTCCCCATCCCTGCACAGATGCTTTGCCAGAAAACCCTACTCAGGTGGTGTTTAGCTGTGCATTTATCTGGCCCCTCGGTGGATTGCTAAGCCTGCAGATACAATGGAGTACATCAACCTCAGTTCAAAACCCAGTGTAATTTTATGGGAATTAATTGTTCAGATAAATTTGGTAGAGCACAGTTTCTTGATCTATTAAATGGGAAAAGACACTGCTGCCTGCAATTTGGGAATAAATTAGATTATTCTAGATTAACCCCTCCAGGGATGGAGACATAGGAAGAGGCTGTTGCTGCTCAGACAGTAGATTTTCAGGTTTATTTATTGCAGCAATCCAGCTGCCAGCATGACTGAGAGCAGAGCCTGAGCTGCTGCCATGCACTTCATCATGCTCTGGAGCACCTGTTTGCTGAGTTCAAATGCACAGGCATTGATCTGCTGCAAACCAGGCCACTTGCCCCAGCACTGGGGGCACTGGACACTGCTTTGGCTTCTCTCCCTGGGGACAAAATACCCAGGCGTGTTTCCCTGGGTGTTCAGGAGTTCATTGGAAAGTTTTGTTAAAGCATCTGTGCTCCAAGACAAGCTCAGCCCCTTCTGATCTACCAGTGCCCTGATTGGTTCCCTTTAGGAAGAGTTTCCCAGGTGGGCTTAGAGGAACACCACAGGTCTTGCCATCTTCACCTCTGGATGCCAGCGTGGTGCTGGATTAAGTGACAGTGAGAAAATCTACACACAAGAGGCAGAGTCTACATGGCAAATTCTTTTGTGACTAAACATCACTACCTGTCTGCAAAGCTGGCATTGGCCTCTCCACCTCCAAAGATCCACTCAATTTCAAAACAAAATGGCAAAAGTCTGGGGTCCAAAAGATCCATGCCTTGGCCTGTGCAGCCTCTCCCTTTGTCTGATCTTTGCAGTAGTACTTCTACATCCCAGGGGTGTCTGCACAAGCTGAATGGTGAGAGCAGAGCTGGTGGTCCCAGCACTGTGCCAGCACAGGGGCATGACAGGAGGGGTGCCCTTCCCTGGAGACCTGGCTTGAAGCTGATGCTGATGGTGAGAGGAATTATTGCTCAGTACAGTGAGTGGTGAGAGGAAATGTTCATTGTATTACTTTCTGGGACACCTTTCCAGAAAACGTTTCCTTGTGTTAATTGCAGCACTGATGCCATAAGCCCTGGCAGGAGCTCCCCTTTAGTGGAGGTGAATGGAGTGGAATATCAGGAAAGCTTTCCAGGATTCAGTTTGGTCACAGCCCGTTAAATCAAGAGCCTGTTCAATGAGGGCATCATCTGCTCCTCAGCCTGGCCACACACAGCTAGGAGAGACAGCTGAAAGCTCACAGTGTTTGCTGCTTGAATGTGGGGATGCTGCTACATCTGTTCCCCAGGAGTCACTGGACCCACACCCTCTCCCAGTGTGTTGTCTGAACTGGATAATAAAGCTCCTCAAAGCAAAGACCGTGTTTGCCATGGTGCTGTCAATCCAGGAGATGGATATTCGCAGGTCCTCTTTGTCCCCATCCACATGTGTGGCTCCTGTGTCTTGAATTATATTTCGTATTTTGTAAGAGGGGGGAAATATATACATGCGAAAGTGCAATTCTGATCTTAGGCATTGAGGATTTTTTGGAAGGATGGTAGACCAGCTATGAATGGAAAAGCTTCTGGTTTTGCTACTCTGTTGTTCCCCAGTGATGTGGGACTTGGCACTGGTGGGTCCTGAAGGGGCACTCATTCCATCCTGTACCTTCTCCCTGGAGACACCTTCTGAGGGGACTGCTGAATACACCAGATGGGTAGAGAAGGAAATCTCAGGACTTATAACTGATATGAGTGGTGTTCACTGAGGAAGAGGATGAGATAAACAAATCAGGTCCTTCATGGAGATGGAGATATCAGGATCACCACTTAGCTTCCTTGAGTAGGGCAATTCCTCAGTGCTCTCCCACTTCTTACCTCCCATGCTTTTGGGATGTACAGAGTTGTGCTCCACTTCATTTCCTTATTGGAAACATTTGCTTGGAGGAGGACAGCTTGGGTCGAATTTCCCAAAATTTCCCAACTTTCCCAAAGCTGCACTCCCAGCTTTGGAGGGTTGTGGTGTTTCAGATGGGTAGGGGAGATGCAGTAGAGACAGAACTTAAAGCTGATGATTGGTGAACTGTAAATTTGAGCTGGAAAATGTGGCTGTACTGTAAAATTCAGGACACCATCTGTTTCATTGCTTGCTTGCAGTAACATTTGTACTTGATAATTAAAATGTCACACACATTTTTAGCCAGAATAATCCATGGAGGAGTAGAACTGTGTCTTCTGAAAATATTTCAAGAGATACTCAGATAGGAACGATTCTGTTTTGAGCCATCTCTTGCTGCTCAAAGAGGAGTTTTGCTTCTTGCCTTTTTTTTTTTTGTTTTGTTTTTTGCCTTTTTTCTTTCATATTTTGAGGAGGAGGTATGGGGAGTGAGAGCAACAGCAGATCCTTTTGGAAGGAACTGTGACCTTAGTGAATAACCCTACATGTCATGTGGTTTATTTTGCTTTAGGTATATCATACTGGGTTTATCATATCCCTTCTGGCAGGGGTAGGTTATCTTTGGTTTCAGCTGAAATCAGCTTGATTTTAAGGGTTTCTCAGCTAGTCTAAGTAAGAATTCCCTCCAGCTGAGGGTTCAAAGTGCTGCCTGCTTGTTTGGCTGTGGGTGGTGAGGGCTGGGACCTCAAGGCTCAAGAACTGCAGTAAGAAGTTACTCAAAGAAAGGTCAGATCTTGACCCTCACAGTGAGAGAGCCATAGCAAAGGGTGAAACAAGTAGCACTGTTCATGGACAGCAGAATTGGATGCTTTTTGCATAGCTGTGCCAGTCCTTCAGCTGGCACAGAAGAGAGCTGGACTCCTCTCCTTGCCCAACCCAGGTTTCTGCCTCTCTGTGGTGGCCTCAGTTCAGCTGCCACTTTGGCTGGAATTTGCTTCATGGCACTGAAAAGATGGAAAAATTGAATTCACTTTTGACTATCTGCAAGTAGGATTTTGAATGTCTTAATGCTACAAATTAATTAACAATATAGGGTGCATCTGAAATCTAGAAAAATGCAATGTGTCCGAGCTGATCTCAGTGCCGAATGTGCTGTCACTGACCACCAGGAAACCATCTGATGAGGTTTTGCCAGCTCGGTCTCCAGTATCCAGGCACACCACAAGTTTGGACTGTGTGGATAGTCCTTCTGAGCACAACACAATGGACACATCCCTGGGGTTGTTCAGGGTTGTATAAGAGGCTAAAGTGACATTTTCCATTAACGTGGCTTTTTGAGGGCGTTGTCCTCACTGACTCAGACTGAGTAAGGTATACTTTTACTGAATGTTTGGGGTGGAACTAGTAGATGTGGGAAACAAGATGTTCTGCATATCTTGCAATGTTTACTTAGTCTTGCTTGCTTAGCTGATGTGAAACCCCTCCCAGCTGAGCTTTGACACAACAAATGCATCCATGGAGTTTTACTAAAAATGCACTCTGCTGTTCCATGAAAATTTAAATCCAGTTATGTCAACTGTGTATGAATACGAGTTTTAAAATCCTGGTCTGCTGGGAGCTATTTGGAGCTCAGAGTGTTGTGGTGCATCGGAGTGTGCCATCAGTAAGTAGTCAGGATTAAAGATGAAGTCTGGGGAGGAACCACAGCCAGTACCTCAGAAACACTTCCCAGCCAGCCAGCTGCTTTCAGGGCTGTCTCCCATCTTAAATCAAACATCCCAGCATCCATGCAGACCTTGTACATCAGAGCCCAAGATGTATCCACAGGATGAGGCCCAGTGCTTCTGCCAGGAGACTGTATTGTAATGTGTGAGACAGGACTTAAAATATTCTAATTGTCTACTATGAAATTGCAATTTTGTTCCCTGGAGTAGAAGAGTGAGTTTAAATCATTAACGCCACAAGTCTCAGTGATGATTACGGAAGTGTTTGCAAGTGACTTAATCAGTATAGCTTGTCTGAGTGGCACATTTTAATATTATTGCACTGATTAAGTTTTCGTAGCTAATATATGTTTCGTTTCCAATTCAATTAAATGAGAATCCCCTTCTGTTACATGGTATTACAGTAGTGCCCTAGTGGGGCAGGAGCACACTTGGTATTTTCAACTGATTCAGATTTCTTCATTATACAGTCTCATGGTGCTCAACAGAATCAATGAGAGCTGAAATTAAAACTGTAGAAGTGACAGCTGTAAATACACTGTCCGTTCCTCTACCCCTCTTTTGGCAGCAGGCTGAGAATTATTTTAGTATCAATTCATTAATTACATTGCAAAGACGTTTTCAATAGAGGCTTGCTTTTGACAAAATTTTAGAAAGACTGGGAAGGATTTTCCTTGGATTTCTGTATGCACAGTAATTATGATCAGCAAAATATAAGTTGCACTAATGTGCCTTTTTAATGTGCTATATATCCTCCGTTTAGTTTTTAAAAGGACTTTCGTGTAACCTGTCATGGGATGTATTAACTGGCATATGGAAGATTATCTGCAAATGGCTTGTGAAGGAATTACGTTCTTTCATGTGAGCCAAACCTCCTCTTATGTATTATTGAAGAGAATTGATTGAGCTCTGTTATAGTAACAGATGATTTTATAAATACCCTCTGGAGTTAATTTCCCATTGTGGGGAAAAAAGCAGAGTTCTTGGGGCTGATAGTATGGTCTGTTTCTTGAGAGCTCCAAGGTTTCTGCAGGGCTGAGGCAGGGATGTTCAGTAGTAGCTACTTTCATATACAAAGGAGTAGGAAAGGGTGTTCAAGCAGCAGTGAGTGCTCAGGAAATAGGATAAATCACAACTTCATTTTCATGCATTCCTAAAGAAGACAAGTGTGCATGCCAAGCTGAGATGGGGGCCCTCCCCACCCACTTCCTCCTGGATCGTGTTAGCCAGAGAACTTGCAAATGAAGCGCACGGGGTTCAGTGATCTCCTTCTTCCCGTGGCTGGCTGGTAGCTGGCAGGATGAGTGTCCACAGCCCTGGGGGACCTTGGGCAGGTTCGGTGTGGCAGCCCCTATCTCATTTCTCTTCTTTCATGCAGCTCCATGCAGCCACGTGTCAGCTCGTGCCCTCTGCTTGCACACAGCAAAGCCTGTCTGAAATATTGGTTTTATATGATTATTAAAAGTATTTTCATCTGGTCAGAGAGTATGTGGCTTTGCGCATTTAAGACATAGCTAAAATATATGGATATAAGGATAAAGCTTTTTTATTGCTAAATATATGCTTTTTATAAACAAGAAGTTGTATTTTTTTTTTTTTTTTAGAATATAATAAATATTTTAGCATAGTTATTCTGGCTCCATAAGTGCAATGAAAATGTTAGCCTTGGCATATCAATCGCACTTTACGGATGACTGTAATTTCCTGAATGTCAAAACTCCAAATTTCTCTACTAAGCAAACTTTTCAGTGGCAAAATAGATTGCCTCCATAATATATCACTGTGTGCAAGAAAAAATGAAATCTTTATGTACTGTATTATGAATCAATGAGGCATTAAGATTCTTGGAAGGGTGAGTGGACTCTGGAAAATGAAAAAAACTGCCGCTATTCCATCTCTGTAAACCGCTGCTTATGCAGCGTAGGCTTTGCAAACCTCAGTCTTTGCTGCCGCAGAAATATCAGTTACACATTGAAACTAATTCCTGCAGTAGCATTTAGGTGGGGTAAATATTGTTGTAAAGATCTGATTTATAGCAGCATCCTGTGGTTATTCACCAGCTCTGTTGCAGTGGCCTCCTTTTCGCTTCGGGATATCTGCCATGCTTTCTAATGAATCCATAAGAGCTCTGTGATACCGGACCACGCCTGGAAGATGTGTGTGATGCAGCTCCGGGAGCTCCAGGGGACAGGGACAGCTCCTCACACCAGGAATAGGAAGGTGCTCCTGGCACTCTGTGGGTGTCACAGCTCAATGTTTTAAAAGACATTGCTTAGACCTTGAGTTTTCTTGGTGTGTATTAAGAGCAAAATTCAGCTCTGCCTCGTGTTTATTAAGGGATAATTGCCCTAGGCAAGAAAGGCACTTTCCAAAGCCAAGGTCTTGCATGCTGCCGAGACCTCACAAATCCAGCATCACCTGTACTGCAGCTCGTCATCCATCACGATGGAAGCATGGCACACACTGATCCTCCTGTCACGTTCTCTCTCCTTTTCTTGGGTTTTACCTCCCATGTCCAGCCTGGGGGCTCAGTACCACTGCTGCCCTCCATCCTGATGCCTCTGTCATATACCTAAGCTCATGAGGTGGGAAGCTTTACTGCTCTATATAGGCTGTGATGGAAGCTGGGTGTTTCCAAAGGGCAGTTCAGTCCTTTATCCAGCAGGTCAGGTGGGTGGGATAGTTCTGGGCCCCTCTGCCCACCATTGCCACCCTTTCCTATGCCACACTCCAGCCTGGAGGCAGAGGACTGGGGACTGGCACCAGCAGCTGAGCCACTCTTCTGTTTGCTGAGTCTAAAAACAGAAACTTGCTTCTCTTTTTACGCACTACTGAAAAAAAACCAGTTTAAAAGGCCACTATTCTTGCTGAATTGGTTGTGAGCAGGGGTATCCTGCAGAGATCTTAATAATACAGGCAATTATGAAATTAATACCATTCTGGCAGATCTGCAGGGCCACTCTCCCCTCCTCAGGCAACACTGTGGACAATTATTTTGTGCGTGAGGGTAGCTGGGAGCATGTGTGTATGTGAGGCTGCATATTTTTTACTTATTTAAAGCCTTATTTTCATTATCTTTGTTTGCATATGCCATGCCTGCACATATATGAATGTGTACCTTGACCTGCAAAATCACTGCCTTCCTCTGTGCCTGAAATGCTTTTTTTCTGCAGATCTTTCCTATTTGGTAATTTCACAGGCAATGATGGGCTGGTGTCATTGCTGTTCTTGAAAAATTCAGCTCCTTTTTATGGGTTCCTCTGGTACTTCTCTCCTGCTGCCGTTTCTGTGGGTAGGCTGCTGGCTTCCTACCCCCACCATTAGTGTTTCTAGACAAAACATCTCTGTGATTCATTGGGTGCTGATGGAAGTGAAAACATAATGATTACTTAGAGGAAATGTAAATTTGCATTTGCTAAGGACTTTAATTTGCAGTCCTGAAATATTTATCTCCTTTCCTTCCAGGCCCTTTTTCAGAGCTAATGCAGGATTTGCTTCTACCACCCTGAGACCTAGAATAGAGGAATACAGTCCAGGTAGTCTTGCAGGCTGCTGCAGAGAAAAGGGGTTTGGTCCTCCTCCTCTCCCTCCCCATAATCTTTATCCATCACTTCTTTAATGAAGAAGGGATTTGTTCATCTAGATTTTACTGTACTTTGAATTTTGGATGAGATGGACCTGGAAGTTTAGTTCCATTTAAATGACTGAATAAAGAGACGTCTCATAGGACCAAGTAGGAGCCAGCCCAGGGTCTGTTTGCTAGGCAGGAGCTGCACTGAAGTCCTTGGGGAGAGGAGAGAAGGGGAGCAGTCCTCTTCCAATACCCCTGCTCCATGGTTGCCTCCTTGGAAGAGCTGTGACAGGGGCAGGGGAGGCCCTGGCATGGGCAGCCAGGCTGCAGATCCAGGGCGTGGAGGCAGCCATGGAATACTGGGCATCAGATCTTCTCCCTGCAGCTCACAGGGAACTCGACAGCTCCCCTTGCTTCTCTCCCACTCTGAGATGGGGTTTGTTACCACTGTCTGTGGGGCCGGGAAGCCTTGGGAGCAGGGCAGCACTGTGGAAAGCCCATGGACAGTGAATGCATCTCCACTGCTGCCGTTGCCATCCACATCACTGCTGGGAAGCATCTGGGACTGAGCTGGAGTGGATGCAAACATTTGATTCCCAGCACTTCCTCAGTAAGCTTGCCAAATATTTTGGTCTCATCTCTGTAAGTTATGGTGTGGGAGCAGCTCTTGGCAGGGAAGAGGCTTTCTCGTTTTGGGGGGAGGTTCCAAGCAGGGATGGTTGAGGCAGGGGAGGCTCTCACCATGATGCTCATCCCTGTCCTCTTAGTTGTGTCTCTAGGTGACAAAGTTTGTCAAGAATCAGGATGAGTCACAGTATTAAATGAGCGCTTTGCCTATTTCTGAGTGATCTCCAAACAGATGCCAGACTCCAACAAATTAGGCAGCAGGGGTATTTTTCTTGGAGGAACAATCTGTGGTATTAGCAAATCAAACTCTCAGTTTGATTCAGTTATCATTCTCTTGATGGGAATTAACCTCAACTTCTGGGAGCAAAGCACTCAGCGCCCAGCGTGGCGTAATTGAGTTTGACTTCTCAGGGAGATGTGGTGGCCATGATTGATCAGCTGAGAGACCCTCTGCCAGAGATTAAAATCCATCAGCAGCTTTGGAGCCCACTGGGAGGGTTTCTAAAAGCAGAACAAGGAATGTGAGACTTGCACCGTTTGCATTCCTGACCTTCCATCATTGCCTGTGACTTTGCTGTCAAATAATCCTGAGCAGGGACATTTTCCGAGTGGTGTGGGATGAGGGAGAAGTGCAGGAGCCTGTCTGCAACAGTTTCACTTCATTGCTGGGAGCAGTGGAGGAGAAGGAGATGGGATCTCAGATCTGTGTGCGAGGCCACGGTGTAGGAACATCTTCCTGTGGTCAGATGAGCTGCAACAAGTTGCCATCTCAAACCCCAAATTGCTCAGCTTTTAAAATAAGTATGTGACTGCTCTTATAAACGAGCTCTGTAGATTTTTATTCAGCAGCATGAGCAGTTTGTGCGGAGGGGGGAAGGACATGGATGTCCTTGTGCTGCTTGCTGCCTCTGGTGATTGTGCATTGTTTCTGGTGCTGAAGTACCAACCCTGTGATTATTTTTCTTTTTCAGTAGCTCTGTCCTTAATCCTTTGCATCATATGCAGAATCTCTGTTGTGGAGTTTTAGTTTGTTTTGTTTGCATTTCTGCTGGATGTGGCACAAATCTGGTCTGTCCCTTTGCCCCTGCACCTTCAGGGGGAACTTTCCTTTCAGAATATCCATCTTTGCCTGGAGCAGAACTTGGTTTCTCACTGATTCAAAGGAGTCTACTGCACAGCAAGGTACTGTAAAGTAAAGCACGCCTTTATTGGGCAGGCTGGGAGCACGCAGGGGTTAACACCTCCATATGCGTGTCTGCCATGGTCATCTTATAGAGGTTTTTTATACGTTTACAAATTTGTCATTCTCTGTTTACAAGTTCATCATTATACGTGTACAAGTTCGTCATCCACCTTTGCTTTGGTCACTTATCTAGAGTTACAGTCCTAAGGGGTCTTACATGACTTGTGGTTTCCTTATCTTAGGGTTACAAACACAGCACACTATTCTTAATACATTTATCGTATCTATTTTGTTAATACACACTTAATTCTACTATTACACATTTTGTTGCTATATTAGTTATACTTTATTTATAACTGTGTATTGATTATGTTCCTATTCTCCCATTACATTTTTCTACCCTTTTGTGGCTGTTCCTCTATCTGTCATTAAAACGGCAGTTAGCATGCATCTTCCCCCTTATCACTTAGCCTGTAGGGGTTAGGCCTCTGTTCTGCAGACAAGCAGTTAGCCAAACCCATTTGCTCGCATTCCATTCCCTTATCATCCTAGTCCACTCAGGTTTGTTTTTTAAGAGCAGTTAGTGTTAGGTATAGCATATCCTATTCACTTATCATCATAGCCCCTTTCCAGGGCTAGGCTTCTTGTCTTGCAAAAGCAGTTGCAGTCAAGCATAGCAGCCAACACCCAACTTTTACTAATCCATACTTTATACTAAAGCACCTATGTTAAAAGAATTTTATGTTTCATATGTTAAAAGAGTCCTGTGTTTAAAGGAGTCCTGTGTATCAATACTGCCCTGTTAATGTACCACAAAGTCCATGAACTGGGGAAAAAAGCGCACACAGATTTGGAAACTTAACAAATTTGCTTGCTTCCCCTCAAAGAGATGGAGACACTTTTATTAAATTGCCTCCCATTCACTGCACAAGCCCCATCTGTGATGCCAAACGTCCTAGCCAGGCTTGCCATCTGGATAAGCTTGACCTAGATACAAACTAGTGTGTTTGAGCCAGCTTAAAGCATAGCCTTTCTTTTGCATGGTGAATGGGACTGCTCCAGTACTTTCCCTGGAAATCATAGCTCTGCTTCCTCAGCCCTGTGCTGAAGCTGTGTTTTCCTGGGTTAGCTTGCCCTTTGGAACAGCCTGTGGGGAAGATGGGGATGTTTCTGGGGCTGCGGTGCTCCCTTTGCAAAGGCTCTCCCTTGGTAACCTACAAAGCCCTTCTTACTACAGCCTCATTTCTCAGCAGAAATGGGAAAAGGTCACTCAGTCCCTCACCTACTAATCCACTAATGGATGCAATGGTGAGTGGATGTTCAGCTTTCAGCTCCCCTCTCCAGTCCTTGCCTCATAGCTCCATCAAGTTGGGCTCAGGTTTCCAGGCTGAAGCCATGGCAACTGCCAGTGTCTGACCTCCAGCCTCCCTTGACCTCAACAGGCAATTAAACAGTGGGGCATTGGGGTTGGGATGAGATGTGCTCTGACTTTGGGAGATTCTGACCCATTTTGATGCATAGTAAGAATCACCGTCTCCTCACCTCCTTAGCTCTGCACACAATGACCCCCCTGAGCACCATGGTGTGGGTGCCTGCATATCCCTTCCCTGGCAGTTTCTCCAGACTCTGAAGTCGCTGGCTTTACTCAGTGTTGTCATCCCCTGGGGTTTCACTCTTCCTCACTTAGACTTCAATTTCTTTTTTCTTTAATTTTTTTTTTTAATGTTGCAATTTGAAGTTTGATGCAAGGATTCTTAAAAAAACTCATTAGATTGAAAAAAGGGAATCTCATTCTGCCCCTGTGTTTGGCAGAGGTGGGGAAAAGGCTGGCAGGAATGGACCGTGTGTCCTGGGGTGATGTTATAAGGGGTTTTTTTATTCCTTAACCATCTGCTTAATGCCCAAGGACACTGTGTATTTAAGATGGACCCGGAGGGCAGGGCCAGAGCAACGAAGCCAGGTGCAGGTCGGTTGAACGGCTGGGCCCAACGGCTGGGGGCTCCAAGGGTCTCGGCAGGGCTCGGGAGGGAGTGCTCCAGGAGCGCTGTGCTGCTCTTTGGGTTTTTTTGTTCCGGCTAGCTGGAAAAAGGTTGTGTTGGGATTTTTTGTTCTTTTTCCCTTCCCTCCCCTTCCCTTCCCTCCGGTCCGGGGAGCCTGCAGGGTGGCCCCGGCAGGCCTGCAGGGTGGCCCCAGCTGGTCCAAGCCCGTGTGTCTGTTCCCTCTCCAGGCATTTGTTGTATCTGGAGTTTTGTTTTTTTCCTATTCTACCCTGTTTTGTTTTGTATTAATAAACAGTTTGGTTTTTTTCCCACTTTCACTTGCTGTTACTAATTTGTCTCATCGGTGGAGGAAAAGGGCAGGCCCTTTTCCCTTTGGAGGAGGCACTCCTGGAGCGCTTCCTCCTAAAATTTTGTCTCCAAAAACCGAGACACTGTGTGACCACGGGATTATCCCTCAAAGCAAGCAGATGCAGTATGGGGAGCAAACTCAACATTGTGGGACTGTTCAGTCCCCACATTCCTCAAGGAATAGCAGTGCTCAGGGAGATACCAGAAGCAAGTCACTGTCACATCACCCTACATTCCTGATGCCTCCAGGGTCAACCTAATTTGTGAGTTGCCCTCGAGCTCCCTTTCTCTGCTTCATGGCCACCCAACTTCATCAGAAAAGCAGTGTTTCTGGTGAGTGCAGCTCTTAAGTTGGAGGGATGATTCGTGGTAGTTGGAGCTCTACCTGCAAACATGTTGTTTCGGGCTCTGAAACACACACTTCAAGGAATGGGCAGGAGCTCAATGCCCCCTTGGTAAGAAAGAAAGAACAAGGTGTTACGTACAGAGCTAAAAATAATTGAAAAGCTTTGAGTCTTCCTCTGTTGCAGAAGAATGATGCTCAAAGTGCTGATGGCCGAATATATCTCTGGCACGGCTCTGACTTGAGGATGCCTTAAAGCTTTTGTGACTTTCTGAAGCTCAGTTCAGATGAATGCAGAGCAGTGTGGCTGCTTTCCTGGAGCTGCCATGATTCCTAACTTGGAGGAGAGGCTTGGGGCAAAAGCAGATGTTCCCAAAACGGTCAGTGCATCTTTTGGTAGAATTTTAATAGGCAGGCTTAAGAAGGGGAGAAATGCATAAAATTGCTGAGATTGGCCCAGCAACTGACAAACCATCTCTCTCTAAGACATCTCTTCTCATTTTTTGAAAGCAGGATTCATCTGGGAAGTAACAACATGGAATAAGTAACAGCTGCGAGCCTGTTTCAGCGAGCTGTGCTCAGGCCAGGGAGGATATGGGCCCTGTCTGGGGCATCCCATGAATATCCCTGCCTGGCATCCTGAGCTCAGGATGCTGGGGAAGCCCAGACACCTCCATACTCACTGCAGAGTCCAGTGAGCATCTTTACTCAGCCTTATCCCCCCTGGTCTCCCTCAACTGCAGCATTTCCCTGGCAGGCACAGATGGAGATAACCTGTCCAGATGAGGCAACCCAGGCTGACGGTGATTTGTTACAACACAGCCTCTTCCACCAGCACACGAGTTTTTATTCATTCTTTTGTTTTTACAACAGCAGCCAAGGGAGACACTTAGTCGCCGCCTGTGGCCAAAGAGCACAAAGGGAGAGTGGCTAAAGAGTTTGAACTATAATAAAATGCTCACTGTATCGATCTTGGCTCAGGATGTGTTTCCCTTCTTGCATTAACTCCCCATCGATTTCTGTGATGACCTTGGAGCATAGAGTCTGGTTGGCCTTCTCCCTCAGCTGGTAGCACCCCTGTGCCTGCACCCTTCTCCCCTGAGCTGAGCTGCTCATGGGCCAGCTTGTACAAGGGTCTCTGGGGTAAGCAGAGCTTTGCTTTTGCCTTCTCAGTAATCAGAGGTTTGTTGCTGTGTGTTAGTTGCTATAGTTAATGTAGAAGTTGGTGCTATATGGTTGGGTCATTATTTCAGTGCAATGTCCCAGTAAACTAGCTCCAAGGCTCAGGAGTCCTGGCAGAAGGTAAAGAAGGGTCTTGGCTTTGTACCACAGGTGCTCCATTTCCCCATGTGGGGATCCTGATAAGGCTGTGTTGCTGCTGCATCAAAGGAGCCTGAGACACAAACATGATCAGGGACAGCTCCTGCTCATTGGAGCAGCTGATTGAGGTGGCACTCATGGAAAGCCCTTTCACTTTGCCAGGCTGGGTTCTCCAATGATACCTGAGACATGCTGAGATAAGACAGAGCAAAACTCTTCCCCATCTCTGCAAGGGACAGTGTGGGGTTAGCAGCTGCCACTCACTCATGAAAAGTGAGCTTTATTCTTGCTCCTTCTTACCTCCAACTCTCACAGTGAAATCACTGAATGGCACTTCTGTGGAAAAGGACCTTCCTTGGGATTGTGGCAGGGGATTTAGCTCCCTTTGCCTGTGTGAATCTGTGGCCAAATCCCTCTGAGCAGGGGTGGGGGGTGGCAGTAGCACCACCCCAGGTGAGGATGGGGATGGTGCCAGTTGTGGTGTCCGAGCTCCAAGCATCAAGTGCTATTGTTTCCAGCTACTGATGCTGTACTGGGCTCATTGGTTTTATTTGGTTTTGCACATTTATTGTACTTTCTACTTACTTAATTATTTATGAGTGTGGATTCTCTAAATAGGAAGAGGAATGGTGACTCTCCAGGTTCTCTTTCCTTGTGCAGTTGGATCCTTTTTGTGCTTGTGAATCACTTTTTAGTCCATTCAAAGACAATTTTCTGTAAAACATTGACATCTAGTGGTTTTTCTGCCAAAGGATATGATAGGGAACAAAAGTTTGACTTCAAGGTGGCCAGTCATGATGTCACTTGAGAAAGCAAATTAATGTCCTTCTCCTCCTAGGAGAAACACAGCACCTAGGACATGGCAATCACACCCTAGGTGCTCAGGGCTCCTGGGCACACACTTCTTGGTGTCCTCTTCCTGGAGGAGTGGCCTTCCCTGGCAGGACAGTTCGCTTATTGAGCTACTTTAATTCCATTTGCTTAAGCAGATAGCTGGTATCCTGATGGTGTTCCTCCAGCATCATCCAGGTGAGGCCATGGTCATGTTAGTGGAGGTTCAAAGAGCTGTGTCTGTCTTCAGGCTGTAATGGTGGACAGCATAGCGTTTGATGGTGGATATTAATGTGCAACCCAGAGTGAACTCTGGGCAAGTTCTGTGGTTGAACTTGCAGCTTTTCCAGCTGGTGGCCTAATGGGTTCCCTGTGGCAGCGTCTCCCCCACATGTGCTGCTATCCTGTTGCTTCTAACCAAAGCCAGCGCTTCCCTCGAAAATGTTTTCTCTTACAAAATGCTGTAATGCATCCTTTAATTTCTTGTAAGTCACTTAGCTCTCCTCTCTCATTGTTTCAGTCCTATATCACATGAAGGCAGGAGAATAAAACAGGATTTACATGACCTTTGTCAAGGTCCTCATTAGGGTGGACGTGGTTTGGGGCTTCTGGGCACACCCTATTTATCTGGCCTGTGAAAGGAAAGGTCCTGTAGGAAATGCCTTCGTCAGAGGTGTTATGCTGCTCTGAGGCTTGTGCAGCTGAGACCCACAACTGCTCATCAGGGAATGTAGCACGGGCAGCTCTTCGCTGTCTGTGGAGACCTGCCAGTGCAGCTGTGTTGTACAAGGAAATTAAAAGAGTCAGAGCTACCTGTGTCCTGCTTGGGTTGTGGCTTACATCCTGGGAGATATTTCAAGTATTCTCCCAAGGTGTGAGGTGACCAACCAGCAGGAGCATGTTGCCACATGGACAGCCCAGCACAGGGGGGAGTCTTGGGTTCCCTTGACCTTTGTAGACACAACACCTGTTAAACAGAGACAGCTCTGTGTATGTGCAGGTAGATACAACCCTTCGCACTCCCCCCAGGGAGTTGTTCAGCCATCCTTCGCCCTGTGGAGGTGAACTTGCAGAGGAGCCTCTGCAGCAGGGCTGCTGAAAGCCTCTTAAGTGCATCTCCCAGTTTGTATTGATTTTGAGCGTTAATGCACTCTGTGCTGGAGGCACACGGGACTAAACGCTCTGTTTTCCTCTCCCCTTGGCAGGAATTTCTACTACATCACCATCCTGCGTGACCCTGTGTCCCGATACCTGAGCGAATGGCGCCATGTCCAGCGAGGAGCGACATGGAAGGCGTCCCTGCATGTCTGCGATGGCCGGTCCCCGACCACCGAGGAGCTGCCCAGCTGCTACACAGGGGACGACTGGTCAGGATGTTCCCTGCAGGAGTTCATGGATTGTCCCTACAACCTGGCCAACAACCGCCAGGTCCGCATGCTCTCCGACCTCAGCCTGGTGGGATGCTACAACCTGTCGGTCATGCCTGAGGAGCAGAGAAATAAGGTTCTGCTGGACAGTGCCAAGGAGAACCTGAAGCGGATGGCCTTCTTTGGCCTGACCGAGTTCCAGCGCAAGACTCAGTATCTCTTTGAGAAGACTTTCAACATGAACTTCATCTCGCCATTCACACAGTACAATAGCACAAGGGCCTCCAGTGTGGAGATAGACAAGCAGACTCAGCAGCGCATCGAGGCCCTCAATTTTTTAGACATGGAATTGTACGATTATGCAAAAGACCTGTTTTTGCAGCGGTACCAGTACATGCGGCAGAAGGAGCACCAGGAAGCACGGCGGAAACGCCAGGAGCAGCGGAAGATTCTGCGGGCGAAGCAGGCACATCTGAGGGAGCAGGGGGAGAACAGCTCCAGCACTGACTACACAGGGAACGTGGAGCGGTGGCGGCGATAGTGCGGGGCATCTACCAGGTGAGGAAAAGAAGCAGAGCCCAACTCAACCTGAAAAACAGAGACGACAAGTGATGCTTCTCAAGGGTCTGAAGCAAAATGAGGTCAAAATGTTGCCTTTGCAGTTGCCTTTGCATAAATGTTGTACTGTACGTGGAACACTTAATCTTAGCGTGTAATTAAATTGTCCTTTTTAGGTTTGTTGGATTATTTATGAAATACAGGAACCAACTCGGCTCATCAGAAATGTTTGCTTGGATATTTATTTAAAAGAAGTGAAAGAAAAAAAATCCTTAAATTAGCTATGAGTACGAAACGGGATGCTGGAAAATGTTTATGATGCTCAGCTGAAATCAATCTGGGAAGCAAACTCATTTCCTAATAAGGAGCATTTAGCATACTCTCACAATACAGTATATGAACAAAACCTTTTCCCTTTGATTTTATCTTAATTTTGTTTTAATAATGTGTTTTCAAGGGCACCAACTGCTTATGGTATTTACCAAGTTAATGAGTGGGCAATGAAGGGAACAATAAAGGTCTAGAAAAATTATCAACTAGTTTTATGTATAATATTGGCTTTTAAAAGTAATAGAAGTAATTTCTCTAGTTCTATAAATATTTAAAATTTTAAACTTTTTCTACCTACTGCTGTTTAGAGTTTTAAGCTTGGTCTATCTCATACTGAAAAAAAAAAAAACCAACAAACATACATCTCTGAACTCAATGCCAATGTAATTTGACACTGTTTCCAGAATTTTTCAGGGCAGTATGATTTTAACCATTCTGGAAAATTTACAGCACATTCTCATGTTTGTTTCATAAAGCCTTCTCGAAATTATAATCCTGTAACAGTGTCTCATTTTAAGTCTTTCTTACCCACTAGAATACATAATGCTGAATTTATCATTCCTTAATAATTGGTGGTATAAACTAGGTGAAATTATGTTGCTGATATTTGTGTAGTGTCTTTAAAAAGTCATAAAGCTCTCTAATCCCAGCAATATTATGAAGAGAATTGCTCAACAGAAGTAGACTTAACACTTGAATTAGGATTTACTCCCAGTAAATCTTTGCTACACCAGATAAGAACAGGGCTTTTTTTTTTTCCTGTGCTCTTGAGCCCTTCATAGCAATGACAGATGAGGACTGAAAATGATGGAAGCCAGTTTTTCCATAGCCATAGTTACACAGGAGGAGAAGGATGTGTGGTGCATGGGGTGCAGCAGCTTGCTCCCAAGCAGGCTTTGCTGGGGCTCAAGGTGCAGAGCCGGAGTGGGATCACCTGCAGCCCTCCAGCCTCCCCGAGACCCACAGGGAGAGCAGACTGGGGACATGGTGCAAGGGGCTCCAATAATCTCTATGCAAAAAAATATAAACCTCTGCAAGGCTTGGGCCAGACATTCAGCAAGTTCAGAACATTTGTCCTGCAGTGCTCCTGAGCGTGGCACTGAGTGGAGACACCTGGAGAGGGCCCCCTGTATTCCCAGGGACACAATGCTTACAAGGCTCACTTGCACTGTTGCCTTTCACCTGTATTACTCTATACACCGTGAAGGCAGGGGGGCAGAAAATGAGGCAGAAGGCTTTAAAAACATCTTACAGCTCCACACCTAAGTTACCTGGAAGTGGATGTTGTGTGGCAGCCTGGGGGCAGCAACCCTGCCAGGGGCAAGGGGAGAGCAAAGCAGCAGCAAACCAATACCCTGCATTAGCAGCTTCAAGAAGAGAATAACTTCATGTACAGCAATTTTTTTTTAAACAAGAACTGCAGTTGCCAATATGATGTCTCAGTTGTATTTTGGTTTTCACGGGGGAAAATAATTCGCTCTTGAAACTGAAAGGCACTGCTGTAAACAGGACTTAACTGTGGGCGAGCTGGAGGCCTGTTGCAGGAGGTGCATCTTTTTTTTATGCTGTGGTGTGCATGGTTTACAGAGACTAGTTGCATTTTCTTTGTGTATACTGTTTATTGTATATAGGGGATGTACGAATATAAGGATACCATTTTGTCATAACCATATCAAATTCTACTGATTTCCACGGTAGACGCTGTCTTATTGTGTAGATTTACAGGCCAATCCACTGACTTTGTGTCATTTAACAATAGAACTGATAAATAAAATTTAACCACAGACTTCTGATTTTCATGTGGTTATTTCTTTTTCTGATGATGTGTTGAGAGCTGCACAGTTCAGAATGGATGGTAATTCCGACATGAGTGAAATAGCAGTTGACAGCAAGTATGTGAGTTTGAAGTCACAGCTTTTCTGAAGTGTATTTAAACTACAGCTTTCAAGGGCAAAGCCACTGTGGGCTTTTGTCTGGTTCAGGAGTTACAGAGGTTTTGACTTCTTTTCTGAGCAGCCCTCAGAAAAACAGGCTGTGGTTTTTGATTATTTTAAATATGATTGTTAGTGGTCTGGAGCATTAAGGAATTCTTTCTCTGTATGTACATATATGTGTGTGTATGCATATGATTTATTTTTTATCCTTTATGAGATACCCGCTCCATTTTGACTGTGGGAGGATGCTGCCTAGGCACTGACTTCCAGTGCATCTCACTGTATCCCTCCTGGGGACACAAAAAAAAATTGACTGTCCTGGGTTGCTCCAAGCCCTGTCCAACATGGCTTTGAACACTTCCAGGGATGGGGCATCCACAGCTTCTCAGAGCAACCTATGCCAGGGCCTCACCACTCCCAAAGAGAGGAATTTCTTCCTAATATCTTAGGTTTATCTTCTCTCGTTCAGTTTTAAGACATTCCTCCTTGTCTATCACTCCATGCCATTGTCAAGACTCCCTCTTCAGCTCTCTTGGAGCCCCTTTAGGCACTGGAAGGGGCTCTCAGGTCTCCCCGGAGCCTTCTCCAGGCTGGATCCCCCCAGCTCTCTCAGCCTGTCTCCAGAGCAGAGGTTCTCTTGCCTTCTGAGAATCATCTTGGCCAGAGATGCCACAAAGATTCTTTTTGACAGTTTGGATGGAGGCATTTTTTTCTTGGTGGCTATTAAAGATCCACAGGTTTGCCAGCCTTGCAGCAGGACAGTTGACATGAAGGTGTCTGCAGGAGACTTTGCCTTGATCTATGGGAATTCCCCTGTGAGGACAGAGCTGCCCTTCTCCTGCCGGGGCATCTTACCTCTGTAAGGCTTTTTGAGCTCTGGGGAGCAGGAAGTGGAAGGGGTCTGCCAGCAGATCTGCGTTTGACTGGCTTTATAGACGGGTCTGTTAGTGCACTGAGAGAGCTGCTGCAGGAGCTGCTAATGGGATAGAGGTCATGCGAGATGACTCCCTGCAGCTAAAAAAGCACCCAGCAGTGAAGTCTGGCATAAAACTAATTGGGGTTGCCTTTTGAGAGGAGTAACTTGGCAGCTGAGAAAACTCTTACTGCAGGAGAGGAAGGATGGAGGAGTGGGGGATGTGTTAGGACAGACAAACTTCAGAAGGTGAGAAGCTACAGCAGTGAGTCAAGTACCTCTCAAACCCTCTGGCAAGTTTTGAAAAGCCTGGAGACATGTTAAGAAAACTCTTCGGAGCACTGAGATGCCTCTTACGTTTCCAGGGATAGAAAGGCATGTCAGCACCTCTGGCACTGCCAGCACCTGGGCCTGTCAGTGTGGAGCCAAGGGCTGTTGCAGAGATGGAGACGTGTAGTGCTAAAACTAATGTCAAAGAGAAAGTCTTGGTTCCTTCTGCCCTCCCAAAGATTGGAAAGTTGGTAACTGTGAGACCTCTGTGGCCTTGCAAAGGGCCGTATTGGGTCTTAGAGTTCAGGACTAAAGCTTTCCTAAAGAGCACCTGGTATGCAAAAGTTGTTGGAAGTGAACTGCTCAGCTGATTTTTGTCAATGACCTCTTTATATGACGTATGATCCATTTTAGTGATCTGTGATACGTCTGCTTCCAATTATGTAATTTTTTAGTAAAAACAAACTAATGGGCTTTTTCGTGTGGTTTTTTAAATTCACACATTATCTAAAATATCAGAGCCATGGGTAACACCTGACAGATACCAATGCAATTCCTGTTTCAGCTGTTTCTGCTCATGAAATCAGTGAGGAGAGAAGAAAACCTGATACATCTCCCCTCTTAAATTTGAGCCAGAAATATCAGGTAATTGAGGGAACCTGTCAAACTAATGCAAACCTTGAGCTGCAACCCTGAGCTGCCAGATTGGCCCAGTACTCCCAGGGAGGCACAGAGAGCACCTCTGGGTGGAGAGGTTATCCTTACGGAGACATCTTCTGCAGGAAGATATTTTTATTTTCCAAAAACTAAAAAATATTTTCCAAGCAGGTGATAAATTTAAATCTTTCAGTTACTAAAAATATCCCTGTCTCCAAAGCATTTGGGTGGAGCTGGGGGTGGTTTGGTTATTGCTGGACCCTGCTGGAGTGGCAGTGCCTGGGAGGGGGGAAGTGGAGGGTCCTTTACAAGTGGGAATGGGGGTACTGGGATGGGGACCTGGAATCTCCTGCCTCCAGAGTGGATGGAGCACTGCCAAACCAAGCTGTGATTCAAATGCAGGTGTGCTCCAGGCTCTGGAGGCATCTGGCACCATGTCCTTCCTGCCCCGCTGGCAGCTGTGGCTCCACAGAGGAGCAGCCTGCACAAACTTTCCTGAGCAAAACAGCGCAGCATCTGAACTCTTAACTATGAAATTCAATTCTGGGTTTCCTAAAACAATCTCCTTGTTCCACCAACCTCATCAGGGAAGAGTGTAATTTTGTTTAATCCATTTCTTGAGTTCAGAGTGAACAGTGTTGCCATCATGCTAATATCACTGCTCTGCCATCTCTAGGGACGGAGTGATGAGTTTGGGCCTGAAATCAAATTTGGCTCTGAGCTTCCATAGAATCTATCAGCCAAATTACCCGTAGACTCTACCCAGCAGCTCTGTCATGCAGTTTAGCTCTGTGAGGGTACATTAGGTCAAGCAGGAAAGGTTATATTGCTTTTTGTTTGGGGAGCAATGAAATGCTGAAACAATACATATGCAAAGCAATCAAAATAGTTATAGTGAAGGCTGAGTGTTCATTTTCAGGACAATACAACCACTGCCTTTTGGTGTCCTCAGCTATTTTATCTATGTATTCCCTCATATGACTGCAAATAAGGTTTTAACTTCATAGGATGTGCACAAGCAGTTGCGGACATAAACCTCTATATAAGCTATAGAGATTAATGTCAAAATATATGTATTTTCTGATGGGCATTTACAGACAGAGGCATGCAAATGGGTCGTGGCACAGCACTCACTTGAGCCCTCGTTCTGATAACTGTATCTCAGCTCCACAGCATCAGCTGGTAGCCAATGGCACAACACTTGTTTTGCCAGTGAGTAGCAAATTTTCTGATCAATGAAGTTTGGGAATGATGAGAATTATGGTGGGAAAAGGATGACTTCAGGGGATATTTAGACCAAAGGAAAGATGAGATTTTGGAACAGCTCTGTGTTTTGGGGTTCTCAGCTCACATTTCATTATCCCTCCTTGAAGTTACATTCTTCTTTTGAATGCAGTCTTTAGATTGTAAAAGCAATCTGTAATGAGCTCAAATGATCCACAAAATGAATTAAACCTTTGATTTCAGATTAGATGGTTTAGCCTGACTTAGGATAGAAATATTGTGACCTTTTCCTTTCAAAACATCCTACAAAAAGAAGATGCTGGGTTTTGGGCAGGCTGTGGCTGTAAGGAGTCTTTCTTCCCTTTGCAATCATTGCTTAGTACTCAATACAGCAATAGCTCTGTAATGTTATTAATATTAGGTGAAGCACATGGAAAGTATTCTTTTGTGCCACATAAGCAGGTGAATAGGGGGGTTATGTCTCGTGGGAGGTATGTGTTCCACAGGGGGAGACTGGGAATTTCCCCTCTGGGCATGACAAGCTGGGAAGCATATTAATAGACATCATTACATTAGAATAATTGCTGTGGAATCAGCAAGTTCGTACATAATCTATAATGCCTGGGAAATCTCACACCGTTTCAAAATAATTAAAAGTGGGATTAATCTAGATGCCAGACAACGCCTGCCTAATTACTAATGAATAAAGCTGTCTGAATGGCTGCAGCACCCTCAGCAGCATCAGTCTTTGAGGTCAATCCCCTGCTAATGGGCGATAGGGTAGAGGCCCGGCCCAGTCCTTGTCCCTGTCCCCGCAGGCAGTGACTGTCTGGAGGTCGGTGAAAACCCACCCAGCCGCGGCACCCAGCGGGGACGCTCTGGGGAGATAATGCTGCGGGGCTGGAGGCACGGGAGGCACGGGATACACGGGATACATGGGACGGGGGGGCCCAGTCCTCCTGGAGCATCCGTGGTTGTACAGGTACACTCTTCACGTGGCTGAGAGCTGGCCCCGAGTCGGCCCCACAGCAGGGATTTGGGGACAGAGCGGGGTGTAGAAAGTGATTGTATGGCTGCGTGAGGAACCACAGCTGGGCAGGGGCCGTCAGCACCAGCTCCCATCCCAAACATCCACTCAGCAAAACCCCTCCTGTCAAAACCCCAGGTTGGCTGTAGCTGATGGTTGCTCACGACTCACAGCCTGAGCCAAGCAGGAACTTCTGCTCCCGGGAGCAGCTTCACAGTTTTGTGAGGCTGTAAATACAAGAAGAGCCAAAATCCTCCCCACAGGGGAGGTGTTGTGATGCACATCCCAGCTGAGCCCCGGTGATCCTGGGAACACACCAGCACACTGGGGCATGCTGGCTGCCTGTCCGAATCTGGTGGGTAGAAGCTACTGTGTCCAGATTGACCCCAGCTGCCGCTGACTGGTGCCCAATGTGCCCCATGGTTGTGCTCCTCAAAGGAGTTGGCAGACACCAACCACAGATTTACAGTCATTACTGGGATTTGTGTGTTCTCTGAAGAACTGCCACACCTGGAGTAACTCCTGCTGCTGGACTGAAGGCCAATGTAAGGAAATCCCCTTTCTTCTGTTCCCAGTGCTGGGGGTTTAGTGATAACGTGGGATAACCTCTGCTGCTGCTGGGAAGTGCATTTACTGCTGCCTTTGCCCCATTTGTTGTAATCCTTTGAGGGTTTTATGGGCATGTGTTTATTTTGATTCAATAGAAAATCACATGGTTAGCCCCCCAGATCAGAGGGACTAATTGTTGGGGTGGACAAAGGAGTGCAACGAGCAGATCTGGGTGGATTGCTTATTTATATATATAAAAGTTACAGGTGGTTCCTGGGAGTAATGAATTGTGAATAAAAAGTAATGACACGCTGAGTTTTTAAAATAAAGAAAAATATATTCTTACAGTACAAGTGTATGGGAATAATGAGGAGGGAATCACAGAACTGATTCCCTCAGGTCCTGTGCTCCAGTGTCTGAGTTTGCACATGGAGGACTCACACCTGGAGGTGGCCCAGGTGGTGCCAGGTACCACCATTGTTGGCAGGCAGCTAAGCCAAGAGGTGACACGTGGGCAGCTATTGCCAAGACGAATGGTGGAGAGCTCTTTCGCTTGCCAAGGAGCCTGGAATGTGACCATCATTCTGGAAATCACTAAAGATTTGTGAGCTGTGAGCGGGCTAATCCCCTCCTCAGAGAGACATTTGGGACCTCACATCTGAGACTGCTCAGGGAGGGTGAGTAGGGGCACAGAGAAGGACAGACAGCATCCATGGTGAGTCCTTGTTACAGCCCTGTGCCCCTCTGCCCTGCTGTACCATGGGTATCACTGCTGTGTTTAGGCTGCATCCATACTGGGATTGCTCACAGATCCCCCAGTCCAGCAGGCCGGACCCTGCCCAGGGAGCCCACATGCACCAGGCTCTGCCAAAATAACACTGCCTGTTGGAGCTGATTCAATGTGCCAGGGAGGCACTGCCAGCTCCACACCAGGCAGAGGGGGCACGGTTGGCAGCAGCAGCTTTCCCAAACAGTCCCTTCCATCATGTCCTCAAGCTCCATCATGGAGAGAACACAAATTATAATTAAGGATGTCCTGCCTTCCTCCAGTGCCCTTCAGAGCACATTCTGCACCGTGGCTGCCTGGCCATCCGTGCCCATGGCGTGTGGGTGGCTCTGCAGGGTTGCTGTGGTGCTGCTGACTCACACACAGTGCCACTTCCCCTCACCAGCCGGCCCCACCATTGCAATGCTGCCTTTTTTTTTTTTAGTTCCCTTTTTATGGCCTTGCTGAGAAAATGCTCCATCAGCATCAGTGCATGCAAAGTGCTGCCTGCAGAATTCTAACTCACTTCCAGGGCCTTTCGGGATGCTGCTGCCAGTCTGGAAGGAGTTGTGCTGACTCTTTGTCAGACATCACATTGATTTTAAAATTGCTGTGATGGCTCTTTAAGGCAGTGCACTTTTTGTGGCCTTCTGCATTTGTCATAGCTGATGCCTCTCTGTGGAATGGCAGAAGGGTGGCATTATCTGGTTTGGCTGCATTGATTTTCTGGGAGTGGCAGATCAGATTTTGGATGGGGAGAAGAAGATCAGAACTGAAATTTCCTACTCTCCATTTTTTCCCCAGTGGTGCTCAGCTCCTGAGCAGGATGGGACTCACAGAACACAGAGTTTTTCCTCCCAAGACACCTGGGTGGTGGATAAGACAACAGTGCCTGGGCTGGAGGTTTGTAAGGCACGGATCATGATCTGTGATGAAGGGGAATTGGGGTCCGCATACTCCTACCTCCTTCTTCTTTGCTGAATCAGTCAACCCATGCCCTAAAACCTCACCTCTTTGACCTGGCTGCTTTTCTGTCACTTCTGCACAAAAGTGAAGGCCAAACCAAAGGCTGCAGAGGCAATGCTAGAAATTAAGATGTAAAGGTGAGTCATTCTTCACCTTCTGCAGGCTTCAAAACAGCCTTTCCATGAGGATAAATAAAATCTCTGTATCTGTACACTCCGCTGTTAATATTGTAAACGAAGTACAATGTTTTTCAGATTACTGAATCATTGCTGTCAGTAGAACAAGCAGCCCAAGCAGGCTGCCAAGGCAGGAAATGAACGAAATCATTCATTTAATGTTCCTGGTTCATGCACAAATTTCTGAGTGGGGGTGATTAACTGCTGGAACAAGCCACTGAGGGGAGCAGGGGATTCCCCAGTTCCTGCTGTCTCCAGATGAAGGCTGGCTGCTGTTCTGTGAGGGATGCTTTTGCCAGACAAACTTGCACTCTGTGCAAGTGGCAACCAGCTGAATTGTGGAGGGAGCCCACCAAGTGCAGGGGCCAAATGAAGACAATCTAATCAGCCACCCTTAACACTTGTGACATACTCTTAGAAAAGTTCTTGCTGCTGTGCAGGTTCTGAATATTCATGGCTCAGTTCATTCTGTCCCCTTAAAGAAATACCTCAGCTGGCACCAGCCTCTGGGGCAGTGGTGCTGTCCCCTGTGCCTGCAGGGATGCTGCAATAGCTGCAGGCTTCTGTCCCCTGCAGGATGCTGTGCAGGGCCCATTCTGTGCAGCCCTACAGCCTTCCCTGAAGGGAAACCCAGCCATGGAGAGGTGCAGCACTTTGCTTTTGGGGGTGGGAGGGAAGCTGCCCTGAGGGCAACAGCATGGCAAAGCTGCCTTTCATCAGTCAGCTGCAAAACAGAACTCTCCTGCTCTGCAACCTGTTGATCATTTTATATATTGCTTGTGTGCAGCAGATCATGGTAGAGGCCAGTGGTCCTCATCTGACCCTGGCACGGCTCATCTTCCTCACAGACCTTGTGTGGGGGTTTGGATGCATCCCCTGCACTTGCATGCAGCACCATAGGTCTGATCCTGGGAAATGGTTCTGATTAATTCTCAGGGCTGATAATAATTAAGCAGGATGCACCTTGGATTTGCTTGAGCAAAGTGTTGGGGTGTGGCTCATTTATTTTGCTTTGACTGATGGTCAGCCTGGCTCCTCAAGGGAGGGCTCAGAATCCAGGGGAGCAAAGAAGATGCAGTCAGGATAGGAGGGGACTTATCGAGCTCATCTCAAGTGTGACTTTCTTGTGAGACATCAGAGAAGAGTCCATCTCTCAGGCCCCCAAAACCAAGGATGCTCCTTGACATAGGCTGTTGTGTGAGGAAAACTTTGCTGCTGATTATGGAGTTCAGTATTAGACGTTCTCACCTGCCAAGCAGCAGAGATGCATGGACATCACAAGCCAGCCTGATCTCTGCCATCATCCAGTGCCAGGATCTCTGCCCTTAGGGCAAAGTTCTTCCCTCCCTGGCCCCACCTGAGGTCCAGGGTGAAAAGAAGCATATATTGAAAGGATTTCTATGTGCTGGCCAAGTTCTGCTTGGTATTCAGAAGTGGAAGAAAGCAGGAACCCTAATGTTTACATCCATACCAATTTAGGCTTTAATTTAGGCAATATAATGCAATCTTTCCCTGGACTTTAATAGCTTTTCTATTATTTTGCTCCACAGATACTTGGAAATGTGAGCTCCTTTGCTACATGACTACTTAGACCAATAAAGGAGCTGTTTACTTAACACATTAGTTTGCAGGCAGCCTCCTCCTTTCTCAGTTTGGCCAAACCGGAACACTGCCTTTGTCCATGGCTGTGAGTATGAATATGCATAATTAATAAATGTTATTTGCTGGACATTTACTCCTGAGTGTCTCAGCTCTCCTTGACCGAGCAAATCTGTCTCTTTGAGATCTAATGAAAGGTTTAGACTTTTAAATTTATTTTCTTAGATTAGTCTCAGAAAATAATCCTATCATTCTAATAGGTAGATCCATCCCTGAGGAAGATATGAATAAATGAAAAAGTAATAGGTGAAAAATAAGCCAGAGCTGCTATTACAGAAGAGTCTTTCTGACTTTTTAATTTTTGGTTCAGAAACACAGGAAAACAGACTGTGAGCATGCAAAATGCAGCCAGCTGCTCCTGCAGACCTAGCAGCTGTTTTTCTGTTCAAAAGTGGCAGAATTTCTACTAGAGCAATCTTCTCTGGAAATACATTTTAAGTGTCTGTTGTATTAAATCTGTTTTAGGTTGCATCGAGTGCACGAAATTGAGTGTCTGTGTTCAATCCCATTTTGTATTGTACACACTAGAGGGAGCCATGGAAAAACCAATCCCCAGCCTGCTGCCAGGCTCCTGCCTTTCTCCCCAAAGGCCTGGGGCCTACCTTCTCCTGACCTCTCCCCTGGGAAAATGAGTGTCTTTGAGGAGTAAACTCTTAAAAAAAAAAAAAAAAAAGGCTGTAGGAGCAGTTTGTTGAAAGTAAAGTGTATTGCTTGAATATTCTGGTGTTGGTCAAAATTTTAGATCTGAAAAATGCATTTATTTCAATACATCTAAATGTTGCCTTCTGAGAATGCTCCAGGTTAGGTGATGTTTGTCCTTTTGGATGTTGCCCTGTACTGGTGTTCCCCAGTGAAACATTGTGTATACATCCAGGAGATGCTTTTACACAGTAGCCCACTCTCAGGAGGACAGCCATTGTTGAAGGTATCCAGGACTCAATTAAAATATTTCAGGAGACAGGAAATTATTTTTGCAACTCTGTTTCATCTGAAATTCGACTTGTTTCTCCTGCTTCCAAGATCTTTGTGTGCCTACCACCCACAAATTCACCTAATCTATTCTTAAAGTCCCCTGTGCTCCCAATGCTACTTCCCAGAGAGGTGAGTCCTTGGGGCTGGGGGAGAGGGAGCTCCTCTGCTTTCCTTCTGCCTGAGCCCTCTTTCCTTTGGGAAAAGATTCTGACTGCCTCCTGAGCCCCCATTCTCCTCAGCTAAATGATGTTTGTTTATAAGGGATGATTTAGCATAGCAGATATTCATTTTTGCCTCCTTTGGGAGCTAATATTGGGAACTGGTGATGCAATCCCTGTGTGCGGATGGATCTTTGAGGAGGTTAATGCACTGTGCAAGGCCAGGATGACCCATGCAGCCACTCCAAGGCCTGTATTTTCGCAATGACTATTTGCTCTGGCATCTTTATGGAAAAGAGTGGGGCTGTTAGCGGAACATGGCTGGAATCAGAGCAGGGATATGAGAATTTAGCCCATGCTATTGTTAATGGTGGTCACAGTGCTGCACATGTGAAGCCCAAATGATAACAGGCGCAGACTGTTTGCTTTGCTGCCTTACAGCACAACAGCAGCTTTGTTGGAGCTTTGATGAGCTGTCTCTGCTGCAGCTTGGGTACAGGCTGCTTTTCTGTCTGCAAGGAAACATCATCTTTGTTAAGGCAGAAATGTCTCCCTCTGAATGGCAAGGAAAGAAAAGCCAAGCAGTGGTCTTGTCAAGTGCTGTTCCACTGATAAAACAGAAAATAGGACAAAAGTTTTCTCCCATCAAACAGGGTTATTCTCAGCCCAGAGCAGACATCTCCCATTTATTTATGTCCTCTTGCTCCTGTGCTCTTTTCATGCTCCCATCTGTATAAAGTTTCAAAGGGGCTCTGGGCCTGACCTTGCAAGTCCTCAAAAGACCTGTCACTGAGGTAAATAAATCAAGCAACAGGCTGTGAGAGAGTAACAGACACCAGCTAACTAATCGGGAAGGCTTTCTGGGATTGCAGCTGAACCCTGGCACAGAGGTGGATGCACAGCTCGGCAGGTAGGATACGCACACTGTCACATTTGAGGGTCAGGAGTTGAAGCTGTGGCAGTGCAAGGTGTAGCAATCCTTCCTGGCCTCTCCTGCTCTCCCACAGAGATTGGTGCACCTTTTCTAAGTCATGGAAAAAGAAATATTAGCTGAGTAATGCTTAAACAAAGCCTCTGTGTGTTTGGGGATGGTGGGGAGTATGCAGGCTGGGCTGCCCAGGCAGCCCAAGAGTAGATTTAGAGCAGCTTTTAGCTTCTGATGAAGTCTGGCACACTCTTCTGCTTGGACCAGTGACCCTGGAGGAAGAAATGAGAACCCATTTGGGAAACAGTGATACTTCCATAGCATCATCATATCCTCAGTCCACTGATGACCCAGGGAGGTTTCTTTCCATCTGAGATGGAGATACTATTCCAAAGTGATCTGCAATGCACACCAGACACAGTGTCTCTCAGTGCTGTGATCTTCAGGGAAAGGTCTCCAGGGGGGATGGTGCTGGTTGTGTTTGGAGACGATGCCATGATTCAGAGGGACACACCTGGGACAGTGTGTGTTTGGGTTTGCCTGCATGCTGGCCATTGTTGGGAAACAATTTTTCTCCTCCTCAGATGCATCTTAGGCTCTCCAAAGGCACAGCTGAGTGCTGAGGGGCAGAGTTGTGCCCCTGTGTGTTGTTCCCCACCATTGTACCTGGTTTTATTTAGAAAAAAGCCAGCAAGGCTAGCAGAAGCCATTCTTTGCCATATGATGTAGCAATTGAAAGGAGAAACTCTGCTTTTTATGGCTCTCAAGGAAAGGCTTCCCATTTAGCCCAGGAGTAGCAGCTGTTCTCCCAGTTTACAACACACAAACAGACTGCATTGTTTTCTGATTTGCCTTTTTTATTACAGCAGATATTGGATGGATAGCTAGCAAAAAAAAGCAGGGGAATACCAACCCAGCTGGGTCACTTTATGGCATTTGGGAACTGTAGGAGCTCAGCACATGCTCTTCAAGGCAAACACCACCCAGGTACACCTGTGATCATTGTTGCTATCTCTGGGTGCATGGGAAAAGGGTCTTCTTACAGTGGGTGGGGCAGAGAGCTGGTGGTCCCAGGGGACCTTCTTGTATATGGGATGTATACAAGAGCTGGGAGATGCCCCATGAGCCAGGCAAGAACCAGCCTGTGAGGGTGACTCTGCAGCCTGTTGGGAGCACTGCACTCAAAGGGAACTTTTCTCCCTCAATTCATCAAACACAACTGCATTAATGCGAGGGAGCAGAGCACTGAGTAGGCAGGGGCCATTTTAACAATGTGGCAATGTCTTTTATTTATTTGTTTACTTAACCAAGATCACACCTGGAAATGGCTGAATTGATTTCTGTAAGTCAGGCTCTTCTGTGTCAGGTCCTCAGTGGGTATTGCTGCCTCAGCTGACATTTATGCAGCTGATATTTATGCACTGGATGTTTTTTTAGCGCTTCCTCAAGCTCATCTACCCCTCCCGGCTGCTCTCACGGTGTAGCAAGGCAAAGGGGCTTCTGCCAAGGCTTGCCAGGCAGGCTACTCCGCAGGGCTCTCCTCTGCCTTCGGGTGACTTGAACGCTTGTTAATTGGCAGCAGTTTCTTAGCCCTCGCTGGAGGCAGAGGCTGTGCCAACACGCTGCTTCCTCCACCGCATGGCTCCAGTGATTACAGCTTGGCTCAGCCTTGCAGTGCTGCTGTTCTTCCCTTCTGAGCCTCTCCTGGGATCCAGAGGTTTTGGCAGGCACTTCCTCCGTGTAAGGTGTCTCTGGGGACCGGGGCTCACTTACCAGGACTGTCTCACATGTGCCCAAATTGGCTGCAGGCTCAAGCCATCTAGAGAGAGGAGCGAATGCCAGCAGCCAATGAGTCAGTGCACTCCCATGGTATTTGCTAGGCTTGGGTGGGGTTCCTCAGAAATGCCAGTTCACTTCCAAAGGAACATAAATCACGACATTTATACAAGCTTCAGTTCCACAGATCCCTGTTTAGCAGCCAGGATGGGGTTTACAGTTAATTAAAAAAGCAAAGAAGAAGAGGGCATGTGAAAGCAAGACCCAATGTCTTTAATAATTATCCCAAGAGCAAAAACTTTCACTCTTCTTTCAGATGATGACAAACACTGGGGAGCAGCCGCCCCCGGAGACTCTGGCCCCTCCTGCCTCCCTCCCTTTGAAGCTTGGTTTCCTTCCCCTCGGCGGTGCAGCAACGTGACGGGGGACAGTATGTTCATCACATGCTGGCACTCGGACTCTCTGCGGGGCTGAGCCCGACTGCTCCTGCAGCCGCCCATGTCCTCCCTCCAGAGCAGTTCCTCCGTGGCTGCTTGGGAGAGGGGCAAATGGGGCGGCTGTAGCCATTTGCTGGCTTCGGAGAAGGAATCCCTCCTTCCCCATCTTACCTGGCTCTGCACACCTCTGCATGGGTGACTTGTGTGGGACAGGGGGGACAAGAACACTCCCTTGCTGGAGGAAGGGACCAAGCATTTTTCTGTGCATAATCCACCGTAACAGTCATCAAAGAAAAACTCCCAAACCCTTTTGTTTAAAACAACTGGATCTCTCTTACCTGCTTCCACAAATTGAGAGCATTTTTTCCTGCCCTCTTGTTGCTGATCCAAGTCAATTGATTTGAAAGCCTGGATACCTGATGGCTGGGGTCTCTGATGCTCACAGCCACCCACAGCTCATTGCCTCCTTTGTGAGTCTTGTTCCCCTCCTGTGTTTCTACCTTTGACGTTACACTCCTTGTATTGCAAGTCCAAAGAACAAAGCTGTTCTCCCCACGCACTCAGGCACTCCTTCTTTTTCTGACTGATCTCTGCAGTGCAGAGTTATTAATAAAAAATCACAACGTCATGTACAGCCCGCACCATCACATCTGTCAATATCACCACCACGCAAGATTGTGTGTTTTTTCCAACTTTTAGTGTTTCTTTGCTGCAGAGGTTGTTTAAAAGGAGGAGGAAAGCTGAGAAATCCCTCCCCACCTGCCAGAAGAAGTGAGTGATGATTTCAGTTTGGGATGTGGCAGTTTGATGTCATCATGCATGGTTATTAAAAACTGTTATTTGCGAATCTTCAGTTGCTAAAAATAAAAGAATTCTAATACTTTACCATGATTTATCTTATTGAAGGTGTCAAAATGATCCTGGTTTGTCAACCCCTTATGTAAAATGTAATTTTCTAAGCAGTGCTCATGGCCTGTGTCTGCTCACTCCTTGGTAACATATAATAGCAGTGGCCATTAAAATCAGCCTCTGCTTGAGTGGGTTTAGGTTTTGAAAACTTATTTTCAGCATTTCCCATAGTTAGTAAAATACAGAAGTGCAGGAATATAATGCATGACCCTGTCCCAGCAAATGCTGGGTTTCACTGCCATGAGGGTGAGTGATGTACAAAGCAACTTTGGACCCAAGGCCCCTCTGCCCTGACACACTGAGAAGCTCAGGACAAAACCTTCTGAAGAAAATGTTGCAGCAAAAAAATACAACACAAGAGAAAGCAGATTTTATGGTGGGGATCTTTCTGTGTATTCCCTTCGCAGCATAGGTGGGACCTCTAATGGGTTACCACACTCCCCGACAGCAGTGTTTGGCTCACTCTGCTGATTGTCTTGTAGCAAGAAAAGAAATTAGCTTGTGGCTTTCTTAGTACCTCAGAGGATTCACAATACTGAAGGAATATGGAGCAGGGGAAGGTGTCACAACATCAGCCTGAAACACTAAGTTCCTCCAGCATGGGATGCAGGGACCATGGGTCTCATGGCCCCCACAAAGGGATCTGCAGGTGGGTGTGAGGGTGACACTGGCCCAGAGAACCTCTGCAGCCTTCATCAGCCTTCTTGGCACAAACACTTCTTAAATAGTCTCTTTCTGTATGTGTGTGAATTGCCACTGGGGTGCAGCTCTGCAATCTTGTTTCTGCTCAGCACTCAGATTCTTTCATGTTACACATCCATGGGCAGCCTGTGTGTACCTTAGTGGGGCTTTTGCAGAGGACAAGCAGGGCTCTTGCCATTGCTGGCTCCTAGGGAGGTGGCACAGGACCCAAATGGGTTTGTTGAGAGCAAGCCAAAGCCAGAATTAGAGTGTGACTGTTGTGTCCATGGGGAGAGTAATGGCAGCCCCAGACCAATTCACTGTGTAAGCAAACAGCTGTCAGGAGGGCTTGGTAGAGCTAAGGGAATAGGGTGATGGAGAGAGGGCTGCCCTGGGACTGGAAGTCCCATCCAGTCCTCCTTTTTGTCTGGTACGTGAGGCTACGTGGGAGTTTCCTCATTTGCAGGTTTAAAATCTTGTGGGCTTCAGGGAAGAAGGTGGAAACTGCTGTGGGCTAGGCAGGAAGTAGATCTCTTTCAGCTGTAAAAATCCCTGAATGCCTTGTGCCAGCTTGTGTGAGTGGCCGTTTACTTGCCAGCTGGAGAGCTGCACAGTGAGGGGGAAGGAAGTTCCACTCTGTGCTAGAATTGCTTTGGTGTAGAGTATCAGGGATATTTCTTCCTCTGTTTTTACAACTACCTTACACCACGTGCTACTTTCTGCTGTTTTATTTATCAATAACAGCAAAATGTCGCTTGCTTTTGCAGCCTGATGATGTGTATGTGCCATGGGGCAGAACATAGAAAGGACATTGAATATACCTGATCCTTCTGCTATCCATGGGTTGTTCACAACACCACGTTAATAGCCCTTCCCTCCAGACACCTGCCAAAGACACAAACCTCTCCTGCTTTGTAATCCCTGCCCAGGAAGTTTGGGACACAGAAGAGAGGCTACAGACTAAGAGGCCCCAGTCTGGTCCTCTCTGACTTCTTCCCCTTCCCTGGGGCAGTCCCAAACACAGAAGCTCAGGATATTCCTCTTTCTCCTCTCTGGTTCACCCAGCTGGTCCTCTGACTGCTCACAGAGTTAAGTGCACAACCTAGCTGAGTACCCAGCCCAATACTCATGGAATGCAGCCCCTTTGAATCCACCAGCTAAGCCATCTGCTCAGGTGTTGAAATTTTGAGCAAATTCCAGCCCAAGTTTCCCAACCATGAGCATAGACAGGCTTCCTCAAATGGATGCTGAGAGCAGATCACACACTTGTACAGTGTGCAGGCAGCTTGACATGTAAAGCACCACCTCTACAGAGAGAAACCTGCCCTGTGCCAAATACAGGATGTGGCATGAGTCAAAATGAGGGACACCAGGAAATAATAGACTTCACATGAAAGAGAACAATAATTTGCAGCTGTAACTCACCTTTCATCTACAGATCACAGAGGCGTCTCAAGCACTAATTAGCACAGCCTGGCAGCATTGCTGCCCCATAACTAGTGAGGGGCAATGGTTATTCCATCTTCTGGCATGCAGCCACATGTCCTTGCAGGCACCAGCAAGAGGCAATTGGCTTGCAAGGTTGGTCCTGTTCCACTTCTCACAGCTGTGCTGGAGGTTCCTGAGCACCTGTGCCAAGGCGCTGCTTTGTGTCCCAAGCCAGTGCAGGTTTGGTGTCTGCTTCCACAGCAGGTAAGTGAAGATGGGCCAGGGGGAGCAGAACACACTTGGGATCCAACTAATTTCTGCTCTGGGTTCCATCTGATATTTTCTATGTGGAAATCACTACTTAAAGAAAACTTGAGTGGGAAAGGTAAGATCCTTCAGGAGCAAAAATCCACCCTTAACAGTATTTTAAGTGAGTATGGCAGGGAAGTTTACAATCTCCTAAAGTTTTCATAAATATACGTGTGTGTATATATTTAAATACATATATTTACAAACATTTTCAAAAAATCTAGAGTTCTTTAACCTTGGTAGTTATCTCTGTAGTGTTGGGGAGACACACCCAAAGCACTTGTTAACTAGGGCATGAAGCAGAGAAGACAGGTTTGCAAGGATCTGTACACGGAGTTGTTCATATTTCTCGGGAAGTGCGCAGAAGCCTAGCCAGCCCCAGCCTCAATCCCCTGCTTCTCCGAGTTGAGTCACCTTTCCTAGGAAAAATGAATTATGCTTTTCATGGAAGAATTTAAGTGTGAGAAAGTGGCATACACAGGAAATTTCCCAGTTAGCTGTAGGTGAACCAGACCCATCTTCCCTCCTCCTAGACTGGGTAGTTACAACACACCAGCAGCACCCCAGTGCATGAAGGGCACAGCATGAGTCTCTGGGTTGCAAAACTTGTCTATTTTGAGTTTGCAGTGAGAAAAATGAAGCAGAAGTTACTGGACTTCATGTGGGAATTGAAATGTAAGAGAGAAAGAAATGTATGTGAAATATGAGAGAGGGGAATCAGACTGGTTAGTCTCTCTGCATCTGAAATGTCTATGAACATTGTTGAAATACTGCATGCAATCATTTTGCATGGCTGAAAATAGCTCTGCAAGGTGCTGGGTGGCAGTGCAAGCCAGCCCTTGGCATCACACAGCTCCCAGTATCACTTTATTGTCACACCAGGAGCTTTGCTGTACAAAGAAAGCACAACTGGAGTCTCCTGCTTTGTCCATGTTATAAGAAGCTAAATTAAAGGCTAGAGAGATTTTAATTTGCTCCAGGACATAAAGAATGTCGGGGCAGAAGTGAGACCTGCAAGCCCCAGCCGACAGTCCCTTGCCCTGACTTCTGAATGATGTGGGATTAATTTCCTTCGTTAAAAATAACCTTGTTTATAACCTTTGTTTCATGATTCAGCTTTTCTGCAGTCAACTGATCGCCATCAAAGCAGGGCAGCATCAGATTTCAGGAGGAGGATGCAATAGGCTGTTGCAGCTCAGGCGTGCTCCTTGCAAAGGGCAGTTCAGTGGAGGAAATGAAGGATACCTTGTCAAAGGGCTGCTCTTTTTCGAGAGGAGTTCTCTCTGAGATCGCTGTGCCAAATCCTAAAGTGCCTGGAGCTCCTGTTATGCAAATCCCCACCCATGGCTTCTGCCCTGCCAGAAACACCAGTGCCTCATCACCATGAATGTGGCCCCATGCAGGCCCAAAGCTACAGACAAACGTGGTTTTCCTGGTTCCTCTCTGCCTTCTTGCCTGTAGGTCAGAGCATCAGACATGTGCTCCTCTACATATGGTGACCTGGAGCCCTACCAGTGGCACAGCTACCAGTTCTGCATTTAAAGCAAGACTCATTGCTAAGAAAAATCTCCTAGAAAGTCCCACACACCCACTTTTATTCCTCTCACTGTAGTGTGACGTGTCCCACAAGCAGCACAACTCCCCAGGCTTCTAATGACCATGTTGCGAGGGTTTGCTCACTGCTGTATTATGTTGCCTGCAAAAATCAGGCTACACAGCTGCAATCCTCATCCCATTTAGCAGACTGGAAAGCAGAGGCACAAAATGGAAAGGACGATCCCTTTCCAAAACCTTCTGGTGATTTTTGGCTAGCTGTGGATTAAGTGGCCGTGTTCAGGTGATGTGCTCATGGACACACAAACAATCAGTAGCAAAGACCCAAGCAGAAGCCAAACCCTTAAGACACAATCTTGTGGTGCAAATTTGTGCTCATCCTTCTTTTTTCAGGAGCTAATCCTTTGTCCTTGCAGGAAGAGGAATTTTCCATAAATGTGGTATTTTTTTTACACCTCGTTGTGTGTTTAATGTTTAACAGTGGAATCATTATGGTTTTATTAGCAGCAAGTAACGCTTTGTCATCTTCAACTGACTTTGCAAACATTAACTAATTGATCTCAACTATGAATCAGTGGTGGTAACTAGGAAGGGAGGTGAAGTGGTCTGCTGGTGGTCACTGGGGAAGTGATTGTCAGAACAGGACACAGAAACCAGGGCTCACACTTTGCTGCTCAGACCACGAACACGACAGTTTTATTAGTGTTATTTCCATTAGTGCTGCTGTCAGGGAGGGCTACTCTGTGTGTAATAAACAACCCTCAGCTGCTTCTCTCTATGTCTGGTTGAATTCATACTTGACGAAGTGTCACCAACCCCCAAAAAATTCTCAGTTAAAAGAAAAAAAAAAACCTAACTGACTTTGTTTTCTTCAGTGACCTAGTGGTTGCTGGTTGTTTTCCACTACCCTATTGCAAGCATAATTCAATTATCTATATTTGTGGGAATTAGATGCTAAAGTCAGAAAGGAGCAGGGCTGCCTGCAGCCACAGTCTGAGAGGTTTTTAAGGACTGCATTGGCAGAGACTGACTTGAAGCATCCTGAAGCTGGCTGCCAGGAAGTTAGCTCCTGGTTTGCAGTATGCAGAACATGCATGGCGGCTTCATGATTTACTCATCTGCTTCACATTGTGCCTACTCTCCCTCGCGACTGTCCTGGCGTATGCAATCTTCTGTTGCAAAACAGGAGTGAAAATGAGCACTGCAGTGTGGAAGAGCTATGCCACTACCCAGGTAAGGGTGGCCAAGCCTGGCAGGGACACAGCCCCTCTGGGGGGGGAGTGACAACAGCTTCGGCGACGGGAGGCTGTGGTGGTGACTTTGAGGACAAACGAAATGTGTTTGGGGGGAAGTGATGATTGCTTGGGGGCAGTGGGGATACAGCCCCTCAGTGAGGGGGTGCAATGATGGCTTTGGACATAAGGATGGGTGTGATCAGGGGAGGTGATGGTGACTTTGGGGACAGCAAGAACAGAGCAGCAAGGTGTAATAGTGGCCTTGGAAACAGCAGGGATACAGTGGGGACATGTAAGAGTGGCTTTAGGGACAGAGGGTACAGAGTAGGAAGGTATGATGATGACTTTGGGACAGCAGGGACAAAATGGGGGGATGTGATGGTGTCTTTGGGGACAGTGGGGACACAGCAGGGATATGTAATGGTGGTTTGGGGACAGTAGGGATTCAACCCCTCAGCAGGGGACTGTGATAGTGGCTTTGGGGACAGGGGGTACAGAGTAGGAAGGTATGATGGTGGCTTTGTGGACACTGGGAATACAGCCCCTTAGAAGGTGGATGTGATGGTGTTGGGGGACAATGGGGACACAACAAGAAGGTGTGATGGTAGCTTTGGGGACAGCAGGGACACAGTGGGGACACGTGATAGTGACTTTGGGAACAGCGTGGATACAGTGGGGGTGTGTGATGGTGGCTTTGGGGACAGAGGGGACACAGCAGG
>NW_008236209.1:7849991-7850311 GCF_000691975.1 Corvus brachyrhynchos
GTTAGGGATGCAACCCCTCAGTGGGGGGATGTCACGGTGGTTTTGGAGACGGCGGGGACCCATCAAAGAGGTGTGATGGTGGCTTCAGGGATAGAGGGGACACGTCAGGGAGGTGCGATGGTGGTTTTGGGGATGGAGTGGACATGCCAGGGAGGTGTGATGACAGTTGGGGGTGGAGGGGACACGGCAGGGAGGTATGGCGGTGGCTTGGGGATACTGGGGATGCAGCCCCTCAGCAGGTGGCGGTGGCTTTGGGGACAGGTGGGCTCGGTGCGGGGGCGCGGTAGCTCTATGTCCGGCAGCCAGGCAGAGCTGCTGGT
>NW_008236209.1:7851487-7884534 GCF_000691975.1 Corvus brachyrhynchos
AAAGCCTCGAGATGTTTCCTTCAATTATTCCCATGTGCCTGCTGATGGAAACATCCCCCCCCGCCTTCGCCCCCTTCGCTCCTACCAGGCCAGGTTACGCATTTTGGAAAGTGCAGCCATGATAGAGCAAGTTCTCTCTCCCATTTTGCCCCGGCCTCGCGGTGTGACAGCTCCCGGGAGGTGTGCCTTCCCACCGGGAGCCACCCCCTTGCTGAATCATCGCTGAGCCGTGGTGTGCCTGCTGATGGAAACATCCCCCCCCGCCTTCGCCCCCTTCGCTCCTACCAGGCCAGGTTACGCATTTTGGAAAGTGCAGCCATGATAGAGCAAGTTCTCTCTCCCATTTTGCCCCGGCCTCGCGGTGTGACAGCTCCCGGGAGGTGTGCCTTCCCACCGGGAGCCACCCCCTTGCTGAATCATCGCTGAGCCGTGGCAGGACAGCTCGTCCGCCCGGGCAGCGGAACATTCCCCGGCCGAGCATGAGGCGGTGGTGAAGCTGACGCGAGGCAGAGACCTGTTAACATTCGGCTCAGGCGCGGGCGAGCGGCTGCGGGGGGAAAACCTTCCCGTTTCATGGCAGGGGGGGGAAAAGCAGCGGGAGCCGCGGATGCAGTTTTGAGCTCAAAAGCAAGACGTGCTCTGCTGTAAGGAACATCCCTTGTCCGACTGCCTGGTCCTGCAACTTCTGCCTCTCTGAAAACTCCCCTCTTGCGCAGATAGGATCAGCACCTGGCTCGGGGAGCAACGTGCGAATTCGTGGTGTTGTGGCTCTTAGCAATAGTCCTCTGTTGCGTTTGCGTGGAGAAGTGTATGAACAGTAGTGTGTCTGTGCTATTTGCCTAAAACTAGTTTATTTTGCACTGTTGGAAGTCATTGCCTTTGTTACTGCAAGGAAATAATGACTTAATCTTTTTGGGGCCTGGGGTACGATTGTGTCAGATGCTGAGGTGTTGCTAGGTGTCCCTGCCTCCATTCAAAGGTTGCCAAAAAGTAAGAGAGTGAGAGGTGGGATGAGCAATTTTCAGCTGGGGTGTATCAGGCAAGAGTAAATTGCAGCAGTTGTTGGACATGTAATATGATCCTGTAATTAGAGTGAGGTTATAGTCTATACCGTGTTGAAACTATCGAGTGTCTGAGTTGGAGCAGTCTGAATTAAACTAGTTATTCTGGGATTATGCAGAAGCAGAAGTAATGCAGTTAAAGTTTCCACAGAGCAGCTTCCATGGGGTTGCAGAGATGTTTTCCCCCTATGGGTCCTCCTTGTGGGTGTTTTGCTGTTAAGGTAGTATGTGGAGGCTGCAATGGTGCTGTTCTTCAAGTTGGAGAAATGCCTTACACGGCACAGTCCTGCTCCTTGGAGCTTAATTTACTAATGAATGTCCAAATCATGCATCTCGGTCCTGGGAGGGAAAAAAATCCTGAAGGGAGGACTTGGGGGTTCAGCTTTGTGCAGAAGTGAAGTACTTAAAAAGGACTGTCATTTGGTCTTAAAACTTCCCTGCCCCCATTACTCTCCATACCCCAAGAAAGATGAGTGTTAGCAAGTCTGGTGGAGAGCTTGCAGGCTGCAGTCTTTTCAGTGCTCCTGCCAGTGGGGCAGGATCTTCCTGGGGCAGCTTCAAGTAGCTCTGGTTTGCTGTTGGATTGTACTGGTGTGGAGCTGCACAGGCAGACCTGGGAGGCTGTGGAGAGTTACAGTGTGTGGGCACCAGCTCTGCTCACGGGTGCTAATTTCCCTTGGGTGTGTGTGCTTATATATATAGACATGGTGCATAGTTAAATGAAGTCATTTTAAAGTAGAGATGGCCCAGAAAAGTTTGAGAACTATTTTGGTGTTTTGAGTGTTTCTCTGAATACAATGGACTGTGCTGAAGCTTCTAGGTATTATGGGATGTACTTATAGCAGGAGAAGGAGCAGTCTGCTTTGGGCTCAGTTGGCCTTCCTAGGAGTGGCTGAGTTTTATGTATGCACCTGGTTCAACCTGTTTACAGCTGTGTGGCTGCTGCAGAGCTGGTGCTGCCTTATGGGCCTTTAGTGGGATATGTTGGCAGGGGCCCAAAGCAGACCTGGTGGTCAGCAAGGAAATTAGCCCCATGGTGCTGTAAACTGTCCTGCTCAGTGTCCTGCAGCATCTGGCCAGGTCAGCAGAATTCAGGGTGCCGCATCCTTTCCACTGCTGTGAGGGAGTGAGGGACCCACATGGAGAAAGAGGGAGTGGATCTAGACCTGTCATTCCTCCCTCCCAGTGCTGCAGGAAAGTTACTGACACTAGGGATACTGGGAGTTGTCCCTCTGAGATGTTGAATCCACACAGAGGATTTTTTTAGTGGTTTTTGTGCCCAGTTCCACTTCACAAGCAATGGGGGCCTGCTCTGCCCTCTTATTCTCTGTTGGGGAATGGCTGGCATTCTTAGAATTGTTATTCGTAGAATTTTATAGACCTAGAAATTTTCTCCTGGGCTTGTCCCATCTTGGCAAGAGGAATATGTGGAGCTTAGAATTTTGCACTTATGACGCCATCAGACATGAGGTTTTGAGGGGCTGTTCTGCACATTTAAGGGAATCTCAAAGTGCAACTTAAAAACCTGTGACTGCAGAGAGAGAGAGGCTGGCTTTCTTACTTTTTACAGCATAGCTTGCAAATCAATTTTGAAACTGGTGCTGTGGTAGAAGTGGTCCTGCTTCTGGCCTTTTTCTCCAGTCTCATCCATCCATGTGAATTAAGAATAATCTTGCAGAATAACAAGGAAAAAAAAAGATGCTAATTTGAGCCATCACTCTGCTTCTCCATGTGGCCACAGAAATGGTTGTGTTGGCACAATGACTTGGGGGGCCCAGGCAGGACAGGATGAGACTGGGCCACAGCATAACTGCGTTGCTTTCTGGCAAATGGATCTTCCTAAAGGCACAAGTCAAACCATGGGCTGTCCTAGTCACCAATGCCTGCAGCCTAGTCAGGAGCCTGCAAACAAATGAAGATTTTCTTTGTGGCTAATGCAGGCAGAGGTGAAGATGAGGAATCTACAGTCAGGATTTGGTGACTGATGCCCACAGTAGGACACCCCTTCTATGCTGGTGGTGGCCACTTGGCTTTGTCAGTGGAGTGAACCATTGCATGACTCAGATGTGTTGGGCAAGAGTATAGAGCATTCATAAGAGCAGGCTTTTTGGACCATGAACGTACTAGAAGTCACGTGTGGAAACTGAGTACTAGAAACACAAGGCTGATCACTGAGAGGGAGGCTGAGCACTGAAAAGCTCAATTTGCTTGGATCTCAGTATCCAAAGGTAGTCATAGGAGTGATGGCTCTCTTGGTGTGATTTGAGAACAGTGCAAACATCCAACCAAAGAACTGCCACCTCAGACAGACACGGCATCCTGCATTTCCATTGCCCAGATCCAGCCTCCCAGCAGCCATCAGGAAAAATGTGAGAAAAATCTATTCTCATTTTGTGATACTTTTGCAGAATGCTAGAAAACCTTGGTTGGGGAGCAACTGCAGGCTGGAAGCAGGGAAGAGAGAATGTCTTCATTGAACAGTGTGTGTTTGCTCTTAAAATCCCTTAAAAGCTCTGAAGCTCAAGCTTGCTTGATTTACTGTGTTTGCCGTATGTAATATTTCAGTGAGAAGTTTCAATTCAGTGTGGCTGAGTTGATGCAGGAGTGCCTTTTTAGGTGATAGGGATCCACTTACCCATGTGTAATGTACTGGTTTGTTTTTTAGACTGTTTTTTTGGGGCGGGGCGGGGGGGAGAGTTGTGACTTCTTTTTAATTGGTGTAGTCCAGACCTCTGGGCAGTGCATGCATCCATCTCTAGGGCAATGCTCAGGTTCTAATTTTTCATATGATTTAAGCACAGACTTGTCTCTTTTGCTGAAACACAGTCTTTACACTGGAGCATTTATAATAAAACATTTTGTCGTTCTCTGTTCACCTCTAATGCAACATTATAGGTACCCCAGACTTTCTATCTATGTCTGCTGCTGAAATGGAATTCCTTATCATGCTAAGTATAGAAATTTCGTTTGTTTTCTCCAGATTCCCATGTGTACAAAATTACTGCCCCTGGCTAGATGATTTACCTGAATTTGTGCTTGTTATGCATTTGCAGTTGGGCACTTCTTGCCTGTTAAGCTATGCAGTGCATGTTGTTCTTTTAAAAGGTGTATATCCTCCTCTTTTTCCATGCCATCTTGCAGGAAGGATTGTCTACCCAGAGTGATATTATCGTCTCCCATTTTAAATGGTGTCAGCAGATACTTGTTTTTTCTCTTCTCCCATTCTGAAGCTCAGTACTCACCATGGGAATGAGTCCTGTTGTATTACTGACATGGAACAAATCTGTGTCTTGGCCTTCAAATTATATGGCCTTGCTGAGTGAAGGGGAGGGCCTTGGGAGCCCAAATAAAGGTGCCAGGATCTGTTTGCCTGGGGATTTTTTTGTAAAAGCACGTAGGCTGATAGCAAGCTGAAAAAGCGGTGGCCTTCTGAGCTGGATTTTTTATGTCTGAGGGCTTCTGAATGCATAAAATCAGAGAGAATGTGTCTGTGTAATCCGATCTGCTCTTGAAAGCCTTGTGGAGGGCTGCATGCTGCAGACATGAGCTGTGTCAATAAGAACTCTATTCACCCTCAGAAAACAGCCTCGTGATCCGGTTTGACTGGCAGGCTTCCTAAGGGAGAGCCTTTTTTTGAGAAAGAGCTCCGATTTTTTGGCGGTACTTCTGTCTGCCTTTTTGGATTCTCACTTATTGTTCTTTCCTTGGAGTGATAAACTTGGATATTTTTGCTGGAAGCTTGTTGGGGCAGAGGGAGGATTTCATGTAGCGCTGTAACCAGGAGTGTGGGGTGAGTGTCCTTCCTTGCAGTGCAGCCCCTCTGCCAAAGCCGTATTTATGAGCATGAAGGTAAGGGATTTAAAAGAATATGAGGTAGGACTAGAGGTCTCTGTGTGCAGGAGATTGTACCATACACTTGTGCTTGCTCAGGGTACTGTCTTGCAGAACAGTGGCACAAAACACCCATCCTTGTAAAAGTCTTGGATGTAATGCACAAAACGTGTGGTTGTGCATGCTTATGTGCTTTTTTTCCCCTTGGTTCTGCAGATGTCTGTGTTACCCAGAAGTGTTGCTGGGTGAAATTCTGCTTTTGGTAATGCTGCCATAAATCTGCTGTGAAGGCAGTGTTGTACTAATGGCTGTAATTTTCTGGTTGCTATTATTTATTAAAAAAAAAAAAAATCACGCAAGGCAAAAATCTAATTCTGCTTTATGAAGTGTTCTACACCTGGCATGTAATCTTTTAAAATCTTGTAGGAAAAATCTGCTTGACCTGGTAAAATGATAC
Source organism: Corvus brachyrhynchos (assembly GCF_000691975.1). NCBI lineage: Eukaryota > Metazoa > Chordata > Aves > Passeriformes > Corvidae > Corvus > Corvus brachyrhynchos. The sequence continues at coordinate 7,856,837 of NW_008236209.1, forward strand.
TTACGAGATTTGCTGAAAGCAGAATTTTAGTCAAGAATACCAGGTTCTGAGCTGCTGTTAAGTGTGTAGCATTTGTGTAAATGGCATTTTCTGCTGCATTACATGTGTGATATTTGGTGTTTGCTCTGCTGAGGTCTTAAAGCCATTCTCTTTGGCACTGAGTTACTGGCTTTAACAAAAGAGATAACGGACTTTCAGTTTTGCATGTTTCATTTTTTTTCTTCCAAGTCCTTTGGTCTGTCACTTTTCTTAAATTTTCATGTCCTTCATCAAGTGATGATTTGAAAATTAGCTCATCTGTATGTCTTTCTGGGTTATTCTTGTAGCTGCAAATGAAAGCTTTAAAATATAATTAGAATGTAATATGCACAAACTCAAAAAAACCAAAACCAAACCCAACAAAAAATGAAATAATGCAAAGCTATTTAAGAGAAATGCAGTTATGTTTTGAGCCAATTGAGGCTTGACTAAATTTCTCAGAGTTCTCTGGTGATGATGCAGTAAAACCAAAATTAACTCCTGAAACATGCCTGTCCCGAGTCAGGCTGGTGAAAATGGAGAGAGCCACTAAGGGAAGGGTAGTCTTGTTGGGGAGCCTGTCCCTGTGCGGTTTGCAAATGGATCTAGCATTTGGGGTGATTCCTGCAGTTCCATTTCCCTGGCTCTTCCCAGCTGAATCCCCTTCAGTAAAGGCCTGATCTTGCCTACAACAGCTTTAATAACAAACTGTCTGTTTTAGGTGGGATTGGCCCCTGAGCGAACAGTGTGCAGACCTTGGCGGCCATGGACAGGGCAAGGGTGGGCAGGAAACGCCGGCTGCTGCTCCTCTTAGTGTGGGGAGGCTGCAGTTGGATGATTTATTTTTACTTCCTGTTCCAAATCTGTTTGGGTCAAAAGTAGAGGTGTTTTTCCATATTAAGATGTTTGGCTTCATTCTGCTAGGCAGCAATAAATTTCACACAGTGCACAATGCGTTTCTTATATTTCAGAGACACTTTATTGCTGCCTTTGACTTTTAATTTGGATGGTGAAACCTTTATTAGTGCTTTCTTTGTTGCACGACCTGCTTTTCAAGGAAAACAGAAAGCTTTTCTTTTTGTCCTCCTTTCCTTCTGTTTTGGGAAGAGCCTTTAAAATATATCACAGGTCTGTAGCTGAGCAGAGGGAGGGAGCTTGCAGGTCTGTCTGCCATGCCTGGCTCCTCAGCAGGCTCACAGGGAGACAGGGACACCTCAGTCTGCTTCTCTGCTCCTGGAGTTAATTAGGATGCTGGGACTTAATTCATTAGTGCTTGTGTAGCGTTTGGTAATGTTCTGGTGGAAGGTTCTGGGACTGTGTGGTGGTTAGATGTGGTTGTGCAATGCAGGGCTGTGATACTGGGAGGAGCCCGTGTGGGTTAATGGACCAGCTGTTAAAGTGGTCCTAAAGGCTGAAATGGTGAGCTGTCAAACATCCCCATGTCATTGATGGGAAATCCTGCCTGGTAAAGGACAAGCTCTGAGCCATGGCTGACTTCCAGGCTGCTGCTGGGAGTTGTTCTCCAGAGCACTGGGTTAGTCCACAGCATGCAAAATGTTACTGCAGGCCATAGGGTGCAAAACTGATGGAGAAGAGAGAATTGGGCTCTTTGGGCTCTTCCCTGTTTGGGCAGCAAAGGTGTTTGGGTTTCACTCCCCAAAATCTGGTCAAAACTCTTAATCAATGCTGGTCACTCTTCTTAAGTTGCTCAGTTGCAGGATCTTCTGTTCTGCAGCCAGCAAGTCAGGATGGATAAACCTTTTTATAAGCCATACCAGGTATCACTGGGCTCCTTTCAAGTATAGTGTGAACATTTTTATATAAGTAGTAATAAGCAGTGCTGGCCTGGGGGCTTGTATTGCATTTTCAGATACATTTCAGTGAAGTTATTTTTGAAGTACAAAAAAGAAACAGTAGCATGGAGCCCTCCACAGGGTTACAGGTGGTTTATCCTCCTTTCTTTTAAACCTCCAGATGGTGGAGTTGTATCCGACTGAGGAAGTTGGAGTGTAGAGGTGTTTTGTGAAGCCTCTATGCCCTTAGGCAGACTGCCCAGGTTTTGGCACTGGCATCTCCACCTTGCGTTTGCACTTGACTCGTGGATCCACAAACACATGCCTCCATTCTGTGTACTCTGCTTGTTCCTCAGACCAAGTCCATCACTGATGAATTTGGCTTGACTGATTACTCAGTGAAGCACTTGGTGTGACAACTTCAGTGCCCTTCATTAAGCAGAGCCTTGGTAATGAGCTAACGTTGGCGGTGTCCCAAGTGCCCAGGCGTGGTCTGGCTAATGAAGCAGCACCTTTCCCATGGTGCTTGAGGAAGCTGCATTTCAGGTCATGTAAATAAGGAAACCAGAGTGGGCTGCTCTCCTGCAGGATGAACGGCAAGCCGTTTCCCTCCTGCATCTCCACAGTGAGGTGACACCTCCCCTGCTGCCTCTGGGTACAACCAGTCTCTCCACCTTGCTCAGAAGTGCAGGCAGGTTGTTCCCACTCCTCCCCATGCCTGCACTGCGCACTCCCTTGGACCAGTCTGCCCAGGGCACCTCTCTTGGGTGGCTCTCACACGGGATTGACCACCTTCATCATGATTTTCAGGGTCTGCAAAGCAGTAGGTTGAGTAGTTGTGATCCATGTTTCTTCTAAGACTGTGGAGATGAATATGGCATGTAGGGTGGATTCTGTATGAGGTTTTATAGACCTTGCTGAAGGGAGAGACTTGCTGGGTTGAGGACTCTCCAGCTCTGTGACTGTGTTGTAATATGACTCATTCAGTAGCTGACACTCAGGTACCAAGGTTGGAATGAGGATGCTGCTGCCAAACGCCAAATTCTTTCTGTGCCCTATGTTAGGTGGAAGGTTATCCTTCTGACAAGACCTTGAGATCTATTCATAAGGTACAGGGAAGCTTCTGGTGTGCTTAATAACAGATTTATTTATTTTCTGTACAGTGCTACCTGTGTTGTTTTTCTAGAGATACCTGGATTTCTGAATTCGGCCCACGTGTAGAGACTGTTGTAGATGCCCGTAGTTGGGTGGTGACACCATTTTGCATGCCAGCTTACATGATAAAGTTTTCCCCTAGGTCTTGGAACTTTTTATGGGGAACGTGTGTATTTGGGAGAATTGTGGAAACCTCTTGACAATGGGGCATTGCCAAGGCAGAGCCATTGGCTGCTTGAGCTCCCAGGCTGTGCCAAGTGCTCTTGGCTTCATGGGTGCCATGAGGAGCTAAGCCTCCTCTTTCATGCACTTCATATGGTTTTTGGCACTGAAAAATGTGTTCTCTTTCCTCACTGCTGCTGTCCTCTTCCTTCTCCTTCGTCAGTCTCATGAATGCTTGTCCTGGCTGAGGGAGAGGGCAGGAATGATGCCTGGGCCGATGCTGCCTGTGTTTGGGTCAGCTGGAAAAGGTGGTGAAAGTGGAGCTGGAGGATGCCCAGTGCTGTAGGAGAGTGTCTGCATGGGTGAGGCTGAGTCAGTCACTGGTGACCTTTTGCAAGGTGCTGGGGTTTTTTGGTTCAATAAAACACTCTAATAATTATGTACTAATTAGAAAAATGCTTAGAGCATCCATTGCATAAGGCTGTGAGCTAAGGCAGGTGCCTTTTAGCAGCAGTAATTCCCTTTTGTTTCAAAAAGGACTGGACAGTTGAGTTGGACTGATCCCATGCAGCGGCAATTCACCATACATTGTATTTCAGATAACTGCCCACTGATTTCAGTTTTGTGAGTATGTGGATGTGTTGGCTTGACTTCCCAATGTAGGGACCAGGAGAGCAAGTGGGGAATGCCACAGTCCAGCCAAGCATGCCAGATTTGGGACTGAGTGGCAGTGATTTGCAGGTTTTTTGACATGGAGTTCCCTCTCTCTCAGTAAAATGTAGATTCAAACACTTGTGAGATGTTTTTTTAGCACAATCATTCATGATGTTCAGCAGCAAACTTGACTGGTGTCTTGCTTGTCTGATGGCTTTCTTTTGAGCATCCTTAGATATTTCCCTGTCGTGATGACTGGGGAGAGGGATTTTACAACTGAACTGAAACTTAAATTTCAAAAGGAGTTTTTTCTCATGAAAATAAATCTGTGTTTGGCTTTGCTGCTGTTAACTGTTCTCTATCTTCAGTTTGCTGGTGCTGGCTGTAAAACCATTAAATTCCTAGTGGGGTAGTGCAGAGCAGTGTCTTCAGTTTGAATCTGAATGTTAGTGAGGAGCAACTCGAATTTAAAATCAAGTTTTGGTCACCAGCAACAGACACTTTTTTGTTGGTCCCGTGTGCCTGCGACACGTGCTAGTGCTGTGGCATGTTCTGCGCTGGCGAGTGTCAGCTCCTTCTCCCTGGCAAAGCCCAGGGCTGAAGACCACTTTTTCCATCTGTGGGAGTGACACTACTGCAGCACAAGTGAGACTTTCCCCTTGCCTGTTGATAGGCAAAGAACCCATTAGGATTGCAGAAACTTATTCACAGACTTAAGCAGCAATTGTAAGCATCCTATCTTCCTGTTTTTTTAGGTTAAACTAACACTACAAATACTTTATTTTATAAGACTCCTAATACAACAGAATTGTCAAGGGGGAGAAGTCCACTGTGGTGATTATTGTACAAATATAATAACTTTGTGATAGGCAGACAGTGAGGCTGACTACAAATGGGAGTGATTCTGGGAGGAAGGTAAAAAACCTTAATATTCTGAATGATAGATGAATGAATTTAAATTCATTTAATATCAGTAATCTTTGTATTATTAACCATAATCTGCTTCTGAGAAGCATACGGATGTGGCTTCTTTTTTTTTCCCAGCTCTCTGTAGAACTGCAGTAATAAGAACAGAGTGTTTCTCCTGACCTCTGCCTTTAGACTATGAGCTCCCAAGGGCACACATTTTTCTTCTGTATTTTTGGACAGCATTTGCAGGTAGTGAAAGCTGCTACAAATAAATAGCAAATCTGGGAGCATGTTACCATAGTCCCAGATCATTTAGCAAGGGACTAATCCTGCATGATGCTTACAGGAGAGTGAAACAAGGGCTGCAATCTACTATCCTTGCGTGGGTGGTTTTAGGATGGTCTTAAACCTGTGTTGCAAAAGAGATTCTCAGTAAGGTGATCTAAGGAGGAAACTGAAAGTGTGCAAGAGGGTTCAGGCTGCTGTAGTTTTGGATACACAACTTTCTAGATGGTTTACCAGAGGGGAGGTACAAATGCAATGGTATCAATGAATTTGATGTAGTATTGTTAGCTGGATTGTGGAGGTGAGGAGGCAAGACTAGCTTTAGGATTGTTGTTGGGAGCTTTCAATGTGGGAAGAGAATGCCGTGGCACATCCAGCATCTTTGGGTGGGAGGTTATCACGATCAACCTCATGTATTCCCCTCTTCTGAGGGAGAGAGCTGGTGCACGTGAGTTTAGGTTTCTGTAGGAATGTGATGTTGCTCATCCTGGAGATCCAGACAACCAAAATGAGAGAATTAAAGCATGAGATCTGCTTGCTTATGACCTGAATCCCCTAATCACAGCCCTGTGTAAGTGAAGGTCTTAGGCTGGGTTGAGTAGAGGGCGTCTCCACCCAAGAAAATGTACATCTGCCCTCCACCTCCCAGAATTAGAGCTTACTCCTGATGAAATGAAGTTTTAAGAACCTTAAACATTGCCTTAAACCAGATCTGCTGTTTGCAACATTGCTTCCCCTGTGGCAGGCACATAGTGAAGGCATGGTGAAGAGAGGTGTGTGCTACCTGAGCTCCGTGTCCTCAGGACACCTACCCTGGGTGCCAGGAAGTGTATCCTGGTGAGTCCATGCCTTCTGGACCTGGTCTTTCATTTGAGGGCTTGGATTAGAGCCTTAATTGTATGTAAGTGTGATGCTACTTACGGAAGTAACATTGAGGCAGTTCATGCAACAGGGTGGCCACTTTCACTGACCCTGTAATTTCCTTTTGACTGTGGCTGTTTTTCCTAGGGTATCCCACTAATGCCAAGACAGTGGTAATCCCATGCTTTTCAGCATGGTGTTCAGTTTATTCCGGGTTGTAAGACTGAAGCTAGTGATGTAAGACTTGCTGGGTTTTTTTTTTTCAAGTAGGTAGCTAAACTGAAAAATCAATTTTTAAAAAAAGGAAGGAATTTACTCCATTTTGCGTGTTTTCAGCAAAGAAGAATAGAAAAAATTGTCAGCACATTTTTGGCATGGAGATGAAGGGAAGAGCATATTTTTATGGAAAGATGTGTAATTTGTTTATTTATTAAATGAGAGGTAGAGATGTTTCAGCTGAGGGTGGAGGAAAAAAGAAAAGGGAAAAACAAGGGAAGAAGTCTAATGTTCTTTGCCTTTTGTAAAGAAATGCTTCAGTTTTTCTTTTGAAGCAGTCTGGAAATTCAGGTTAGTCACTGTAAAGCTGAATAAATAATTTCTCTAAAAAGCACTGCCTAGGTTGCATGCATAGCAGGTAGAAAGACAGGTTAAAATATTTTATAAAAGGACTTTAAAGCATTTTTGGCTCAAATCTGTGGTACTGTAAACTGAGGGAGAACCTCTGATTTTTCTGTTACCTGAGAATCTGGCTTTCGGTTTTAATCTCTTTTTCTCTCCTTCCCCTCCTCCTCCTGTGATATGAAAGGTGTGTTTGTATAGAGGATTTCTTGCAGCATATATTCAAGGACTATTTCAGAGCTCAGAGAATTTGATCCAAAGGCTCCTCCTAGCCTTGATGGAGTTTTGCTTTTACACCTCCTGTGAACTAGGGGAGTATTGGTTTAGCACTGTGTCAGATACAGATAACTGGGGTTTTGAACATCCACCACAAACACTTAACAGACCACTGTGCAAATGTTTTTGAGAGCTAGCAAAACCCTGTGTTGTTGCCTGAAGGTTGAATCCACAGCTAGCTGCCTTCTTGGAATAAGCAGATAACAAATTAGCTACTAATATCTTATTTGTGGTTTGATATTCCTACTGCTGCTACTGATGTGTGACTGGAGTCGAGGTTTTTGGGTCACAAGGTGGAGTGCAGGAGCTAGATCCTGCTCAGTGTTGACACCCTGTTTGTATGTATTTTTGGGCAAGATAGGACAAGCTGTTGTCCATCCATCTCTAGCCTGTGCCTCCTGCATACTGGCCTCATGGAGTGGGGACAGCAGGGACCAGGCCATGTGTGGCAATATAAAGAAGCCATAAGCCAGCTCGCTCTTTGTACCATTGCAGCAGGTCACTGAGCTGTGCTTGGTAAGGTGCTGTCAGAGGGTGATGTGGTATCTGGTTGAAGTCCTTCGTGTTCAACTGGTGTCCTGGCTTCTGTTTCTGACAGAGGATGAGTAAGTGTTCAAGGCCAGGTTGGATGGGGCTTTGAGCAACCTGTTTTAGTGGAAGGTATTCCTGCCCGTGACAGAGGCATTGGAAATAAATTATTTTTAAGGTTGGTTTCATCCCCAACTCTTTTATTGTCACCTTTAGATGAAGCTGGATATACCAGACTTGGCTATGGTTTCAGTGTGAGGCCAGAGCTGCTTCTGAGAAAACTTTGGGGACTGTTGATTTAAGGTTCATGTCCTTTTGGGTGAGCTCTAGGGTAAGGATTCAGCTTTCAGAAAGTACTGTGTGTTTTGTTTGCTTTTTGGCTTTTGAACACATGTGGTTTTTAAGAACAATCAGTTCTGAGGGAGCCTCCTGTCAATAATTGTTGGTATTTGTGTAGGATGATCAAAAGAGTCTCAGCAGGCTGAAGGGGAGACTGAGCATAGATAGGCCCACATTGGAGTCCTGTGTGTTCGCTGTGCCCTTAAGGTATAGGATTAAGCTTGCAGAAAAGGAACGAGGTCAGGTCTAGACCAAGAAGTAGACTCTGGAATCCAGCCAAGAGTGTAAGTAAGGTTTTTTCTGTAACAGCATCCTAGATGTGGCAGTTGTGTTGACTTAGCTGAAATGAGGCTGACATCTGTAGGTCAGGCCTGATTAAAAGAGAAGGAGGGTGGAGAATAGCTCTGCAGAGTAAAGAGGATTTAAAGATAACAGTGGGGGGAGATGCATGACCCTGACTTGCAGAATTTGGGTTGGTCTTGGGAATCTTGCTGTGCCTGGGAGCAGGGGCCTCCTGGTCCCCTGAGTTCTCTGTGAGCCCCAGGACACTGTGGCTGCTGCTCCAGTTCATGGATGTCTTCTGACTGATCCCTTCCCCCTGAGTCTGACTTTTTGGATAGAAGTCTGACTTAAGCTTTCCTCTTCTGCTGTTCAAGGGAAGCCTCCCACACAAACCTTTGGCTTGGTGTAAAACCCTACTGTGATGACAACACCCACCCCTCACTTTGTTGTGTTGGAGGGTTTAAGTGTCTGGGTCTCCTGCTTGGTGCAGATGAAAGGTGCCGTAGTGCTGTGCTGTATGCTGGAGCATTATGTGCTGGAAGCTGCTTCAGAAAATGTTTCTGTGCTCCTTTTGACCTCCATTGTGGCTTCCTGCCCAAATTCAGTTGTGCTGGTGGCTGAGGCTGTTGGAGGCTGTTTCTTTTTTGAGAGAGAAGGAAAGAGGAGGGTGATGGCACTTCAGAAGCAGTAACCCCATACTTTGGTAGAACAGCATATTGTGCCCAAAACTGTGCTTCATGATCATTAGCTGCTGCTTACACATTGAGTATGTTGCTCTCGGAAGTGCTCTGACACCAGGGATGGGTGAGGTGACACTGCCAACAGTAGTATGAAGGAACATGCCACCTCCAGGGTCAGGAATGTAATTTATATGTACTTCTTGCTTGGAGACCTTCAGGAGCTGGTCTGCTGTTCTGATTTTTTTCCACAATGATTCCTTTCAGCCTTTCAGAAAAAATGGCTTGTTTGATTAGATGAACACTTCTGTGGTATAAATCAGAAAGGAACAGGGTGCTTAGCTTCTTCCTGAAGCAGGAGTTTTAGTTTCCAAATGAAAAACTTTCTTAGTGTGATAAAAATAGAGAATTACTTTATGGGGTAAGTACTTGCTTCCCTCCTGGCTCTGCTGGGCAGCCTTCAGCCGGGAGGAAGTGGGGAAATTACCCTCAGCTCCCTTGGACCACAACCAGTCCTAGTGGTTTTCCAGTGAAGTAACTAGAGTTACACCAGACCTGTGCTTTAGCCCTTCAAATTTAAGGGATAAATGAATCCATATGAAAATTGAATTTTAAATCCTGCCAGGTGTGGTGTCCCTCCCTGTAGGACCTGCAACCTGTGTGGCACTGCATCATGAGGCGCAGGCCATGTTGAATGGTGAGATTAATCACATTGGGGTGCTCGGTCCAGCTAAGCAGCACGTATAGCTGTAGTCACCACTCACATCAGTCATTTAATAACTTTTATATTTAGAGAAATAACTGCATATGCAGTAGTGCCCTTGCTTAGAATTCTGGGCGTCTCTGTAAGGAGATGGGCAATTATTTGGTGATTTTGTAGAAAATAAATTATCTTGGCCTTTATTCTGGTCCCTAAATTCATTTTCAACTGTGACAAGAGCCAGGATTTAAGCCTGGGTCTCCCAAAGTAAAATGCAGTTAATTAGCCCACTCCATCATGTAGCCTTCTCTGTTAACAAAGGCAGTATGCTCAGCCAGACAGCTCTTGCTCACAAGTGATGCTCACCTTTTGTATGGCAGAGTGTGCGTGCTCAGAGCCCGGAGTCCTTGTTTGCATCCCTTTTCAGCAGTGCTTCTTAACCCCTCTGTGCTGCCCCATTGTAGTGCTGCCTGTCTCCAGTTGCGAGACTGCTGGCACCAGGATGTGTTTAGGTTTGAATGATGGTTTGTGTTACTGGCAATGACTGTGGAGTTTTACCAAGGCCAGAGACTGCTGCAGGGTAAAGGAGAAGAGGGTTTCTACCCCGAGGAGCTTGTAGCCCTCAGGGTGATGTGACATTAGTGTTGTTAACTGTAAACTGTGAACAGGGTTCAAGCAATGTTGGGGAGCAAAGTGAGACAGTTAAAACAGCTTGATTTCTGAACTGGAAGAAGGATGTGTGAGCTATTTTCTGGGGTCCTGGCTTGCTGTTCCCACCAGACCAGATCTCCTCACTGGCTGGAAGCTTGTTTGCATCAGACACTGATAAGCAGGAGCTCAGCACTGAATGCTGCTGCGGTGGATCAGGTGTGGGGAAATAAACCAGCAAGAAAGATGAGTTGCTGGGGGACTCTGCTGCACTGCTCCTGGCAGATCAGGGGATGTGTTAGACATTTTTGTTTGCCATCTCCCCACTGATTTGGGTTCAGAGGCTGGGGTGAGGCAGGGTGCTTCCTGAGCAGGGCAGGCTGTTGTAAAGTTTTCCTAACTGGCCACTGACCTCAGGGAGATGACTTAATTCTGTTCTTCTGCAAAGGAGTTGCTTGGGTTAAATGTCAAGAACTTTGAGTTTTGCAGTATCATGATATTGTATAGTTTCAAAATACTATTTTTTTCCTTGTGTGAATATATAATAAATAGTCAAATAAATTTGACTGTTGTACCTGCAATGTTACAGGATTTAGCAAACTGGGGAGAGGGACAGTCCTTATTCTAGGTATAACTATTGGCTGTAGTCTGTAAGAATGTGTCTGCAGTTTAAAAAACATAGGGCCTTATTTTCAGATTCTGTCATCTAATTAAACCCAGGCTCTTCAGTACTTGGCTGCTTCCTGAAGACTGCACTCACTGATATTGTAATCCAGAGCCTGTGTATGCATGTAGTGCCATGTGGTTGAATGCAATCCTTGCACAAATAATCATCTGTATGTAGATACTAGAACGTGAACAGTGATGTCTGTGTGAGTGGATAGCAGGTCACAACCCCCTGAAAATAGAAGCATATTGATGTTGTTAGCAAAAGCTGTGGAGCATGTTTTCCTTGAAAATTGTTATTCAATGTTGTCCTTGCTGTCTTTTGAATTAAACATACTGTAAGAGTTGGTTTGCTGGAACTTCGACTGTCTGGAGCACTGGATATTGGGTAGTCATTATTAACAGCCAGAGAAGGTAGCATGACCTACTGAACAGACAGCAAGATGCATAGACGCTAGCAGCAGGGAAATCTAAGACAACGCATGGAAAAATATGTACAAGTTAAAACTTGCGCAGCCGGCCCTTATGCAGCAAATAAAACAAGGTCTTACTGACCTTGGCAGCTGTACATGGCAGTCTTTGCATAAGAATGACTTGTGCTTAATATGCTAGAGAAATTATTCAGGGACAAATACTGCTGTTTTCTGTGGTAGTGGGGACAATGTCGTCTTCCACCTCCAGTCGCAACACAAATGCATTGCAGATGGGGTACAAGGAGGACCCGACCCTCTTCAAGCACAGACAGTTCTGCTTCCCATGGCCTAGAAAAGGAGATCTGATACTGTCGTCCTGGCAAAGCTGGATCCAGTGCTGTATAGCAGCCACCTTTGAGACTGGCAGTGGCTGGATAGAAAAGCAGCATGATGAGTGTCTTCCATGATTAGTCTGTGCAGTTTGTGTCTGCTAATAAGAGATCTGCTAGACTTGGAGATCAGAGGGGCACTTTGCTCTTCCTGTTGTGCTTTGTGGAGGCAAACAGGGGGACTAGACCTGCAGGCTGGTTAAATGCCAGGAGATACCAAGCCAGTCGGGCATTTCCTGTGGCCCAGTGCTTGCTTGCAGTTCTTGGACAGACTCAGCTCTCACCCACTGTTTGGAGTGAGCAGGAATTGCAAGGTGGCAGTGGGACAGATGGATGGTGAGCTGGCTGGAGTCTCTGCTGCCTATGTCCTGGGGCCCAGCCAGTCCCCATGCCACCACCATGGCCAGGTCTGCGCCTGTGCATCTTGACCGGTGGTGTTGCTTACTAAATCTTGCTACTTACTACTGCTATTTCTCATGGGTTTTTTCCTTCCTCTTCTACTGGATAGATCAGCCCCATAAATGTCCATGTTCAAGAGCAAAGCTATCTTGAGTGTTTGGCAGAGCAGGGTCTCCAAGGTCTCTCTATCAGGAGAGAGCCAGAGACGGTGTTTGTTGATATTGATCATGGGAAATGAAATTAATGCGGGTATAAAGTGTTAAATGTTAAATTAAAATGTGAGATTTAGAGGCAGTCAATAGATCAATTCTGAGGCTGGGATGAAATGCTCAGACTTTCAAACAATAATCAGATTTCCGATAAAATCTCACTGTGTGTAATTAAAGGGGTTGAAATACTAAATCAGATATTAAGGGAGTGGTATTTAGATGATGTTGAAAGAACAAAGATCCAGACAAAAAGAGCCCTCCTGTCTGCAGGCAGAGCTCAGGCTGGGCAGAAATAGCGTGGAGCTCAGGGGATGTGCTGATCTAGCAATTAAAACTGCGAAGAGAAGAGGATGATGGGAAAACTGCATAAATCTACATTGCTGAACATCTGCCTGGATGGAGATGAGACCATTTGGACCTCATAGCTCCCTTGTAGTCTGATAACACTTCTTAGACCTTGGTCCATCCACATGCACAGATGTCTACGTTTGATGTGGTCTTGGTGAGCCTTCCAGAGGAGCAAGGACAACATATTAAAACCACCCCCTGCAGGAAGTACAGCCATACAAAACATTTCCCATGAGTTCAAAATACTACTTACTAACTGCCACTACATTTCAGTGGTATTCCAGCTAGTCAGTAAGAGCGAAGGCATGCAGTTGATATTTTGTTAAGAGTAACAATTTAAGGAGAGGGGCAAAGTTAGGCTCAGTGCTACTGACAGAGGGATATATGGGTGTGTCCTAGGCACATGGCATTTCCAGGACATTTCTTTGAAATTTATATTTTACTCTATAATCCATAAAAAAATAAGCAGAAAAGAGTCCAGAGTAGCCAACTCGCTAGTTTAACTGTCCTATGAGTAATGATACCAAACAAGTTCTGCTATAGGAGCAGCATCAGGCTTTGCTCCTCCAGTCAGCTTAATTTTCTGATGCTGTGAGCTGTGCAGGAGGCTGCAGGAAATATCCATTCCCTGAATATGTATCTTTGCTTTCATCCCTAAAGGGATAATTCAGAATATGGAACAGTCATAGTATTTACTGTGAGCACTGCACCTGTCAAGGTAACATTACTATGGGATGGAAGGTACCTACCTCTGCTAGGTAAAATGGATATACTGGCTCATGAGCTCTGGGCACTTACTTGCTAACCTTGTCCTGTACCTGTGATGTGATTAGCTGTGAAGATGTAGCTGTAAGGCTCTCCAGACCCTTGAAAGATGCATGTTTTAAGAGTATGTTCTCATTTTGTTTTATAATCCTGGTGCAGCCTCTGCTGTGTAGTTCCAGAGGTTGAGATGCTGATTAGGTCCATGGATGTGATGTAAGCCCACCCAGCTGGTCATCAGTGCCTTGGAAACGATTCGTAGTTGTTGTTGCTTAACTGCAAAGCCCTGCCTTAGCCATGGGTTGAGCCAGGCACCTGCTCACCTTGCTCCTTGCAGAGCAGAGGGTGAAGAGCAGATAGGGTGGTCTCAGCAGTGAAGAACTCTTTTGAGCTTTTAAATAAAGGTCTCTAAAATTTCCACCGTGGTGTGGCTGGGCTGAGGTAACCTGATCTTTGGAAAAGTGCCTTTGTGCTGTAGTTTACAGAAGGGCTTCTTGATTAACAAAGCCTGAATCCAGGTTAGTTAAACTGTAGCCATTGTATTCAAGGCCACTGTTAATTTTTCTAATTGCAAGCTTTCTCCCAAGTCTGGGGTTGGAAATGAGACTTGTCTGTTTCCAGCTCCCAGAAAGGGTTGGAAATTGTGTCATTTCATCCTGCAATTACTGTCCCTCCCACTCTGCCACTTCCCTTTATCTAAGAGAAAAATAAGCTTTGTAAACCGCTGTACATAGATTTTAAGTTCACTGCTGATACTAGAAGTCCCAAAAAGCATGTGTCTCTGGGAAGAGACTGATGCTCAGTCTGCAGCATATCTTAAGATCAGACAGGGGAAGGGCAGGGACATAAGGGCATTACTGTGGCTGGGGACTTACAGGAGGTCTTTCCCCTCATAGTGGAGCTCTGGAAGTCCTTGCCAAAAGGTGTTGTGGGCACATGAAGCTTTCAAAAGTGTTGCAGAAACTGGGCAAGCACTAAGCAAGGAGTTGGATGGGGAATAGTGAGCAGGCAAACCGTGGCATGCTTAGGGAGTCCTCAGAGTTAGAAGGAGTGGGAGGCTGGAGCACCAGGGTGGGAGACTGTGCATGTCTGCTGTGCTGTTACTCCTGGGTATCTATGGAGGCTGCTGGATTGTTTTCACCAGCTGTAGCCCAGTTGGAAGGAGGGTCATTCCTCCACACTCCTGCTGCTCCTGCCTTCTTTGCCCATACCTGCCTGTATACAGGAGCAGAGGAAGGATCTACAAACAGCACACCACTCTGAAACATGATGTTTGAGAGTTTGTGTGCTGGAGGGGAAGTCCAGCCTCTCATGACTCCCTGTCAAGGAGCATTTTCTTGCCCTCCCTGAACCATTCCTGTGGTTCTGGTTCCAGTCTGCTGGGTTGTTTCCACCTACATACTCAGCACAAGTCGGAAACCTGCAGCACTTGACAGCACAGGAAGGGTGAAAGAGTGCTTTATGCCTGGTCCTGCACACTTTCCCTCTCAAGAGTCTTCCCTTACTCCTTTCCTAGAGATAATATTGGGAGGCAGAACAGAGATGCTAGTCTCTGGTCTTCTCAGATGCCTCAATGTTCCCTAAATGATACTCCCCTGGGTTAATGCTGTCCTTGCACATTTTTAAGGTGAAACTCCTTGTAGTCTCATTCCTAGCAGGCAGAGCTGGCTGCTCCTGCACTTGAGCTCTGGTGATCCTGGCAGAGCAGTGTCTGCATGGTGTATGTGGCAAGTCCCAGTTCCGTCTGCATGGAACAGCTTGTTCTCTGCTGTCTGTTAACCCTTGGAAAGACACTTCCTCTTGTGCTCCTTTGTTCTGCACTGGCTGTGCTCAGCAGGGTCAGCTCTGCACTTGGGGTTTGGGGGCAGAGCCTGCAAAGGAACTAACTGCTGAGTATGATGATGGCTTTCCCCAGCTGAAGGTCTGCTCCCATGAGCTATTTAAGCCTCTATTTCTTGTATCTCTGTGCCAATCAGATTAGCTGATGCCAGAAAATAGACCACGGCCTGCTTGCTCTTGAATGCACCCTTTTTCCTCCTTACCTGTTTATCCCAGTCAAGCCCCTTTCCGCTCTGCCTCTGTTCTTTAATTTAGCTTTATTCCTTCCTTTTCACAGCCTTACTCTGGCCCATCTCCTCTGCTTGAGGTGGCCTCTCTGGGTTTTGACATCCAGCCTTAACAACAGTCAATCCTGTTTCCTGTCATAGTCATGACTGCCCCCTTTGCAGAGCCATGTGCCCCTCTGCACTTCTGCATTGAGCTTTTCTTGCTCTTGATTCCCTCCATGTTTACCCTGTTGTAACTTGGATTCCCTTTAAATTGCAGTGAGAGATCCACAGATCAGTGGAGCTGCTCAAGGGACTCATCTTCCCAGGAAAGAAAGGGGAAGAGGTTGGGGAGGGGAGTATGCCTGAGAACTGCCTCTCAGTCATTCCCCAGGGCTGTTGCCACCCCACTGTCTGTGCACCCCCAGGCATCACTCTGCTCTTCTCCTAGCTGGACCCCTCTACTCATTCACTGATTTTGGCAAGGGAGCCTTTGTTGCAAAAAAAAAAAAAGGAAGCTCTAAACCCCCTTAGGCTCACAGGACCAAGCATTCCAGCCTGGCCCTCTGTACCAAAACAGGCCCAGCCCCTGCTTCTTGTGAGGTCCCACCTTTATCCTTCTTCTAAAAATAAAATGCAATGACATTCCTTCCTTGTTACTCTGTTCTCTTATTCTGACCTCATTAGACTTTCCCAATAGAAAATTTCATTGAACTCCTCTGTTAGTGGTGGAAACAAACAAGACCATTGGACTTCCTCTGGAAAAAATGCATCTATATAACGGAATTGCAGGGAGCCAAATTTCCACTGCTGAGTTGGTGCTGTACGCATATGTTCCCTCGTATGGATTTAGTAAACAAAGTTAAACAAAGTTAAAACAATTTATCCTTTATATCTGATCTTCTTCCCTTGTTGGAAAAAGATTGCTTCTGTAGCATTATAAGGAGCAAAGTACTGTTAGCTGGGGTTGCAAGAACAGCTGTTTTTTTCCAGACCCCCTGAGCTAAATATATTTTGAGGCTTATGTATGTGCATGTACATAGGAATGATAGCCAGGTGATGGATTGCTAAGCCACATCATAAATTCAGTTTGTTGGACACCTCTGAGTACCTCCTCTGCACTCTGTCCTTAATCATTCTCCTTCAAACATCCTTCTAATGTTCTTAACAGCAGCCAATTAAAACAAAGACTTCACTTGCCGTCTATCCCCTCTTCCCTCTGCCATCACCCAAGCTCCTTCTCTTGGGTGGGGGGACAGAAGTGCATTAATGGATAGTGTTCAGAGTGTGAGCTCAAGGTTTAACAGAATATATCCCTACTTAGGGGTTTTTTGCCGCCTTCTTTACAATTCAGCTTGGACAGACACCCAACTGCACAGGGGTGGGTGCTTGTGTGTTTGCATGTGGCTGGGATCTGCGGACTGGTGGCAGGAAGGATGAGGCACATGGTAGGCACTGTTCATTTGTACATCTGCCCACCTTCTTGGGTTCCTGTTTTTGATTCAGAGGTTTCATGCTGATTCAGATGCTTTCTGAAGAAAAGCATGCACACAGGCCTTAAGGGGGAAATTGAAAATAATTCAGGTCACTAAGACTTCCACAGGGGAGAGAAGTTACACGTTGTGGTGTTACGGATGCAGGAGGGTAATGAGATAATTGAAGATCTGAGGATTTCAGTTGGTGTCAATGACTCGGGCATCTCAGGGAAAACAGAGGATATTCACTCCCTGAAAAGTTGATTTCGTCCACCTGGCTGTGAGATGAAGAGTAATGAATAACAGATTTTGGGGTGCATGGAAGGCGGGAGATGCCAACACACTAACTCTGAATGGCTTGGGAAGTGCTTCAAGGGTAACTTTGACTTCCTCTTGCCTTTTTTAGGGCTTAGCTGTGTTGGCTTCTCTCTGCATGCACCCCTAAACCCTGTTTCCCACAGGGGCACTGGACAGAGAGTTGAGTGGGTGGTGCTTGGTGCCAAAGTACGCTGCCAAAACTAGCCCTTACACCTTCAGGTGCCTTTTGGTTTGGCTGCTCCCCTGTAAGTACTACAGCAGTGCCTCCCTTGGATGCTGGGAGGGTGGTTGCTGCACAAGCAGGATTGGAACTGTTGGACGTGCCTTTCATCCTGTTGTAGCCTGCTGGATTAATGGGGCAGATCTCTGTGCATGTGCATGACTTCTACTCTCCCTCCTGTATCCTGCTTCATACTGTAATGGCTGTGGGGTCTGAAATGTATCTGTTCATCTGGTGCTTGTGCAGCCTTTACTGCAGCAGTTTCTTAATGCCTGATTGCAGTTCCTGCATTTTATCTGCCAGACATCACTGAGAGATGGGAAAGTAACAACCCCAGTTTGCAGAGGGATTAAGTGACTTGTCACTTGTGGCACCTGTGGCTGCAACAGCATTTGAGCCCCTGTTTCCAGGGTCCCAGTCTGACAGGACTAGAGCATCTTTCCTGTCAAAATGATGACTACCTGTGCAATGATAATGCCTTTGGGGTTTGGGACTAGGTTGCTCTGGATTTTCACTGGCATACGGAATTGGAAAATATGCTCTCAGTTGTCACTATATTTGGTTTTCCCGCTTTCCTACATGTTCTAACTTCTTTATTTTAATTCTGAAAGAAAAATATTCTAAATACATTGGATGCTTTTGTTACCAGCCTTTCTGTCATTGAGTATTTGGTTTGCAACCTGAGGATACTGTTACAGGTCTGAGCTGAGAAATAAGTCAAGATTTTACTTTTCCTAAGTCCTGCATTGTTTGACAAATGTATTTTGAGTACCTTTGTGCACTGTATGCCCTTCCATGTAGCCCATAAATGATAGGTGTTTTCCTCATTGTGCATGAGTCCTCATTTTTAACACATTGTGTAACTCAGATGGACTCGAATGTAGGAACATAAAGACTTTGGAGACCTGCCCTGTGCGAAGGGGAAAATTAGTCTGGCCCAGAGCAGTGGCTTTGTGATGACTGCATTGTGTGCTGGTGTGCTGTGTTTGTACCAAACTGCTTTGCTGCCAAGTTACTTATGGCTTATCCAAGCTCTCGGTACAAAGAATGTTAAAAGAAAAATTTTTTGTTTTCTCTGAATTCTTCCAGCTAAGAAAGAACTCAAACTACAGTCCAAATGCTGTCTTCTCTTTCTGCAGGCCTCTGGCGACCAGGTAGGGCAGTTAACACTGGAGTGCCTTCAGCTGTTGTGTGTGTGTAGGAGCATGTATGTGCTTACAGAAGATATAATATGGGACTTGCAGCGAAAGTGCCTTTTTGTTGGAGAAAAACCTGTCTCTTTGAGCAGAAGGCTCTGTGATTGAGAAGTCTGGAGTGGGAATTTTCCAGGCACAAATGTGTGTGCTTGGGCAAAGGCACCTATGAAGCACTGGACCTGGGCTGGTCTCCTCTGTGTATAGAACATATCTGATACCTCCTGAAAGTCCCAGGCTGCCTTGCAGCACAGTGAATGGCTGAGCTGGGCTCCTGTTTCTGTATTTCTTGTGCCTGGCTTGAGGGTTAGGATCATGCTTGGAGCTTAGGAGATACCCGTACGGTTATTCCTGACAGGAATCCCAGGAAGGGCAGTTGGGTAAAAGCATTCCCTCCCCTCAGCTGTCCCAAACACATGCGGACACTTATCTGATTGGCAAGGACCTTGGGGGTTTATCGAACACTGAGTAGGATAATCAGATAGATTGTGGGATACATCTGCTTGATCCTATTTCTTATGATTACGTGGTGGGGAACAAGCCTTAATGAGCCTTGGCCTTTCCTGTCTCCTCTGTAAATTTGTTTGACTCAATTGAGCTCTCTTTGTGTGAGACAGTTCTCTTTGTGCTTGGATATGGAAGCATCCACCTCTGAAGCTGGCTGTGCTTTGAGACTGGGTTTGGATTAGCTGACCTCCAGAGATCCCTGCCAACAATTTTTTTTTTCCCCTTTTCTTTTGTGTTTGCAGCTGGTGTAATTGTGGTCCTAACCCCTCCCAAGAGGTGCTGGCACTGGAGAGGATTTTAGATTTGTTTCACAGCAAGTGCAGTAGCTGCTTCTGCACTGCAGAGGAAATGCTCCTTTTGGGTCAGCCACCTTGCTGTAAGGCAGCTCCCTGGCCCTCGGCATTGGGAAGTTGCCTCATGTAGGAGGCCAGAAGGGATTTGGGAGGAAGGTCCTCCCAAAATAGAAGGGAGCATCTTTCTCCATGTGTCTCTTACTGGTGATGGCCTCAGTCAAGCAAACTCCCACTTGGCTGCCTGATCAGCAGAGCATCCCCCAGATCCCACAGGGGTGGGATGGCAGTGGGTCACTATCAGTCCTAGTAGAGAACTGGAGTAGGAACGGGGTCTTGACCTCTAACTGATTCCAAATAAACTGATGGCAGAAAATCAAAAGCCCAAAAGAACAGAAATGTGCATGTGTGGTTATTCTAACAACAAATCTATTCAGTGAAAGAGGGGTAAGTTCCCTTTGCAGCACTGCAACGCATGCTGCCCTGGAACACCCTATGGAAAGGTATTTGTTCTGCCAAGGCATGTGTGTCCAGCACAGCAGCTTCTGTGACTTTGTTCAAAGACAAACAAATATAAAATGCTCCTTAAACTGCCATGTTTTTGTAGTGCATTTTTGGCTTAGAAATCCCCAGCAGACAGTGAGAAATAACTCCCAGCCATTTGCCTGTGGAAACATTTTGAAGAACTAATCCTGTAGGAATGAAGGGGAAAGGAGTTCTCTGAACTTTGGTGGACAAGAGGTGCTGAAGGTTCAGGAAGAAGGAAAACAGACTGAAGATTTCAGGTGGCTGAGGGAATAGGAGCACCATAGCGCACATTGAAGAATGGTAGATTTCAAAAACAAAGCGATTTTTTCAATATTTCCTTAAACTCAGTATTAATTTTTCCTGTGGTTGTTTGCTTCAGGGTGTAAGTGTCAAGAATTGCACGTACACAAGGGAGGATAAAGTTCCCTGTATTTGTACATTCTTTTTCTCTGCAGTGAAGGTCTTCCTTCCCTCATGCTACTTTATTTTGCATCTTTTCCTTTTTTTTCCCTTCTTGTTTTTTCAGTTGCCCAACTCTGTATGTAAGAGACATGCTGAGGTTGTGTCAGGGCAGCTAAGAGCAGTGGGAAGTGCCCAGAGGCCAGTGATGCATGATCCATTTTCCCAGGGACAGCAGCACTGCTGGCCCTGCAGACCCCCACAGCCATCTCCCAGGGTGCCATAAATCCAGAAGTTTAGCAAGGCTGGCAAGCCTCTGAAGAGATGGGATGTAGTATGTACAACCTTCCCCACTGAGGGGCAGGAGGATGTTCCTTGTGCTGCTCTATCCAGAGAGGTCACGACCAGTAACAGCCACTCTCCAAAGTTGCTCTAAGCCAGCAGAATGAGAGTGTGGGGAAAAAAGGACAAGTGTTAGTGGTTCCTTCAACACAGAAGTGTGTGAAGGAACCACTGATTTGTGTGGTACCTGCATGCTCAAACATCCACTCTGTTGCTTCTGTAGCGGGTTTGTCCTGGAAATGAGGCTTTTCCATTGCAGCAGCATTGGGAGGTTGTTTTACTTGCATGGGTTTATTATTAATTCCTGGGTTCTGCCATCCTGTTCTGAACAGACGGCACTCAGAGCTGAGTTGACGTATGGCACGCAGTGTGACCCCTGGTGATTCACGGCCCCCAACATCTGTGATTAGACCTTGAACAGAAACTTTTCATGCATGGCCACAGTACAGGAAACCTGCTCTTTTTCTGAGTAACTGGTAGAACAACAAAAGGAGGTTTATTTTCTTTTGGCTGTAGAGGTCTACCTTAAACTAAGTAAACTGTTCCCTGAGGGAGAAAATGTCCAGGTACAGAATGTTCACAAAGGAAATATTCAAAGTGTCTGCCATGTCCCTGAAGTGTTTGTTTTAAAGAATGAGGGCCAGAGCAAGAAATAGAAGATTATTTTCTAATTTGAAAGCAAAAATACCTCTTGCAGGTGACAGAAAATAAATTTACCTTCTTCAGGTCCAGTTGATACTGGAACCCATTTAAGTGCACAAGGGCTGAGAAGCCCTGGAGAAGCTGCCATTGCTGAGATGGCTCCAGTCCCAGTGTACAGCCTGGGAGCGTGGGGGGCGGGAGCCAGCCCATGTCTGAGGCAGCCCCGCTGTGTGCAAACTGTCGATGTTCCGCCAGCAAAGGAATTGTGTCTCTGGGAATCTGAACACTGCTGGGTTTTATGTGAGGTAGGGTAAGAGCTTTGTCATTGGTGTTTTAGCAATGGAGGATCCATACCTGCCCTTTCTGGGGGTTATTTTTGTGATTTCTTTTGCTGTTGTGAAGCAGCATTTTTGAATCAGTCCCAAGTAAAGCCTTGTGATCCAATTGTGACAGCACCTAACTTGCCATGGGCTTTTCTGATGCCCAAAGTGAACTTCTCTAATGTCAGCCAACTCAACTAATGTCATTGTGTTCCTGGCTTGGTAGATCCTAGATGAAGATTTTTTTAAACTTTTTTGTTTCCCCTCCTCACTGACTCCATAAACAGCCCACAAATGTGGGTTATCTTAACTCATGCATCACTGCCAATAAATGTAACAGTAGAATGGTTTTCAGTAAAACCATGCCTTTGACTATAACTTTTTGGTTCCTTTGATAAGCAAGGATATAGTTTCATGGGTTCTTTACTACATGCTATGAAAGTGGAAGAGAAAGTGTAGTGGTTTGGTCCAAAATACTCATTACTGTTTATCTTCTGTGAGATAAGAATTAGGAGAAATGCAAAGCAGGCACCAAACTTGAAAGAATATAAAGAAGTTTATTAACAGACCTAAAAGAGGAAAGAAAAAAATTATACCACCTTCAGAACTCTCCTCCTCCCCCCACCTTCCTCCCTTCTCCCACTGACAATGTAAAAAGACAACCCTTAAGATGTTCAGTCTGTTTATCACTTCCATAATAACCTTGTTCAGTCCATTTAGAAAGAGAAGTCTCTTCTTGCTCATGCTATGAAAACATTATTACAACGAGACAGCCACCCACTTCCAAATATTGTTCAGTCCATTTAGGAAGAGGAGTCTCTCTGCCTGCATGTGAGTCCCTTCCCCCAACTTGCAGCTTTTCCCGCAACTGCGTTCGAGGGTCCACTCTTGAAGTTTTTTGGGGTACAATTTTAAGGTTGAGCCGTTCAGAAACAAGAACAGAGGCCCTTCTCCTTCCCTGGGAGCAAAGGGTCTTCCTCATCTTCATCTTTAGGACTATCTCTGGGAGCATCTCTAGGAACTGAGGTTTTCTCGTTTCCCATTTGGAGCAAAAGTCCTCATCAGGTTCATCTCTAGGGACTGAGGTTTTCTCCTTTCCCGTTTGGAGCAAAAGTCCTCATCTGGTTCATCTCTAGGGACTGAGGTTTTCTCCTTTCCCGTTTGGAGCAAAAGTCCTCATCTGGTTCATCTCTCCCTGTCCAAACTTCTCATGAAATTACAGCTGCGTCAGCATCTGCCTATCTCAGCGCAGGTGCTTCTGCTCACGAGTTGAACACTCCACCCCCCATATCTTCATGAAATTACAACAGGATACTCTGATATATCATAGCTTCACAACAGAATTTCAGCTTTAAGCATCTCCTCTCTCTCTTCCCTCAGGTTTTCAGCTCTTCACAGCAATAAAAAGGGTTAATCTCACCTCGGCCTGGCAGCTTTGCAGCTGGAATGTTGAATGTTTCTTATCGCATTGAATATCTTCTAGTTCCAACCCCCTCCTTTGGAGTCCCAACCTGCCTTGTCTCCTTTATAGATACTAATTCAGTACAATACCTGTCTGCACAAAAATAGTTTTCTCCACAAAATTATGAAATCCACTCTAAACAGCAACATATGGCAAAGCTATGTATCCAAAACATGAATGCAAGAAAAGAGATGAGTGATGAGTTTAAGCGCGGGGCCCGCAGCCACCTGTCCCAGCACCAGAAACGAGAGAGAGCTTGGAGGGGGAGTTTGCCTATTCTTAAATGTGGATAACAGAGGTGATCACAACTTTAAGTGGCTTAGAGAATTGTCCATATTCAAACTGGCCAGCTGATAGGCTCTATCAGTTCCCAGAGGAAACTGTAAGGACATCCCTTCTGGGACTATGCTTGCTAACCTATGACAGAAAGGAAGGACTGGGAAAGATTCTCAGACTTGGTTTTCCATAGGAATGTGAAAATGCTCTTGGATGGGTGGTGGTATTCTCCACAGAGTTTTCTTTCTCTTTCAGAACAAAACAGTTCAATGCGCTATTTTCATTGCTCCCATTTCTCTTTGCCTTGCAGTGTTTCCAGGGAACACTGTGTTTATTTGGAAGATTGTTTGATAACAGAAACATCTCACTGCTGTTTGGGTGAGGAGGTCCCTATTCTGCCTTATCAAGGATGCGGTGGTGGGCACACCAAGCTCTTCCGTACTCATTAAGGTGCAATAAAAAAACCTAAGTTACATAATTGTCTCAAAAGTGCAAGGACTGATGAGTGAGCTTGACATTTGTACTGCCAGCTAAATTTAGTGCTTTGAGGAAAGCCCATAGCCAAAAGTCTTTTCTGGGCTCTGACAGTATCTAGACACTCAGTGAACATTGATAGCAATATTTAGTTTTAGTGGAATTGGTGTAAAATTTGAGGTCTTAATTTTGCAAGCACAGTTTCTCTATTGTTGTGCCTCCAGGGTATCCATCCATCCATCCATCCAGGCTGGGTCTGAGCTTTCATTTACCATAACTTGCAAAACTGGGTAAAGCACACTGCAGCCTGGCAGTGTAGGGCTGAGCTTGGACTCAGGAGAGCCATTCCTTAGTTCTACAGTCACGTTCTGGTGGTTTGAGTGGAAGAGGAGCATGGACAGCATTGCATATGATAAAG
This sequence comes from Corvus brachyrhynchos, assembly GCF_000691975.1. Taxonomy (NCBI): domain Eukaryota; kingdom Metazoa; phylum Chordata; class Aves; order Passeriformes; family Corvidae; genus Corvus; species Corvus brachyrhynchos. The sequence continues at coordinate 7,880,837 of NW_008236209.1, forward strand.
AATGGGCACGACTGGAACTTAATCTTGGGAAAACTCCAGTGTGTCTGCAGTATCCCTATTCCTCTTCAGGTGAAAGGAATAGCTGCTGCTCTTACTGGACTGTGAGTTAGGGCAACAGCACTTCTGTTTCTCAGCTGAGCAGTCGTGATGCAGAAATCCTTGAGAAACAGTAAATAAGGAACCCACCTTGGTACTTCTACCGAGTAATTTTTTCTTAAAAAAAAAACACAAAGAAAAAAAAAATCTCTTTTAAATAGCGTCATTTACACTTGGAAGCTGCTTGAATCCATCTTGTCACATAAATTACCATTTCTGAACTCAGCTGTCAGGAAGTGTCCTTACAAGTTGATGTCCATGGGGCCTGTCAGTGGAAGGGGATCAGTTTCATGGCAAGCAGGAGGAATTCAAGTGTCAAGTGAATACGCTCGTCCTCATGTTACCTCAAGTGATCAGGGCATCTTAGTCCTGCCAGAAGCAAGCCCTGGTGTGACCTTTGCTCCTCAGACTGCCCTTGTTCCTCTGCACTTCGGTAGCTGTAAGGCTGGGTCTGACATCTGGAGCAAGTCCCATCCTCCTGCAGCTCAAGCAATTAGAGCTTGGCCCAGCAAGTGGCCCTGGAGCAGAGGCTTCAGGGATATTGTAGTTTCTTTACAGGGATAAAGGCCATAGGCTTTTCTCTTTGCTCTGCTGCTTTCTCCAGCTTTGATGCTGATACCATTGAAATGAGATTGGCTCATGTGTAGTGGAGGAGCTGAGCCCTGCCAGACGGATCTGGCTTGCTGGGAAGGGTTCAAAAGGCAGCACCTACCCTTTGTTGTATTTCCTGCACACTAATGAAGCCCCTGATTGCTGGAGCTACTTTTTAATCCTTGTAGGTTGTATGTTGGTTTTGGCATGGATGGTTTTTTTTTGTTTTAATTCCTCCCATTTGAAATATATGGGAGAACAAAGGGAATAAAATGCCAGCTGCCCTACACCCTCCCCCCCAAAAAAGGGTAATAACAAGAGAATTGTAAGGGTGCATTCTGGTGAGAACAGTTGTTTCCTGCCAGGAGTTGAAACCTGGAGAGCTGAAGCTCTGTATTGTCAGTGGCGGGTTCCTGTCTGAGGTGTGCTGTCTTTGGGCTGTGCACGGGAGCCTTGCTGCAGCAGTGTGCAGCACTTGCTGTGATGTCAGCCCTGCGTGCATGCGTTTCCAGCCTTCTCCATGACCACATGGAGAAGGATTTGTTTGTCAGAAACACTGACAAAAGTGTATTTGTTGACCTGCAGAAAAGCCTAACTCATGCTCCTCTGGGCTGCGATCATGTAAGCCGAAACACAATGACTGCTGCCTGTGCTTGCTGGCCTCCCAGTCCTGATAAACCTGTGAAGCAGATTCATTTATTTAGGCCCTGATTCAGCAAAGCACTTAAGTACATGCTTCAGATTGTCTTTCCAGAAAGACTGTTGGCATGCTCAGAGTTAAGCATGTGCTTAACTGCTCTCCTGAGTGCCCAGCAAACAAGTGATGGGGCAGTGTGTGCTGCTGTGCTCTGCCAGGTGCCTCTCAGGCTGCAGAATTGGGGTATGAAAAATATATTCATTAATTTGTCTCCCTCCGGTACAGGAACTATAGTGCCAGGGTCTGAGATGACTCTATCCTTCTTCAGGGAGGTGGGTTGTTTCCATAGCACAGAAAATTTCTTGTGTCTCTTGAATGTTGCACAGACAAGTGTGCCCTTCTGCAGGGTGTGGGGCTGGGGCAGTTTGCATTGGTGGGTTTGTTTCCTCCCCCACGAGTTGTAAAGAAAAATTTCCACTGTGTTACATGTGTCTGAATGTTTTGATATTTGTAGTTTAATGTTTTGTAGGATTCATTTGATTTAGCTTTCATTAACATGATGCCCTTCATTTTGAGGACTGAGCAGTTTAGTGCAGCCATGTACCTGTGGGCAGTGTGTGCTCCTGAGGTGCATGGCTTGAGAGCGAGGTCAACATTTGGTTTGTTACACTGGGATTTCTTGAGGTGGAAGGGCAGATGTTACTACACTGGACATCTTGGTGTTTGGTGTGACAGTGTGTTAAGTCGGACCCATTATATTCCATCCCAGCATTAACAGACCCTCACTTCCCTTGGGAGTCTGAAGCTGTGGAATAGGCACTTAAGCCACAAGATGGTTGTATTTCAGTCTGCTCTTAAGAGTTTCTGAGATTGCATTCTTTCTAATCCCCACCCGTATCTGACCTGTTCTAGCTCGTTTTTGAGAGCTGCACCCAGCTAGTCCTTAGCTTCCTGCAGAAGGTTTTCTGCCCATCTTTTCCTTTCTTTTGCTTGCTGAGCTCATTTGAATGGGGAGCCCACATATCAGTGAATGGGATTCCTGTATAAATTTGCCCCATTTGCACAATTGGAATTGATTTAGAGCATCTCTTCTTTACAAAACCGAAAAGAAATGAGCATGGTTAGATGTGCCTCTTTTCCTTCTCTTTGAAGTTTAAATCACGCTTAGCAAATATGATGTTTGCAGTCTCTGTTCTCCACCTGATGTGCAAAAATGCAAAGGTCCTTCCAGAAACATGGGTCAGACCAAGCTTTGTGGTGATGCTTCAAGCTGGATTGGAGGGATCTGGGCAGGTTTTGTTATCAACTTTAATCTTAATTAAGCCTAGAAAATACTTGCAATATAGGTTTAACGAGTGTTGTTTTCTCTAAATTGAAATAATTCGATCTGTGAATCAAAGAGCCTCTGTGCCCCACCCCCTGCTGCTGATGACAGCCTCTTCCCACACTTCTTCCGTGGTAGCATTGTTTCCATTGTTTCCAGCTCCAGTAGGTTTCAGTTACTGATCAGTGTAATTGCAATAACACACCAATAATAAAAGAGGAATTTAAGCTTCCTTTTTTTGTAGTTGGAAGCTCTTCTCCTACAAAAGCTTGAAATCTTAATAGTCACACAGGCAACATCCCGCGCCTGTCAAATGTTTGCAAAAGTGGACGGTCATCCTTTAGTAAGATAAAGGACTGGATTGGGAACTTGGAAACAGCCCAATCCTATCAGGCGGCAATGGTACAATTAATATTAGAATGGACGACTAGGGACAGTTGAACGTTTTAGTGGATGCCAAGGAAGCCTTCAACTGGAATGCATTGAAAGTTGTTTGTTGTATAACACGAGTTGCTGGAGTCAGAGTAATTCGAGTTTCCTTTGGTCTGGTGGAAAATTACAGCTGTGAGCAATGAGTTAATTTTTTCCGTGTGTGTGCGGCTTAGGTTTCCCTGGCAGATTTGCTCTTAGTGTTGTAGGCTCTGAATCCATAGAGGAGTGGCTGTGAACCAGTCGTTTGTCTTCATGTGCCATCGCAGGAGCAGCCCTGCGCTGGGGAAGGGTTTAATGGAACACCTTGAAGTGCGGAGGGGTGTAGGGCTGAGTTGTAGCCTTGTATATATGAAAGCCACCTTCCTGCCTGAACGCTTCCTACCCCTGAAGAGGGGGTGGGTTAGTTAATGTGAATTTAAAAAAAAACCAAACAAACAAAAAAAAACCAACTGAAGAGCAAAATATTCCCCCGTAGTCTGGAAGGGCCTGGGGGGTGCAGCCCCCGCCGCTGTCCCGGAGGTTGGGCTGTCCTCTCCTCTCTCGGCCTGTCCGGGCGGGGCCCGGGGGTCCCGCAGGCTCCCGGGGGGTCCCCGGGGTGCGGCGCGGGGGCGGCGCGCA
>NW_008236209.1:7884549-7959541 GCF_000691975.1 Corvus brachyrhynchos
CGCCGCCCCGCGCCCGCCCGAGCGGGGCCGCAGGCTCCTGGCTGATTCTATTTCTCTTTTTCCTGCAGGTTGCTGAAAAGTGCCTTTCCTGAAGCCACCGCTGCTTGGATTTCTGTCTAGGGCTGCCTCTCTCTGCCCCTCGCGCCCCTCTCTGTTTAATTCGGCGTTGCTTGCGGTCCGTGCCCTGACGGCGGCTCCTCCAGCCTTTCCCTTTTTTTTTTTTTTTTTTGCTCCCCATTTACACGCAGTTTGCTCAGCCATTTTATTTTTTTCCTTCCCCCGACTATGTAGCAAATATTTAAAAGAAAAGAAAGAGGAGAAAAAACATCAGGCATCCTTTTGCCTGTTTTGATGCTCATGAACCATAATTTTTAGAAGCAAGAAATAGAAGGAAAAAAACACCAAGCCCGAAGTTTTCTCCCCAAGGACCGAGACCGTTCCACAAACTGAAGTGCTGCCAGCAGCATATGCTTTTTGCAAGAATCATTGAAACCATTAACTGGAGAGCACAGAATTCTTTTGAAAATCTGCCAGTTATTTGCAAGTAACTTTGGCAGTGGCACAAAATATAACACTTGTATTTTAACTTCTACAATTGCACTTTTAGGAGCTGGCCTCTAATTTGATTTTCAGTTGTTCTGATAAGATTTCTATTTTATGATTGGCTTTATGTTTAATTCTTGTTTAAAGAAACACGATTTGACTTAAATGAAAACCTAAGTGCTGATGAATAGGAGTTCTACCAAAGCAACAAGTTAGTTATTTCTTCACGTTTAACTTGAATTCACTTTTTTACCCTTTTTTTAAAAAAAAAAGAAGAAAAAAGAAGATCAGCAGTAAATATTACCCTGAGGAAGGGTGCGATTGCTTGCATTTTAATTTTTGTTTTTTAATATGGCTGTGAACGTTTCCCTGGTTCGTGATACAAAATGGCTGACGTTAGAAGTGTGTCGAGAGTTTCAGAGAGGGACTTGTTCTCGGTCTGATGCAGAGTGCAAGTTCGCCCATCCATCACGGAGTTGCCATGTGGAAAATGGTCGAGTTATTGCCTGCTTTGACTCCCTAAAGGTGAGGACTGTAACACATGCATTACCTAAGCTTCCTTGCTTTTCCTTCCCTTCCTAGTGGCTCGGTTTGCAGGGGTGTGGGATGTGCAGAACAGCTGTTTATTGCTCTGTGCAGGGAGGATGCTGCTGGTGTGGGATGCAGCTCCTGAAATCTAGGCTGAGTGACATTGGGTGCGATTTGCCTGGAGTGCCAGGCATTGCAGGGAGAGAGGATTTTAGCCAGGGCATTTTTCAGTGGTAGCTCAGGTCTGATATAGCTGTCCCTGAAATAGAGAACACGGGTTGTGGGCAGCAAATGAAATAAGAAGAGTAGAGAGAACTGAAACCCAGTGTTTGAGTGTCCAGATCACATCAGCTGTGCATTTGGTGCAGGGATCTGAAATGTGCTTTTAATGAGCAGAAATGAAAGCAGCATTTTAAGATAATGAATCAGCTTTACATGTATTTCCTGAAGACAGAGTTGCAAAAGCCACTCTAACACTGTCCTGTAGATGAGGACCAGCCAAAATAATTGGAGAACAACTTTTCCAGAAATGGCCATTGGGAAAATGCTTTCTGTGAGGAACACACAAACTCGATGGCTCTGCCAGGCCTGTTGGAGCAATGGCTGAGCCCTGTGGTTGGTGCTAATCCTTGCAGAGTCGATTTTGGAGGCAGTTAATGGCTCTTGGATGCTTGTCCCTGCTGGAGCTCCAGGGGTTTCTTTCAAAAATACCAAAGACCTGGGCTGTGAGTCACGGTGAGGAGTGGGGCATGCTTACAGGAGGGGGATGTTGGTATCTCTTTCTGGCCTCCCTTCACCATGGTTCTTGGGAAAGGAACATCCACTTTTTTTTTCTTTTACCCAAATGTATGGCTTCTCAAAAGTATTTTTACTGAGACCATATGGGCAACTGGTAGCAAATGAGAATTTTTGAGATTGTGTTTAATGTTTTGACCAGAGTAATTAACCTGTTAAAATTTGTAGAAAGAGTCTGGAAAATTTTATAATCTTAGAAGTTTTCTCTTGAACTTCAACTGTTGCTTGAAAAGATTTGGATTTATTTTTATGAGCATAATGAGTTACAGAACTGGTAGAATTATATATGCAGAGATTCAGACCAGGACTGGATCTGGACTAAGACTGGATTTCCCATTTTGTTCCTGTTAGTGGCTTCTTCAAGTTTTCACTTCTGTTCTCTTTTTCCAAGAAGCTCAAGTTTTCTGTTTGCGTTAGGTTTTCTCTTTTTAATCTGATTATATGCAATGACTCTCTTAGTTTTACGGTGACTTTCAAATGTTCATTTACATTGCTGGTTTGCTCTCAGTGAGAGACAAACAATTTTTTTATAGAGGGGAAAAAACCCCTTGTTTTTTATGCTCTTGAAACTTCTGAATTGTAGCAAGTGGCAATGCAGATACTTTTAATGAGGAGATTAATATGTTCGTATTTTATAGTGTTTGTTTGTGAATGGAAAGGAGGGCTGTCATGTTACGGAGGGTAGTTTTGTGCCCCTTGCTGGTGTTTGCAGCATCTTGGGGAGGTGTCTCTGTGCAGCCACCCAGCTTGGCTGGGCTCTGAGCTGTGCTGTCACCTGGTGTGTGACACTTCCCCACGTGTGTTGTTGGCAGTGCAGTTCCTGCAGCAGAACCAGGCTCTCTATGCCAGCCCCTCTCTGCACAACTGGGGCTGGGAGGACGTGCAGGACCAAGTCCATGGGCAGCTGGGGTTCAAATCCCACCCACTGGTATGAGCAACCCCTTTTCCCACTTCAGCAGTGGGGATGGGGTGGGAACACCATGTTAAGAAAACAAACAAACAAAAAACAGTGGAAGGAGTAGGGTGTGATCTTGTACAGCTCGGGGTGTTTCCGGTGTAACTGGCTGTTAAATAATGTCCTTGTTGCAGTTTCCTGTTGACACAGTAGCAGATGCCCAGTATGTGCTGGTTAAGTGGTCTGAATTTTCCAGGGAAGAGGCTTTTTGGACTTAGGGTAGCCTCATGGAGGGCTGACAACTCTGTCTTTGGGAAGTACTTGAGGAGAGGTCCAACTGTGCAGAGCACTTGGCCAAGGGTTGGTGATGGGGCTGTTTCTACACCCCTCTTTGCAGACAAGAAAGTGGGTCTTGGAGCACTTTCTTCAGACCCGTGGATTCAGCAGCTCTCAGTGGACAGAACCCTGTTTCCCTATGCCATGGAGGGCTGTGGTCCCCAACGCTGCAGCCTGTGTGTGTGTGTGTGTGTGTTTGTCTAACGACATGCATTTCCCAATGGCGATAACCCCCTGGGGACTAAACCCTCAAACAGTGGTCATTCTGTTCCTGGCCAGAGCTGAACTTGCAAAACCTTGTTTGCAGTGGTCTTAGGGGCTCATGGCTGTAAGGGTAGCCACCCTCACCGGTGATCAGAGAGATATTGCATTCTCAGACCTGTTAAGAGGCTTTTCATGCCCATCCTGTGGACGTCTTTGTACCCAACAACTGTGGAACACTGACCCTCTCCTTCTGAGCGCTCAATAGCTGCTTAGTGCTCCCTTGTCTTTTCACGCCCTGCATTAGCAGAACATCTGTGTTGCTTTGTTGGCGGCAGGATATAGGATGCTTGCAGCTAATAAGTTTTCTCGTTGTTTTGCAGCTGCCCAGGGCTTTGTTCAGACGTTGCTTATCTGCATCCATTGTGTGCTGATGTTGCTTGTTTTTTTTTTTTCTCAGAGACCTCTTAAGCTTGAACAATGCCTTCATACAGGAACTTCTGATAACCTAGCAAACAATAGTTTCACCTCACTGGTCAGGTCATGTGCAGCATCCATACGCTTACTGCATCCCCCTTTTTCCCTTTTTTCCCCTCAATCTCCTATAGCAGTTCTACACCTGTTTCGGTGGAAAAAGCAGTAACACTTCCAGAAGCAGTCAGACTGCCTCAGTGTCGGTTGTTTCATGGGTGACTGTGTGCTACCTGTAATCTTGTGAAGAACACACAGGACTCCTTGAAGCTAATAGGGGCCCTCACTGATGCTCAGGTGGTGTTCACCAGAAAAAGCTCTGCAGGGGCATTGTGTATTGTGCAATGCTTTGGTTGTGAAATATCTGGTCTTGATTAGGTTGAAAGTGCAGGATCTTGCTGTCCTGAGCTGTGTTTCTTCGAATGGGTAGTTTGCACATTTGTAGGCAGTAGAAGGAACCTTTCTTAAGCAGATTGATATAAAACTTAAAAATAGTTCCTTGCAAGAAGCTGCAATTTGAATCTGATGCCAAGAGAGCTCTCACTCTACTTGTGCATCCCTCCTTATTATTCTGGAAGCAGTGTTCTCTGAATTAATTTGCTTGAATGGCAGGAAAGGCTGCACTGCTTGATTGCAGGGCAATCCAGAGGCACAAGAGCCAGCTGTGCTGGACCACCCTGCTTCCAGAAGTGGCCATAACAGCTGCTGGTCAGTGGCCGGTGCTCTCTGGTACCTCCTAGGCAGGTCCTGTGGCACCTCAGAGACATTCTGAGCAAAGGAGAGGGATATCATATCATCCCTGTAAACTCGTGTGGCCTTTGGGTTTGTTCATTGCTTCTCTCCCAGGCTCAGTGTGCACTGTCCCATGCAGAGCCAGTGCGTTTTGTAAGGATCAGAACATGGTTTGCTGGCTCATGGCAATTCCGACAGAGGTTTGTTTTGGCACTTTGGTAGGCTGTTCATCAAGTCATTAACTTTCCTATTCAGGCTGGATCCAGAGGGCAGGATATGAGCTTGTCCGACTCTTAGTTCCTGGCCAGCAAGTCATTGGTTGTGTTTTCAGTTTCTGATGTTGTGAGGAAGGAAAAAAAGCATCATCTTTCGTCACTACTGGAGCAGAGAGCTGAGAGATGAGGCATTAGGAGATGGTGACGTATTATATAAAAATATGTAGGTAATGTACATCAGGTGTTCACAGAGGCTTTGATTTATACTGCTCACAGTTTGGGTATCAGCACTGAGGATTTGTGATTTAAAAAAAATTTATGAACGCAGCTTTGTGAGGTGTGGGCTGGGTTTTTTTGCTGTTTAAGTGTTTTAAAATTTTCTTTATGAATGTTAATGTGAATTGAAGCTTCAAAGAGCATTTTGAGATGGAAAATAGTGGGGTGAAAAATTTCAGTAATATGAATTTTGACTCTGGGAGGTCTAATGTAAAAAATGTTGTTAAACTATCACGTTTCAAAGCAGTACTCTATTAAAAAAAGGTGAAAATTTTCTGTGAACAGGCATAAAAAGGAGTTACAAGTAGTTTTGTCTAAATTGCCTATTTTCTGAAAGAAGTGTTATTCTTTGGTAATAATATTCAAAGCCCCATGGCAATCTAAAAAGTTCACACTGCTTGGGCAACAGATGTACTGTATGATCTTGAAACTGATGTCCCTGAGGCCGTTCCTCACAGTTTTCATGCTAATTTGTACCTGGTTTATGCTGACTTGACTAGAATTATTTCTGTTACTGGTTGGCAATCAAATCTATTTTTTAAAAATTTAAATAAACGCCAAACTAGGAAACAACTGAAAACACCCACTAAACTTAGCATATGGTTACACTTTTAGAGAGGAAGAAGAAAGCAAACAAAGCCATAGTGATATTTTTGGCGACATTCTGACTGCATGTCTCAGCTCAGTGTAATGGAGATGGAAATATTCCACATGAAGAGTGTTGAGCCAAGTCACCTGTGTAACAAACATCCACTTTTCCTTGGTCATTAAGTCACTTACCTGTGTGGCAACAGTAGATTTACAGCAGAATTCTGTCCACTCTGGATACTTGTGTGTCTTATGGCATGTTATAAGTGCTTCTTAGAACTACCAAATCAAACATCTTAAAGTGGGGAAAAATGTATTTAGACTCAATTTTATTTATAAAAACTGTTAATACTGTATTTCTCTGTCTTCTCTGTTAATTTCTGTATTTCTCTTTGTATTTCTCTCTGAAATAAATTGGTATTTCAAGGAGAATAGAGAGCTTGTGGGGGAAAAATAATTTAGGCCTGGTCCCTTCTTGTCTATAGATTACAACAAGCTTCATGTTTTCACAGCTTAATTTAATTGGCACACATGCTGTCTATACTCTCTGTAGTGTCTTCAGAAGTTTTTGGCACATCTGTGGGATGGAGAGCACTGATGGAGAAGCGTACCTGGCACTGCATGTGGCTGAGCATCTCCTAGGCCTGCCCCGGTGTCTGAACTGCAGATGCTCTCTGTGGGGTCAAGGCTGGTTACTTGAAGGTCATGTGTGACCCTCTCTAGTCATGTTCAGCTTTCCAGGGAAAGGATACACCTTGTTTCTTTAATCTGTCTAGCTGATCTTTCTGTGCAACAGAGGTCTGTGCACAGCCTGTTTGATTTGTTTAGTGTTATCCAATGGTTTCTCTGATGGCCCAGTAGTCTCACTTCATTTATCTGTGACTTTTTGACAGCTGAACCGTGACAGATGAGCACTGGTGGGCTTTGCAGTTGTGGTTTAAAAGATTGCTGCTCTGAGCTGTCCCCTTGCTTCTCTGTTGCAGGTTGCTGCCACTGTGGCAGGGTTAGCAGGAGGACAGAGCGCTTTAGACAATGAATACAAAGTCCAGCAGCTAGAATTCCCTTGGTCGTGGCTCTCTGCAGAGCTGCTGGGTGATGAATGTGTGTAATTGGAAACAGGCTGGTGTTACCTGGTGACTGTGCTGCAAGGACACCAGTAGACAGGGAGGGAGATTCAGGAAGGTCTTGTTCATTGCCAGCCATTTGCAAAGATGTAGTGCAAGAGTCCTTGACAGGAATTCTTGTCTGTGCTCTAAAGCAAGCAGGTGATCTTTGAGGTGTGTTATGGAGGGCAAAGAGGTTGGCCTTGTCCTTATCTCTACTGGGTCTTTCTGTAGCTGAGCAGCCTCAGCAGGGAACACTACCTGGGCCTTTACAAAGACTTGCGCTTTGTGAAACTTGGTGTTGTCCATGGTAACATTGCAAGAAAGGTGAGATGTCTGTAGATTTCCTGGTGCACAGTCTAGTTCTGGTGCCACCCTGGAAGGATGCTCTCTTCTTAGCTCATTGCTTGTACTCCTGCTGAGGGTGCATATTTGGTGACTGGGTATTTGCTGTGCAAATAGACCCCACGTTTCTCCTGAGGGCTTGCCCACACAGGAGCAGCAGATCCCTTTGCTGTTGCCTGTGTGTGAGTGCCAGTCTCATGTGTGGTGTCTCTGGGACAGGTTCAAGAGGCTGGCAGAGGTGTAGGCACAGGCTGGCACATTGGGAGGCACTCCCAGTGCAAGGAGCAAGCACAGAACACCATCCTTGTCTGTCTTCTTGCATCTGATTAATTTATTTAAGCTTTTCCTTGGGCCTCAGACTTGTGTGCTTTTCCCCTTGTACATGCTGGAAAGCAGAGCTGTGCCCACAAACTGGTCCTGAGACCACATTTTGGAGGCCAGCCTCTTCAGGGAGGTGGGCCAAACACATTCAGCAGTGGGGTTTTGCTGCCAGCCTTGCCTCTCCTTTCCTCACCAGCCAGCCCTGGCAGTGCAGGGCCTCTGCTCCTCTGCAGCTCATGTTGCTTCCTTCTTCTCCCTGTGGTGTGAGCAAACCACCCACCTCAAAGGGTAAAGCCAGCAGCATTTACATTATTAATATTAGCCAAGAGTAACCTTGGGCTTCTGGTTGGGAAGATGATGGTAAAGTGCTGACTGCTGCTCACACTTGCCTGAAAATGCAGGAGATAAATTCTTTTGGGATGTGACTCTAAACCCTTCTGAGCTTCTGTGTGTACTTAAGCAGATACATTTTGAAACCTTTTATGGGCATATTGCAATGTTCCACTGGTCATGGTATGGCACCTCCTGCTTCTGAAGCTTGCTTTCCCATTTTAAGGGCAAAGCCCTCCAGACCAAGATTCCGGTTCTGTAAAATACTTAAGCCTGATTTTAAGTGCTCTGTAGAGTTCTTGCGGGCAGCAGAGAGCTCCTTGTGCTGGAGTGAGCTGTTGCACCAGGTTTTGAGCCTGGGAAGTGGTCTTCTCAGCCAGTCTCTAAAGGGGGAGAGCTGCCCAGTGATAATTTCCTCTGCCACCTTTGGCTTTTGGGAGTTTCTTTGCACGCACATCTTGAGTTTGCAGTTGGGATCTGCAAGCACAAGCTCCATACCTGTGACCTAGCACAACAGCAGGGGGATACTCTGTGAGCCCCAGGGTCTTCCTCTGCACAGGGAGGAGGGAGATGAGGTGCTGTGCCCAGATAGCAAGTGTCTCCGATTGCGTTTACCCCTGCTTGCTGTGAGTCAGAATTGGCCAAGGGTGCACAAAGGATGGGTGTGTGCATACTGTGAGCTCTGGCACCTCACACGGTGCCATGTTGCAAAATGTGGCACTGACAAATTCTTCTAGGGAAGAAGTTCAAGCATTACATCTTCCAGCCCTGATGTGTAGCAGTAGCTAACACTGGGATTGAAATAGAAGCACCAAACCTACATGTCTCTATGCCTGGACAGAGTCTGGCAAAGACGTCACTGTGATGTCCTGTCTTGCTGCAGTGCTGGTGAAGCTACCTAGGGACTTCTCATGCTCCTGATTGCATTAGGCCTGCAAAACAAGCTGGGGGGAAGGTGGTGAAAGATGCCTTCAAGGGGAGTGACTGAATGAGTGTGTGGAGTTGGTGGATTTCTTCAGTGGCATAGCATCAGTTTGATGTAATCCCTTAGCTGACAATAGCTTTCTGTCACTTGGTTCACCCTTCTGAAGGAGGGTGCAGTAACATGCTTTTATGTAATTGAGCTGTTTGAAAGCTTTAAAACAAATATAAACAAGATGTGCCAGGCTTTTTGGAGAGCCCATCGTCTGACATCTCTCACAGAGCATTTCAATAAGTGGTTAGATTTCCAAGTGAGGAGCTGAGCTCTTTGAAAATCTGCCCCTATAAATATTGTTTTGCTGGTATTAAAATAAATGCTTTGAAGACCTTGGGTGAATGTTGCCCATACAGGCGCAGTTTTACTTCTGGCTTATTAATACTGTTCTATTGCTATTCATAAAACAGTAGGGATCCAGGCACTGACCCCCTTCCTCACCCCCATATAGTCCTCATGCCATGTCTGGTGACAGTCTTTTGATTAGAGGAAAGGCCAAGGATTTGGAAAACCAGCTTTTAGAGCCTTGTGATGATGCAGACTGCTTCAAAGTGTTGTAATGTCAGTCTCTGTGCCTAATTGCACTTTTTGACCCCACAGGAGCAGTAAAAAAAAAAAAAAAGTATTTTAAGGCTGAGTGTAGCTGAGCTGCTGTAGTAGCAGGACTCTAGGTGTTTTAGATAGGTGTCCTAACTGAGTAAGCGTTTCAAACCCTGGCTCCTTCCAAAGGAATATCTATCAAACGTGCTTAGTTCTGTAAGCTTACCTGCCTGTTAGGAAAGCCCCCTCTTCTGTAATGGCAATGAAAATATTCAGCTAAATCATAGCTAATGCATTAGGATAGTAAAATCTTTCCGCTGTCCACACAGTAGAAAGTACATGGCACAAAAGTAATGCTGATCTCTTGGAAGCCCTAGGCTTTACATCTGGCTCTCTGAACCTCTGGTTAGTGTTTGGCCTTGGTTTAGGATTTCAGTGACATGGTTACTCGGTGTCCACACTGTCAGAGGAGCTGGATGCTGGAGTGAGGATTATTAACCACTAACTGTGTTTTTACTTCCTCTGTCTGAAGCCAGCACTTGGGAATGGCTCAGTGCTGTTCTCTGCATACTTAAGCTCCAAGCTGGAAAGCTGAGACCTGGAGGTGCCTTTCTGCAGCATTTAGCTTAAAGCTGTAAGGAAGAATCATATTCCTGAGAGGGCACAATTGGCTTGCTGGGACATGAGCATAGTCAAATCGAGCAATAACCCACGTTTGTAATGAAATGTTACGGCAGATGGCCCACTTACAATGCAGGATATTATTAGAACCATGATCAGTGCTAATAAGGTCATTGGCGGTGGGGGAGGAGGTCAGTGTCTGACTTTGTTTGAAAGGTGGCAGCCTGTGCTCTGGGAAGGAGTTTTCCTCTTACAGTAGTGGAATGTGAATGCTTAAAACAAGCTACTTTGTGTATTAATCTGTCTGCTCAGTAGAGAGAAAGACCCACCACCCAGTCCAGCATAACTGCTGTGTGGGTGCTGCTGGTCCCCACCCCTTGCTGAGGTAGGTGCACAGAGCACCATTAACAAGAGAGGCAAATTCTGCTTAAATTAACAGTCCTGGGAATGGGAACCAGCAGCAGTTTAGCTGGTACTCCAGAATGGGTATGGTATCACAGTTCATTGCCCTGGTGAGTGGTCTCCGAATTCTGTCTTGCTTCTGACCATGCTCTGCATTAACACAGCACTAACTTTTAGCTGTTCTCCTACACTGGTGTCAGAAAAAAATCCAAAGCAACTACTACAGATTGTTGGAATCCAGCTGAGTTGCATGAATGGTGTCCACATCTCTGCCCAGCAGTACCCACACCAGGTTCTGATGGGGATTTAGGCCAGTAGCTTGAAACATGGTGCTTTAACTCTGTCTCATTACTTCTTCTTTGCCTTATCAACTCTGAGGTGCTGTGATCAGCTCTGGGTGAATAGTGAGAGGAGACAGCTCTTAAACAGAGGGGCATTTGGGATTATCTGGGGATGCAGAGGTGGCCAGGGCAGCACCAACACAGTGGAGTTGCAGCCAGCGTGCCTGAGAGCGCAGCCATCATGACAGTGCTTCCCTAAGTCCCTGTTATCCGCTGGGGCACGGCTGGTGCTGGGAACAGTCACACGGAGATTAGGTCCTTAAAGAGCCCTGCTTCAACCGAGCAGAGTTTGAATACAAAACCTCAGCATGTAATCCCAATGGTGTTGGCCGATCCCACTGATCTATGTTTCTTCCTCCTGCTGTCCATTTCTGAAGGATCAGAGCATGGGTAAGGCTTGTGGCCATTTCAAGGCTGCTTGATCCCAAATGGTTGGTTCATGCAGTGTTGTGCTGCATGCAGTGCTTGGGCTCTGCTCCCAAAGTCCCTTCCACGTGATGCTGCAGATAGCAAACCCAGGATGAGTTTGCCAGGAGAAAGCAAGAGCCTCATGGGGTTGGACATTTCAGCCCATGCAGTAGCACTTTAGTGCTCAGAGTGGTGGGAAGTTGAAAGCCAGACATATATAGATGAGCCTTTAAGGAGGGCTTTGCCATGGCAGAGATGATGGTGTTTTAGGTCAGCTGTAGGAAGGACAGCTCTTTCCTCACTGTGAGGGAATCTTGTTTCATAAACCAGCAAACTTTCAAGACAGAGAGTTTTCTTTGGAGGGAATATTGCTCCTTCCTAAACATTGTAGGGGAAGGTGTTAGAAGATGCTCCTGCTAATGCAGAAACCCTCCAAATCTTGCTCCAGTGGTGCAAGACTTGCAGCCTTATTCTAATGCCCTGTTTCTTCTTTCTGCTCCATTTCCTCCTCCCCTCTGGGCCTATTTGTCTCCAAGCCCTCCTGCAGCTCCCCTGTCCTCTTTGTCCCTGTTGTGGTGTCTGCAGGGACTGTACAAGGCAGCCCAGGAAGTCTCTTGCTCTCCTCTCCTATTTCTTCAGCAGTCATTGTTATTTCTCAGTGCATCTGGTGCCCTTGTAGATGAAGAGGTAATCACGGTTACCTCCCCTGAAGATTTTGACTCCCTGCTGTGTCCGTCCTGTTGCCTGTAAAACCTCGATGATGTGCGGCAGGGTAGGAGCCGGAGCAAGGCAGGCAGGTTGAGTGACTCTGGTGCTTGGAGCTGGAAAGCCATGAGGGTTGATAAAAGCAAGACAGGGATGTCTGAAACCTTCTCCAAGCTGCAAGGGATGACCTCGAGGGAAGGAGGTGGGGGTGACTCTGGGGAGGAGCAGTGCAGCTCCCCAAGCCACTTTCCCATAGGACTGGGAAGGTCGGGGATGTGGCAGGGACCCTGGCTACCCATCACTGCCAGCTCTATCAGCATCTGCTGGCTGGCACGTCACAGCAGGGTGTGGATTACCTCGCACAGCCCAGGTCATGCTTGTCACCAGAGCCCACTCAAACTGCTCTGCACCATCCTTTGGCGAGTTGGGGGTGGGGGGAGTCCTTTGGGGGCTGAAAGACAGAAGGGCAGTGTAGGAAATCGCGTCTCCCACAGGGCAGGATCACTTTTAGCTGGCAATGCAGAGGTTGGACCGGCAGGCTGCCGGGAGGGAGGAGCTCAGGAGGCATCAAGGGCATCACAGCTGCAGCAGCCCAGCACAGAGCAACTGGAATGCAAGTCTGGGTGTTGCTGAGGCTTCCCTAGCTGCCTGGGGTTTTTCCACCAAGTCTGGTGTATTTAGACTGAAAACTCTTCAGGCTGGGACTGTCTCATTTTGTGTTTGGGTAGTAATTGGAGCAGGACCCTGAGCTGTAGCATTGGTGAGTATTTGTATTCCCACAGCTAGAAATCCCCTGCTGCGGCCTTGTGCGATAAAGCACAGATTGAATTAAGAGGATTTTCATTGTTTTGTGTTTCTCTGCATGGGTTTTTGAAGAGTTCCCAGTAATACAAAATCTTTAGAAGTCTTTACTTGGAATAGAGCTCACATTAGGTAGGACAAAAACACTACTGAAAACTGGGGTTTTTTTCTGTTTCGATTGTGCTAATTCTTGGAGAATGAGTTTAAGCATCCTTTCAGTGCTTAGCCAAATCAGGGGAAAAGTGTTAGCACTTTTCTTACTTTGTCCTTCTTGGCCTGTATCAGAGGCACTTGAAGAAAAGTTTGTGCAGGGATTTTTGCTGGAGTCCTATCAGAAGTCCATCTATCTTGGTTTAAAACAGAGCGTTTTTCCAGTGAGTGCTGGAGTGTTTGCTTATGTGGGCACTGGTCCTGCTGCATTCCAGACTTGCTAATGATCCTGGAGCTTCTTTGCAGCTACTCCTCTCACGTGGTGGAGAGACTGCAGATGTCCTCAAGAAAGGTCACTCTTCCTTGCAGAAAAAATCCTCCAATCCCTCCTGCCCCCATCTATATGGGCCCATCTCACCTAAAAGCAAATGAACATTTGCATTCCAGCTGACTCATCCTGACTGTGCCTGGTGAGGGCAGTGAAAGGTCTTTTTCTTGCTGCCCTATTACGAAGGGAATTGTGCTGCATCTGAAGGTGTCTCTTGTCAGTAGCAAAAGCAAAATACTTGAGGTCAGGTGTCTGCTGCCTAAGGAAGTCATGTTGTTTAAGATTGCTTTTTAATAGAAAACAGCCTTCAAAAGGTAACCCTTGCATTCCTCCTCATCTACAAAAGGTTGAGCATCTCAGGCAGTCTTCTCTGCGCTGGTGAATGGGACAAGGATAAGCAGCTCAGGGCAGGAGTTCAGAAAGCAGAGCAGCAGTACAGAAAAACCCCATGGTAATTTGATCAGTTTGCTTTTATGCATCAAGCCTGAATAAGCAAGCACATCCACATGGATATGCTTTAGTTGCTTCTGCCTCCCCCGGCTTTTCTCTTGTGCTCTCAAACAAAAACAAGCGATTCTAGTGGTTATTAAGAACATGAACTCCAAAACACCAAGCAAATGAAAGGAAAGCCCTGATCAGTTCCATTCCTATTGGTGAGCTGGGACAGACACACATGCACACACAGGACACATTCTTTTCTTAGCTGTTCTGGCACTTCATACCAGTGCTGCTCAGAGGAGAAATTAGGTCAGGCCAAAAGTTGCATCCTGCAGGAGTAAGTAGATACATCCACCTAACTAGGCATACAGCCTTTTCAGTGTCCTGTCCTACAGCTCTTGTTACATTGAAGGGAACAGATCTCATCAGTGGCTACATGGAATTAACCTCTCAGCAGCTGAAATAATGGTTTCTACAAAATGCATTATCAGTTAATCCCAGTTCCTAGCTTCACGTGGAGAAAGCAGACCACTCTTGCTAGATTTTGGGGTCTTTGGGCTGTACATCAGTGTAGAGACCTGAATTTTGGCTATCTGGGTCAACACTGAATGCAGGGTGAACAGAAAGCCTCCTTGAGCAGTCTGGTTTGCAGTGTCTGTGTTGGCTTACTATTCCTTGGAAGGGTTTGTTACTTGTGTGCTAAGTTAGGGACAAGAGCATGGACCTGCTTTGGCTGAGTGTGGTTGGGAGTGTGAATCTGCGCAGACCCTCATGAGCCTGCATAACAGACTGTGGGAACAGGATCTGTGAGGGCTGTTGTAATTAGAAGAGGTAGAAATTTTGCTCTGTCCAAGGTTCTTGTAATAAATCCATTGTATATTAAAAAGTTTTCAGATGTTGGTGCAGAATTGGGCATCGTGTTCATTGAAGCTGGCTTCCTGTGTGGCACTTGTGACTAATGCATGTGAACTGCACCTAAATATGTCTCCCTAATTGCAGTTTTATCCCAGAATGGTTATTGCCAAATTCTCCTTTTGCCCTTAAAGATGTCAGTGTATTATCTTTGGCATTGTGAGCCCATCATGTTTACCTCCATGGCAAAAGGTTGTTGCCACCACAGCTTGCTATGCTTCTCCATGGGTTCAGCTCCTAACATTTACACTGCTTTAACCTCCCTTTCACCTTGAGATGGTTGCAAATATTGGTCACATATCTGCTTTCTAGTGGCAGGTGCTGCTTAAAGAGCACTTCTGAAGGTGTGTTTTAAGAGAAAAATCCCCTCTATGACTTAAATGTGCATATGTTACTGGTTGTAATAAACAACCCACTAAATAGATCAGTCTGCAAAAGCTGACCAAGGTGGAATATTTGCCTAGGACAAGGCAAGCTTTCTTTTTATTTTCACTTGGTTTTTTTCTTTCTTCCTTTCTCTTCAAACCTTGCTGCCTCCTAGATGGAGGGCTGTGATTCGATATCACTTGGTCTGAATGTCCTCTTTGGAAGCCAGGGCCTGTGTGAGATGTGTGGTCCTTGCCTGCTGTGCCTAGCAGGCTGCAGGAGCTCTCTTGAAGGTACTTTTTGTATCTGCACCTTTTAATCCTTTGACCAACAGCAAGTTCATTATACTGTGGTCATGAAATGTGAGGCCTGGCATGCACCAGAAAGCTTTGGGGTCCTTGATTGAAGATGAGTGAGAGTGTGTGGAGTTTGTGGCACACAGTCAGCCCATTTCTGGTCTCTTGGTAGCTTCTCGGCAAAGCTAGAGCAGAGGGGAAGTGTGCTGCTGTGCACAAATATGCCTGGCACGTGTAGCTGAAAGAGGAGCATGAGGGCAAAGCTTGGTCTTTGGTGAACTGAACTGTAGCCTGGAAAAGTAGTTGGGGACGTCAGTGGGCCATCAGGGTGAGGAGCAAGGCAAGCTGGCTTTGCTGTCTGCTGTGGGGCAAATCCTAGCCAAGAGCAGAAAGGTGTCCTGTGCCTTGGAACATCAAACCCCTGGCTCTGACAGATGTCGGGGAGCAAATCCTGTGTTGGCAACTGAGGCCATCACCTTCCTGTATTGCTGCATCTGCTGTTGCCCTGCAGTCACCTCCTTTGTTGGTTTAAGCTATTGCACAGAGGGACTGTTGTGTCATGTTCTGACACACCTTGGTGTTCCCACCTGAAGTGTGGAAAGCCGGACTGGCAGAGCCCAGCCACATCCTTCCCTGCTCAGGGTGCTACTGCATCACCCCGTGGCAGCGCCACAGTAAAGGCTGAGGCACATCCTGCACAGGTTTTTTTTTTCCCAGGCTGAAGATTCTCCCTGGAAATTTAGTCCAGATGGAATTAATTTTTTTTAAAAGTTTTTTCATTGTCTTTTGAAAAACAGGGATCTGTTTGTGCCCATTTAGCTGTTGCTTTCTGAGCAAAGCAACAACACAAAATTTGGGCTAATCCTCAGTTGGTAAATGGTTGTATTTTGCCAAGTTCTTAGAAAAACCCAACCAAACCTAGCCACCTCCATATCTTTTTATTTGCAATTTCATTTTGCTTTCCGAAACACAGTGAGAATGAGGTTTTCTCAGCATGACTTTGCCCTCTACAGAACAGGAGGCAGGGTTTGGGTCAGATACTTAGTTATCAATTTCTGCTCTTCCCTATTTGCCTTTTCCCTTGTGTAAACTTGAGGCGTGAGGCTGCTGGAGATGGTCACATGTCCGATATTTGTATTCATGAACACAGTACTTTAACATTTATTCTCCTGGGCTTTAATGTACTTTGCTTGGTTCTATCTATGTGTGGTTTGCCTGCTGCAATTGTAATATTCAACAGACACTGTAGGTAGAGGAAGGTCAGAAGCATCAACTTTCTGTATGACCTTGACAGATTCAGCTGGTGAAAGTTACAGAATTGGATTATGGGATTTACAATGAAAAGATGGTTTAAGGGACAAGAGAAACTGCACTTGCTATTTTCAAATGCTGGCCTGGTGTAGTAGCAATCAGGAGGGACACAATTGAGGGAGATGGAAGGTAGAAGACATATGTGAAGTTTAATATTGTTTATCTGTGGGGTTTTGTAGTGTTTTTTTAATACAGTACTTGTGCAATATTGTTCCAGAGAGCTGGCATGGGCTTTTTTTGTAATTTATTATAGAAGAAAAATCAATAACTTGCCAGTGTTTCTATCTTCTAGGTAGAATTGATTTTTTTTACTTAGAGATAGTCCCACATTGAAGCCCACAGGAATATTAACATTGCTGGATGTCACCTACTCCACATCCTACTCTGTACATGCAGCAGTCCCAGGGCTAAACATGCTCCTAAATGTGCTCTCTTTACTGGGCACTAAATGCCGCCTTCTGTAATTGTTATCGATCAGTTCCTTCATCAGGTCTGTGGCCAGGCAGGTCTGTTAAGTCTTGTCTTGAAGAGAGACTCCTTTTGATACTGTATTAAGCCTATTTTATTGTGCTTGTAACATTCCTGAACCTAGGAGAGTAGTGGAATCATACTTGGAAAACATTAAAAATGCTCAGTTCAGAACTCTGAATGATGATACTTCTACTCTGTTTAAACCTCATTTCAAATGTGTGGTGGTAACAGACTGATATGGTTCACAAACGTAGCATAATCAAAGTACAAAAGAAAGGAGCTTGATGAAGTCTTTATTCCTGTCTTTTGTGGCATGAGATTGCTGTTATTGGAAGTATTAATCTCTCAGATAAATGTTTTTCTGCTCTGTGGCTCTACAGCTCAGAAAATACACTTTGACAGTGCCATCCATACTCTTTTAATATATATTTATTGGACTTGGTAAACACTGTCCATTGCTTGGAGCAAGCTAAAATGTTCCACAAACCAAAAACATTAAAATCAATACACTTTCTTCATTGAGCATAACAGAGTGTGCCATTAGCCTCAAAGACGACAGCTTGGCAGGGGAACAGAGCTGGAAAGAGTTGTCAAGATGTAAAAATACAATGAAGGAGCTACTGGGCTTTTCCCCAACAAAATAACTGCTCTCAGTTTTTAAGAACCTTCAAGTATAACAAACATCTTGGAATGAAAATCCTGCGTGAAAGCAGGAGGACAGCCATGACCTCTTTGTGGTGTCCTGGGGAAACTCACTGGAACATTGCTGTATTCAGCAATGTGCAAAACTTCACTCACAGCAGCTCTCGGTTCCCTAATTGCCAGGTGAATAAGGATTTGGGAATTTACGCTAGTGCCTGTGGCTGCTTAGAGTCTACTGGAATGCAGTAGTTGCATGTCCCCCCTGTTCCTAATTAAAATATATTTTAAAATGTCAGGGTGATAGTACTTGTTTTAATACTTGAGCTCTATGGTAACAAGCCATCGTTTCTTTCTGGAGATGGATTTGCCTGCCGAGGTCAGTGGTTTGAAGTGATTGGCAATGGCTGTGAGTGGCTGTCACCAGTTAAGGTGCTACCAAAAAGGGAGATGAGGACATAGAAATACTGCTCTCTGCTTTGTTTTTATATCCTGCTCTGGTTTGAGCTGTGAAACAAAAACAAGTATGACAAGCATTTTGAGGCTGCAGATTTTAAGCAAGTCCTAGATAAGCATGTTTGAGTTCCAGCAGAGCACATCTGATCTTGCAAACCCCCCCCATCTACATGCTTTGCACTTTTACACAGACTCTTTGAAAGGGCTGGCATGTGCAGTAGGGCTTGGCCACGCTGTGCATCTGTTTGTTGCCAGCATTTGCAACTGATCACTCTCTTACCCTGGTGCGAGGGAAGCGCTGTGATGTGCTCAGTGTACATTTTTAATATACTAGTGAAATTGTTCAGCTGCTAAACTGTTTGTGCCACGTGGTGGGAAGCGTGTCCCCTGCTAGGGCAAAGTGCTGCTGCCCTTTATATGCCTTTTGGTGGTGACCTGTCCAACTATGCAATAAGTAGATGACCAAAGCCCTGTCAGCTTGGCCATGTGCCACAGGGGTTGGTCATCATGTGTTGGTGGCAAGGGGCAGCTTTCCAGTCCTGTGATGGGAGAGAGCCTTCCAGCACAGCACATCCCCCTGAGCCAGTGGCACACAGCACAGCCCCTACAGCCTGATTTGGGTCTGTGGTAGAGGTTGGCTTTCACAGACAAAGGCTGGAAAGACAAAGAGATGGAAGTGTTACGGGTCTTCAGCAGTGTTTGTTCAGCAATCTCCTCAGCTGGCTGTTGGCAGCTTTTTTTCTGGATTTGAATATATTTTGCAAAAATGATGCTGACGTTTTTAACCTTCTGTCCTTCTTTCCATCTTCCCTGCAGAGCAAAAACTTCCCAGGAGAACAGTCACAGGGAGAGGCTGAAGAGCAGCATCAGTATCTTAGAGCTAGGGATTGTTGTGTCTGCTTTCCATTCCTTGTGCATTTTTCTAACTCCCTGGACATACAGCTAGACCCTACCTGGACTGAAGTGGTTGTGCTTTGCTGACCTGTTCTTTCAAGGTGCAGAGGGATATAATGCTTTGGGTTTTTTAAGCTCAAACATTGGTTGGCTTTCCAAGGCTCTCCCCCACAGCTGTAGGAAGAGGAAAACTGGGTAGACTGTGTAAAATGCATCAGGGGCAGACTGGGACTGTGCAGAATGTACCAGCCTCCCTTCAGTGGGGTGAACGCAGTGTGTCTGCTTGGTGTGTTCCAAGGGTTTTCAAGCTGCCTTGCACTTGCATGTGCCACTGAGCTTTGCTTTGAGCTCTCAGTTCAAAAGGATCCAAAACTCTTGTTGTAGCTGCCAAATGTCACCTGCTTTCATTTGGAATCATGCAAAACATCAAGGTTCACTCATTTCAGTCAAAGTCAAGTCTAGGCTTGCTCAGAAAAGGCTTGACCTAACATTCATTGAAGCCATGAAGTTCAGTTGCTGTTTTAGTGACAGGCTGCAGCTGCGTTGAGAGTGCTGGGATTGTTGGTAGCCCTGGGAGCTTGTGATAGCTATTCTGGTTTTTCCACTGAAGTTATGTGGAAAGGCAGATCTGACTCTTGTCCTCTGTACCCTGACAAAAGACATGTCCCTGTTCACCTCAACAGTCCTGTGTCAGAGCTGACATGCTGCTACTGCAGCTCAGAGCATCATTCAGAACAGCATAAAATCTGCAAACAATTCTCGAGTGACTGCAGGGGAGCTGAGTTGGGCCAAAATTTTAGCAGTTTTCTTCTCATCTGTCTGCGCAGGCTCAGGGAGGTGACTCTTTGGACCTAGAGGTGGGAATTTCAAAGTTAGGCAAAACTCATCCTAGAGATGTTGTAAAACTGTGGTTTGTGCTTTTTATGGGCTGTTTGAATTCTATTTCCAGCAAATTCTGTATTCATGACCTGTACTCTTTCTTGGCAAGAACATGCATTTCACAGGCTATGTATCATCCATGGCTGGAAACTACCAGATTAACCTTAACTCTAGCATTTTTATTTCCACACATTGAAATTGAAACTTCTGTATGGTAGGAAGTCTGTGTTGTTTCCTTTGCCTTCGAGGCTGATTGCCATCTAGTAATACTAACTAGAAGATATATTTTACTTTTTCTTTCCAGCTATGATCTATTCACAGCCAGATCCTCACCATAACAGCAGTCTCTGGGCTCTCTGTAAATGGATGTTACACCTGCATTTGAAAAATGTCAGCAGCCAGCTGTGCTGTATTTTTTCTTGCTGTTACAAGTAACTTTAGACCACCAACTTCTTTGTACCCAATACTGTATAAGCAGGGCTGCTGGCATAGGAGGGGTGCAGAGTACGGACTCTCCAGAATGCCAACATCTGTCCCAAGAGGAGCAGAAAAAGCAGTAGAACTGGAAACCCTTTGAGATGAGTTATTTCAGAGAGGGAGGATGGAGTGCTGGTGTTATGTTTGGGAGTCTTTGACGCAGCACAAATCCACTTCCAAATAAGACAGGGAACAAAGCAGAGGATAAACTTCTGTGTGACTATCCACAACAGCTTGGAAAACTCAGTTCAGTGGCAGTCTAGAAGGATGTGCTTGGTGCAACTGTTTGGTTTTGTTTTGTTCTGATAGCTTGAATGATGGAATAGAGAGAGTATGCTTAACAAGCGTGCTCTGAGCTGGGAGGAACTACAGATACTCTTTAGAGAACCAGATGTGCAGATAGTCTTGACAGGTTGGAAAAGTAATCCATAAAAAGGCAAGTGAGTTCAGTAAAAACAGTATGAAATAACAGCATTGGACTGAATCAGCTGCCTCATACCGGGTGCAGCATAGCTGGGTCTGGAGTAGTTCTGGAAAAGGCTTGTTGAGAGTGAATCAAAGAATGTTACATTGTTAGTAGGAAAGAAAATGCCATGCAGAGATGTAAAAACAGCAGTGTCGTCTGCAGGACATGTGAAAAAATCTGTGTACCTGCGCAGCCCTGGTCAGGGGTTAGGTAGAGCACAGTGCCCCATGCAGGTACCCACAGCAGCAGGGATTGGGGGAGTAGCCTAAGGAAAAGCTTGGAGACTGTGCTGGGAGAGCTGAAAGAGGACAGTTTGCATAGTCTAGAGCTGAGAGTTTTAAGGAAGGGGGGTAGATGTGACCACAGCCTTTAAGTATGGGTCCTTCCTCAAGGAGGAAGGGAATATTTCCTGTTCTGGCCTAAACCAGAAGTTTTAGGTTTCTGTTGCAAGTGGAGCAAAACTGCAGTTGAAAATCAGCTGTGAGGAGACTGATGTGTTGGAGTCCCATGTCTGGGAAATACATGAGTAATGGGTACAAAGAAAATTGGTGATCTGAGTGGGCAATGGGGAGATGTATCACTTCACTACATTCGTCTAGACTTGCTTTTTAGGATGCTTTTAGGTGGGCTAACATCCTCCCATGAGAACATATTCAAGCAGTGTTTTGTACATAATTACACTTTAAAACTTCTCTGTAAAAGTTTTTTAAAAAAGAGCTGTTCCAACACTGCTGGGAGGAAAGCATTGCTCTTAAGCAGAAGTTACCTGATGTATTGGGCCAGGGTCAATGTTCATTGGAGGTTGCAAGGTTGCAGTTCTTATTGGCTCAATTGGCAGCATAATTTCTGACATTTCATTAGCCTGTAGAAAGGACTTGCAGATAAGGTGTGTTCAGGGCTGGCTTTGAACTGCAGCGAGTGACAGCTGGGCTGCATGAACACCTATCTGAGAGGTAACACTCGCTAATGATCGGACTGACTTGTCAGATCCAGCCTCCTTTGTTTTCTAGTTGAAAACGCCATTTCCATGCTATTTGATGTTGTTTGCCAGTGGAAGGTGTTTGATCCAGCAGTGAGATGGATAGCTATTTCCCTTCCTCCAACGCAGCTCTCTACCTGTGTGGAAAGAGGAGCGTGGTGCAGCGTTGGAGGTGGCTGGATAAGCCACACAGGGCACTGGAGATGGTAGGACGTGCCACTCAATCCAGCCGGCATTCCACTTGCTCAGCCCTGGAGCAGGTTGCTTAGGGACAAACGGTAGTGAGCACAAAGCACTTGAATAGAGGTGGTGCACTGGTGGTTTGCTGTCCTGGGAGGGTAGCTTTGAAGCTGCAAGTCCTTAGAGGATTGGTGAAGGACTTAAGAGCTTGGGCATTACCAGGTACCAAGTCTACCTCCTCTCTCTTCTTAAAGAGCAGATGTCAGCAGGGGTAGACCTGGAACAGCATGTGCTGCTCAGTATATGTTCTTAGCTGTGCTGCATGGACACGGGGATGCAGCCCTGAGCTTCCCACTTTTTGCCTCCCACTGTTGCAGATCAGTTCATGCTCTATGGCAGTTCTGCAGCCTGCCCTGCAAATGTGGGGCAGACACCATGGTGGTTGAAGTTGTATTGTGTATGAGAAAGCCATGCAAGGCTGTGGCAGGAGCAAGGATCCATGGCCAGGAGAGAGCCTCTATGTGCATGTGGTGAGTGGGATGGAAAGCAGAGAGTGTTTCATGCCTCAGCACTGGAGCGACAGGCACTGAGTAAGCAGGGCCAGCACATCTCTGAATGTGCCTCCCCACTGAGTTCCTCTTGGGGAGGTGGAAATTTGCTGCTTCATGCAGAGAAAAGTTATGTCGACACACTGTGTTTTGGTGCCTGGTTTTGTGCAAAACACGGAAATCCTTTCCTGCCTAGTCTCTTTTCATTCTTTTTGCTGTCAGTCACTGCACATGTCATCAGTGTCTGTGGAAAAGACTGCACAGTCAGGGCACCAACCTTCTGCAGCCTCCAGTGTGTGAAAAGCCGCATTAGCGTGAAGATTTTCACATGAGAACTGCTGATGATTGATGAGACATAGTGTGCAGTGATTAAAACCAGAAATGTGTGTCTGGAACCCCTCACTGGTGTCCGGGATTAAAGAGACCGTAACAAACTGCATTACTGGTGCACACGTGAGCAAGTGTTGGGGTTTATGCTGGAAGCCTTGTTTCTGCATCACAGTTCAACTCACTTCAGCAGCCAGGGAGGAGAGAATTTGTGCAACATGCTTAGGAAAGGTTCATCCAACCTGGTGCAGTACCCAGAATGCTCTTATTTTCATCCCTCCAAGCTAGGATGCAGATGACAAGGTGCAAACTGCACACAGCCAGTATAATGCAGGTTTTTCCACTGGATTTCAGTGTGCTGCCATCAGTGCTGCACTCCAAACAGCTGGCTTTGTTGCAGTGCAAGTGCTGTCACGTTAGCTGGTGTCAGATGCCAGCCATTTACAGTATATGCCATCACAGCATGACTTAAGTTGGCAACACATAGTCAATCACATGCCAGCAGCCTACTGTATGGGTGGGGGAGTGTGTGGGAAGAAATGGGGAGAAGATACTCTTATAAAATCCTTTAATGATTTATTTTTAATATCCATTTTTCAAGCCTTGGAAAGTGCAGTCCATATGCTTTTCGCTCCTGGCTGTAGTTGGCAAAGAAGCTGATGAATATGGTCCTTCAGACTCCTTCCACTTTGCGAGGAGCCAGAAAATACAGCTATATTTAGCATGTTACCAAGGCCAGCAGCAGTCTGTTACTGGGTGGTGATTCCCTGGCTGCAGGCTTGTATGCCACCCAGGACCGGGTGGGAATGTGCCTGTCCTGGAGTCAGTACTCAGGCTAAATTGACAGCAGCAAATTTCAAATTTTCAAATTTTACAAGAGGATGGCTGCACTGGTGCCAGCAGGCTCAATGTGCTGCTTTCCAGCACAGTTCAGTCACCAGGCCCCTTCCCAACATGTGCAGTGACCACTCCAGGTGCTTTTTGGTGCAACACTCAGCTTGGAGAATGTCTCAGTTGGTCTTCTGTGCACAGCCCTGGAACTGTCCTGTGCCCTATGCTGAGCTTTTGATATGCTGGAGCCACAGTTAGTCCCTGCAGGAAAACTGTGCCTTGTAGCATAAATATGCTCATCTAAAACTTGGGGGCCTGACTCCTGTTGTATTTTCTCACATTGTATTCCTAAGCCACACATGTATAAAGTGGAGTTGTCCTTATCTATCCCCAGCCTGGTATCCACACAGCAGATTTGCTACCGGTTTCCTGTTGCTTTCCCTGCTGTGTTGCAGCTGGTACTGAGGAGTTTAAAATGGCAGTTCCTTTGTCCTTCTGTCGGCTTTTGTAGAGCTGAAATTGGTCTTGAAGAGTGTGTGCGTTTCTGGGAAGTACCAAGAACTGTGGGTGTTGTGATGGAAGGGTAGAAGAAAGGCTCACCCCTACCAGTGTTGGAGTTTAGAGGGTACTAGTGGGGCCCATCACTATAGAGCAAGACATCTTCAAAGTTGTTACATAGCAAGATGTCTGAACTGGGAACATTTTGTGTCACTCTGTCACATCATCAGTGCCTAAAATTCGTCTGAGAGATGAACAACTTACTGTGGTGCTGGAGAGGGCAGCTCAACTCAGCTGTGGCTTCCAATATGCCGTGGTGAAACACAGTGGTTGGTGGTGCTCAGGATCAAAATGTTATGAGGAGGAGTTAGACCAAAGGTATGGGTTTGAATCTGAGTGTAGCAGTGATTCATTTAGTCTTTCTGAGTCCTCGAAGGCCTGACTGACAGCACTTCACAGCCTTTGCTCTCCAGCAGCATCTGCACACCTCTGTCTCTTACAAATACATGTCCTTGAAACCAGTAATACTGTGTGGGCACTGATTTCAGCTTACAGGCTCTGTCTGCAAGACCAAGGCCTCGTGCTGTATGGTGGTTTTTTTATTGGTAGTAAAAGAGTTCTGTTTGTAGAACCCCCTGTTAGAATTAAACAAATTGGTTTGAGAGGAAACAAAAAAGTAGAACAAAGTTTCACACTAAGCTGGGGTTGCTGGTATCAATGATATTCACAATTTCAGTTGAAATAGCAAAGTCCTTCTCAAGTTGAAGTCGACTGTGTAAGTATTGTTCAGAAAAAATAGTAGTTCTTTTTATCATCTTTTCCATTCCTGCAGTGTAGAAACATCTACACAGATTTATTCTACACAAATTTGGTAGAAATAAGTGTTTTCCCAATCCAAAGCACTTGTGCCAAGTTACAGTCAGGAGAAATTTCTAAGGCTGATGTGTAAGCCCCTGGAGGCTGGAGCTTGGAATCAAGCAGCTGCCTAGCCATGGACAGCCTGTGGTTCCACGGGGTCGGCTCCCAGTCAGCAGCAGCCCTGCAGAAGCTGTGGAGGCGGGACACTGCAGATATGCTCTGAGGCAGAACCCTGGACTCTTGCTGGGTCCCAGGTGATGGGAAGGGCTGTAGGGAGGCCTGGTCCCGTGCAGCCATGAGAAGGATGACCCAAACCTGCCTAGTGCTGATGAGTGTTCTCCTTGCACAATCATGTGGTTATTTCCTTTGTAGTGGCACTGGGTGTCTGAGCACCAGCCAGCTGCGTTGTGCCATTTTACCCTCACTTCACACAGATGTGAGAAAGTGTCTGGTGACAAAGATTCATGTCCTCAGGGGTGGTGAGCAGTTAATTTACTGCTGGGGATCTGGGGCTGTTGGATTGCTGAGAAGCCAAAACAACAGCATTAAAAAGCCTCTTTCTTTTTGAGTTGGGTTGTTGGGAGCCACTGGGCTCTTTCAGGAGCAGGGCAGAGTTTCATTCCACAAAGCCAGGCTGCTAAAGTTTGGAAGTGGGTTTTTTTCCTGTCCCTCTGGGTATAGCCCATCACTTCTTGCATTCAATTATTTGCCTTTTGTTTAACTCTGATCTCCTTGGAGCAGATAAGAGAGGAGCCTGTTCCCATGACACATGTCAAACAGCCCCTTTTAAGCTGTAGTCAAACTCTGCAGCCTTCTCCCCAGTGAAGCTGTTGTCTCCGTGTTCCAGTTTGGCCAAATTTAGAAGTACATCCTCTAAGAGAAGGCAGGCTACAATCACCCCTCCCCCACCAGGTTCGGGAAAAAATAAATTTTCCTCGAAGGAAAGTGAAAGAGATAAAAAACTATTTACTTAACAAACACACAGGAAGAGGACAATAATGCTAAATAATAAAACCTCTCAATCTGCTGAGAGAAACCTGGGAAAATTTGAGAGTCCTTCCATAGATCTCTCCCTCCCCCTCCTTGGAGATGGGACAGGGTGGTGGGCCCACCTCCAGGGCCAAGGCCTTGGTGGAAATTCCTCCCAATGTATTCTGATGTTGAAACAGTCCAGCAGAGAAAAAAGGAAGAAAACGAAGTCCCAGGAAACAAAAGTTCAACTCTCCAGAGGAAAAGGATCTGGAGCTGGGGAAAAGAAACTGCCAAAAGCTGGCTGGAAAAGAAAAAGCAAACCGGGTGCTTCCCTCCCCTCTCACTCCCCTGCCGCAGTTGAGAAAAAAAAGTCTCTATCTCTGTGTGACCTTGAACAAGCTGCAAACTGCTTTGAAAAAGTTTTGCTCAGTTTTTTCCTCCCCCCTCTCAGGCTCAGTTTAAAGGCATAGAAAGGCACAAAAATAAATTTCTGGGCATAGGGCAGTGATAATGGGATACACATCATAAAGTCACCCCCAAGACACCCCACCAGGAAGGGGGGCAGAGAAAAGCTTGGAAATCTCAGGCTGCTCTACAGCGACCTGGCATGCTGGTGAGCCTGGCTGGGGATTCAAAACCAGCCCCTGCAGTGGGTCATGGTGTTGGCTTTTTGCAGTGGTACTTGGACTGTCCTGTGATTCCACCTGTATGTTTGCAAAAACCTTAAAGAATCCCCAGGAGAGTATCCTGGATGCATCAGGGGCTCATCCCAGGAGGTTCCCACCTGAGCCTTGGGTGCAGTGATATGTAACAGCTGTATCCTTGTGGACCTGGTTATGGGGTTACAGCTCTGCTGCACGTGATCCTGCTAACAGGTGCAGGTACATGGGGTCATCTGATGTGCCCCTTTTGGAAAGCAAATTTAATTACACTGAGACTGAGAATTCTGTGCCCAGCCCTTGACAAGAGTGCCTGGGACAGGCTGGGTAATGGATGGTCCTGCACCTTTGCTGGCTGCAGGAACCATTATTAATTATCTGTCATGGAACAGCTGTGTGGCTTCCAGGTCTGGCCTTATTTTAATAGGCTCTGAATAGCTCAAAAGAATTTGTTCCTCAAAAAAGTCACCATTTTTGCATAAAAGTTTTATAAATAAGCATAAAGTTACATTAAGTATTTCATGTATTCTGTATGCCTTTTGTTTTTTGAGGAAGAAATTCAAAAAGAAAGGGGGGAAGAGAAACAACTTACTTTTCAAGAACGATTTTATCTCAATGACAACATTTGTTACTAGCTTTCTTATTCAGTGATGTATTGATATTTATCCTCTTATTTCTATTTGCAAACACTATTAAAGTAAGGCACAGTTCACACGTTTTTAAAGTGATGATCTCAGTGGATTTGCAGGGATAACATCCGTGATCTCTTGCTTTTTAGGAGCCACTGGCATGGCCAGTGCTTATGTTTATTGCAGGGGGTAAGGAGTCAGTGATGCAACATGCATCACTTTTGAAAAATGAAAGCATGAAGGGGGAAAATTGTTTCAGTTCTTCCTCCTGTGACTACCTGTTCTCAGCATCTCAGGGTACCTGCATGTTGTGGATCAGAGGTGCTGCCTTACAGAGCTGTCCTCTTAAGGTTTTATCCAGTGCAGCTGGGGAAGTGGTGGAAACAGTTTTGTTTCTTGCTGTCTGGTTGTCAGGGCCAATTAAGTGGTCTGGTGTTGGGAAGGAGGGGAAAAGCAACCCACGCAAGGAAGCAGGGCATTTTTGTTGTTGTTTCTGGAATTGTTGCCACTAGCTTCTGAAAGTATTGGTGTTTGTGTTAAATTGTTTGGTGTTTTTTCTTACAACCATCATTTTAATACCAGGAAGCCTGATTTTTTGGTTTAGCTTGATAGTATTCAGTTAGTGTTACTGCAGGAGAAGTCATGTTGCTCTTCTCTTCACCTGTTATCTGAAAATCACAAAAGAGGCACAGTAGCTACCAAGCCACTTCCGCCTCCATGATTGTGTTGTTCCAGTAACCCAAACAATCCTTAATTTCTCTGGCTGCCCTGGGTGTTACATTCACTGAAATGCTGTTCCATTATGTTTTTTAGGGCCGGTGTACCCGAGAGAACTGCAAATATCTCCACCCTCCCCCACACTTAAAAACACAACTTGAAATAAATGGACGCAACAACCTGATCCAGCAGAAGACAGCCGCAGCCATGTTTGCTCAGCAAATGCAGTTCATGCTACCGGGTGCACAACTACAGCCAATTGTGAGTTACAGCCACGGATCCATCGGGTTCATACTGCTCCCTGTTCCTCCTGTTTGTTCACAGAGGCTCCAGCCCTGTGCCTGAGCTCAGGCCATTGTCTGTGCTGCCCAGAATTGCGCAGAATCTTCCAGAGGGGTGTCTGATGCTGCCTTTGCATCTTCTTGGCAGGCTGTGTCTCTGTTTTCCTCTGATAAGTGAGGAGCTGTGAGATTCAGGACTTCAAGTGGAAGGGTCTTACCACCAGGTGCTTATTTGACCAGTTGATTTATATACATCCCAGAAGTTCTGAGTGGCTCAGTTCCAGTGGATCCTGTTTCAGATAGTTGTTTTACACTGAGATGATGCTGACTCCCTTGGACTAGATGTGTTGCACCGTTGGACTAAAACTGGGGAAGATGAATCCTGTTTAGACTTTAATACTTTTTTATGTCTGGGAGTGAGACCCATTTCACTGCAGTTGTCTCAGCAGAGAGTTATGCTAATGTCACAACCCTGTCACTTGTTTTTCACAGTAGTGGTGATTTAGAGTAAGAGCAGGAAAGATTTGCTTTTCTTCAGGTAAGAAGGGAAGCCTGTGGGAGACAGATGTTTGCAGAGTAGGTAGTTCAGAGAAGCCTTCACTGCCTGTCCCTGCTTTGGCTTGTTGGTTAAAACAGGTTTCAGGCTGGAGAACCCTGTTATGCCAGAGGGAGGATGGCTTGTGTCTGCTGGTTGGTGTATCTGGGAGGGGATGACATTTGTTAGCTGAGTTTTAGTCTGTCATAATGTATATTTTAAGAACTGTCAGAGGTCTTGAAGCAGCTCTTCAATGCTGATCTGAATCAGAGAGTAATTGGGAGAATTAACAGAGAGTTAATTGGGAGCTCTCAGTTTAAAGTTGGGGCTGAGTATCTTTCCTGGGGCAATGTGCACTTAGTGTGCTGTAGTTGGGTGAGGCTCCTCATGTTATGCCACACAGGAGGACTGGCCAGATCTCTTGGACAAGCACTTCTAGCCTGAAGGTGTCAAGTCTGTGAACCAGCCTGAACTTGGCCTCCTGGTGTCCCACCTACAGTACCTGGCCTCTCTGCCCATGTGAATCACAGCATCTGTCACCCCAGCTTTGAAAAGCTCAGGTGTTTCTGGTTCGTCCTCGCCAGAGAACAGTGGAGGATTCCTCCTTGTTGGAGGCTGTTGTGATGTTTGGTGTAAGAACTTGTGATGGAGCTGTTTCAGCAGAGGAAAGCTGCCCAGGGTCCCTTTATAACGGTGTTCTGCCACCAGACTGGGGCGTTTCCTCAGTCTGGCATATTCCCCCTGTGTTTTGGGGGCTTTTCCATGTTTGCCATCACTCTGATCATCATGAGTGTCTGCTAATAGCTTTATCTTGGCCCTGCCATATAAGCTAGGAAAGTGCTGTTAATTCTTCCCATTTTGAAGATGTAAAGGTGAGAGAAAATTTGCCACAGAAAAAGTCTTTAGTTGTGCTGTGCCTTAGGCTTCTATCTGCTGTAGTCTTGCACCTCTTTTTTGTGGAGTTTGAACGTATATCCACATCAGAAGGAAATCCTGAATTCCCACAAAATAGTAGCACTGATTTCCAAGCCCAGTACTAAAAGCAAACCCTTCCTGTTTGGAGTTTTCCTCTGTGGGGAATTCATGGTGGACACTCTTTGGCTGGCTATTCAAAGCATCTTTGGGATTTCCTCTTTGGAAAGTTCCCGTCTTCCCACTTCGCAATCTTGCGGGTCCAGTATGCTCCTAAATTTTACTCCTGCCTTTTAAATTGCCTCTGAGACTGACGGTGTTGTTTTTTCTGGTTAGTGCTCTCATTTCAGAAGTAACCTTATCTGATGAGAAAGGCCCCTGGTTTCTAAATTGTGCCATGGGGGAGACATGGACAAAGAAGAAAATAAAAATTTGTTCTGCAGTGACTGCTCCTTTCCTGCTTTCCCACACTTTACTCAGACTAAACAAGCTCTTGGTCTGATTCCTGCAGCCCAACTTGCTCCACACCAATTTCAGGACAAACAAGAGATTGCTCTTTCAACTGCCTTTGATTTCCCAAAGATGCTGTCAGTGGAAGCTGGCTTTGAGAATTTTTTTTCTCTCTAAATGAGAAGGGTGGGGCCTCCTTCTGGCTACACATGAAATTCATCAAAGCGGAAAGTATTGGATCAGATGCAACAGCAGAACAAATCCCATGTGATCTGAAAGCTGATCAACGGGGATGCCTGCTTAATTGGGATGCTTGCCAGAGATGAGATTTGAAACAGCATGTGTAATAGCTCTAGCAATAGCTGAATGCCTAGACATTTTAAAGTGCAGTTTCACCAGGAGTTAAAAAAAAAAAACCAAACAAACCACCACCAAAAAAAACCCCACCAAATCCAAACCAAACTAGCACTTGACATAACAGCTTTTCACCAGGCTTCCTGAAATGGCCTTGAATGTGTCTGTCTATGACACACAGAGCTGGGCTCTGGCATTGATAGGAAGAGCTACTTTGGTCAATGTTGTGTCTGGTTTCTCAGATATGCTCACTTTGCATCCTGTGTGTGCCAGTGCAAGACCACCCAAAAAGTGCTGCACCTTGGGCCTAGTCCCCACCCTCTCCATCCTGCTTTACCCCTTTGCAGCAGTGTGGGACAGACTTCCAGAGCTGACCATGGAGGTGCTTCAGCCCAGGGTCCAGTTGATGTGGTGGAGCAGGGCACTGGTTTGCCCCGTGCTTCCCCATTAGTGCCTGAACAAGCTGTTGATGGAGCACGGCAGTGGTGACACACCTGCCAGCACTCCTGCCCTTCAGCTGCCTCTGCTGCTGCCTAGGGAAGCTGTTTCCTCTCTTTGTTTTCAAGCTCTTCATCTTTTCTTCCTGTCAAGGTCTTTGCAGACAGGACTATCTTGATAGTTCTGAGTCACCCATGCCCCTGAAGACAGCCCAGACTTTAACCCAGCCCTTTGTCCCCTCCTGGGGCAGCAGGATCCTGCTGCCACTCCTTGGTGCTGAAGGAGGGATTAAAGCAGAGGGTGAGCAACTTGCTTGACTAGTGATGCTTGGAGCAAGTGCTGGAGCCGATTTCGACAGGTGCTTTGCACAGGCATTTGTTCTGTGCAGCAAAAACCTGATTTATATCTCAGCCTCTAGTCAAAGGCATGCTAGGAATGAATAAACATACATACCCTGGCCCACCCAGGAGGTGGTATCTCCCAAGAGACAATGCTGTGGGGTGTTAACACCTGTCTTTTACACTGCAGCAGCCCACAAATGAGAGATCCTTTGAACTTAGAGTGTCTTTGCAGTCTGGTTGGGGAAATGAGCATCTGTATAAGTAGCTGGATGCTGTGGCCTGTTGGATTCACTCCAGCATGCTCAGCCTTCATGCTGGAGGGTGGCTTTGCAGCCAGCCAGCCCCATGCAGTTACATTGGAGGAGAACACTGGGTTTTGGGTTTTCTGACAGCATCAATAACGTTTTTAATATCAAGGTTTTCAGTCTTGTCAGTATGAGATCTTTATCTTCAGTTTCTATTACCAGACTGTAAGCTGCCATTGTTTTTTGTGCACTTTCCTTATATAGCTCCTTAGTGGTGACCTGTCTCCCCTCCTTCATTCTATCAACACCTCTGTATTTACAGTGGGCCTCTCATTTTCAGGCTTTCCCTTTTTTAGGGTCTGAGGTAACTCAAAATCAACACTTCCTGGCTGAGACAGAGCTTGTGTTTGACAAAACACCAACCACTCCTCTGCCTTCCTCTTCACACCCACTCTGTGTTTCTTCTCTAGCTTTAGCACAATTTCTGCTAGGCAAATCAAATGCAACTTCTAGATTGTTAACAAAATCAGCTGTTCCAGGTTCTGTTGCCACCACTGGTGACAAATGTCCCTCCCTGGGACGGTGCCTTCTCTCTGCTCACACCTTCAACCCACCAGCTTCCATGTTTGAGGTCTATGAGGAGCTCAGAGCTGTCAAAGTCCTTGGCAACCCTCCCCCTGAGATGTGTTCTGAAAACAACCATTTCAGCTTTTTAAAATTATTGCTATTATTACAAGCATTTTAATACTCAGTAAACCAGTCTTGTGAGCTGCTACCAGCCTGAACCCTTTGCTGCTGCACTGTAACCTGTTTCCCTCTGCACAGGAGTTACTGGTAGTGTCTCTGTGATGTATAAAAGTTAATTTGCAAGGAAACCTGTCTCTGTATTTCCTGAATTAGCAAGAGCTTTAAGGGGGGGCAGCACAAGTAAGTGCTGATACTTTCAATCCTTCTGTTTTGCCCTAAAGCACACCAGCAATTAAGTTGAGAGTTTGGTTTTTTAGTGTACAGCCATAATATTGCTCTGGCATGTCCCCTGTTCCTCCCTTCCTCTTCCTCACACAGCTTTATATCAGGAACATGATGCTGTTTGGTCTGGGATATCCCTTGGGTCAGTTGGGGTCAGCTGTCCTCTGTCCCCTCTCAACTCCTTGTGCTGCCCTCCATAGTCAACTCACTGGTTGGGTGGGGTGAGAGGCAGAAAAGCCCTTGACCCTGTGTAAGCACTGCTCAGAAACAACAAAAACATCCCTGAATTATCAATGCTGTTTCCAGTACAAATCTAAACCACAGCCCCACACCAGCTACTGTGGAGAAAATCACCTGTATCTCAGCCAAAAGCAGCACAGCTGTCACAAGAGGTGGACAGGAGGCATGTTGAGGAGGGCAGTGCTGTTTGGAGTAAAAATTACATTTGGGTTCTGGCTGCAAGGAGGAAATTTGCTCAAATTCCCTGAGGACATGGAGGACCTGCACAGACATAGAGGAGAGAACTGGCTGGCAGCACTCCTATTACTGATACTGATGCATGAGCCAGACTGGATTTCCCAATCCAAGACAGGCAGCCAGATCTGGCGGTGAGCACAGCCCATCTTTTCCCCTCATCAGCCACAATAAATACAGAGCTCCCTGGTACCAGCTCACAAAGGCACAGTTTTCAGAGTGCTTCACACACTCCAGACTTAAAACCCCAGCTCTTGTATGTTTAATGTGTTGAGTGTAGTCTGCTTGTTCCCTGGCTTCGCACCCACTTGGTTGGGATCGGCAGCCCCAGCCTGCAGGCAGGGTGTGGAGCACAACTGTCACTTCCAATCAGAGAAGCAGGCACGTGGTGCAGGTGGGCAGAAGAAGCAGTTATGAAACCTTGGGAACACAGCAGCAACTGTCAGGGCACGGAAATGGTTGAACAAACAGCAGCAGCAATAAAAAACTCATCCTGCTCTTACAAGCATCACTCTGCAGGTCTCCAGGGTTGCAAGTGGATCACATTACTCAGTTGTTCCTCATGCACATCTTTTCTCCACGCGCTTCAGCTTGGGTTTGGATCCATTAGCCCTTGCTGATTGCTCCCAGTGAGAAGAGGGACTGCTTTTGAGGGAGATGGAGATTGTGTTTCAGGGAGCAGGTCCTGCTTCCACCTTTGTAGTAGCTTTGATGAAGAGGCTGGTGTATCATCTCTTAGTGAATGTTTCAGGTGAATTCACTCAGTGTGTGGTGTTGCAAGCCCCCAGCATTCCCAGTCTGCACAAATCCCTCCTTCAGCAGTGGGAGGAACATCTTCCCTTTGTCTCAGAAACCAGCGAGGTTCTTGGCCTGGCTTCTGGTTGTGTTTGAACCCAAGCAGGAGAAGCCTGCTTTAAAGGATCTCCTGGAATTTTGGAGCAATGTTTTTGCCATACCTGCTCAGTCAGGATTCTTCTGCTATATTAGCTATATTTTATTATGCTAAAAACATATAGGGTAGGTTTGCCCACACATTTGTGCAAGTCATATGTACTTCAACGTTTGGGCTACTAACGGGTGCATAAAACAAATGCTGACAAAATGTCAGGCCCTCGCGTAACCTGTGCAGACTGGCCAGACTGGAGAAGCTCCTTAAAATAGCATTTATGGTGCAAAAGGTAACGGAAGTTCAGCAGATACCACTGTAATTACTGGTAGTCACACAGAAGAAAACAGTCTAATGGATGCTGCCTTCTCACTAAAGTGTTCAGGGAGTCACAGCTTTGAAAATCCTTAAGAGATTTTTTTATCAGCAAAAGGTATAAAATGTCTGGGAGCCACAGAGAATTGAAAGAGAGGAGAAAATTATTTAATAAAGGGCTGTGGATTGGGAGATCTCTGGCTTTAGTGGCTAAAGTGTCCTGACAGTTAAAGCAGTGTTTGACTAAGGCTCCCAAGAAGAAAAATTGGAAATCCCTCCCAGAGAGAGAATTATTTGGTTCTGCTACACTTCAGGCATCCAGCACCACTGATGCAGGAAGCTGTGTCTTCTCACTGAGGAGGAGAAAATGGGATATATTCTGTCAACGATTCCCTTTCCTATCGGCTTGGGAGCTGCTTGCTGTCACTGACCATAGGACGGGGAATTGTTGAGCTAAAGCTGGGTTAGGAGAGTTGGCTGGTGTTAGTGGGGGATAACTTCTTCCACATCACAATAAGCAAAGTATGAAAGTACCAGGATGAAGATGCTGTTGAGGAACACACTGCCCATATGTTGTTTCTTTTAGAAGTAGCAAAACGAAAGAAAGGTGGGAATGATGTGTGTGGCCAAAAAACTGCCCCAGGCCATTGTGTAAGCATACTTGTATTTATTGCCAAGTAGAGCCTGTAGCTCCCAAGGATGGTATCATGGACACCTGGCAATGTGAGTAGCTTTAACTGAAACCCAGAGTTCACAGTGGAACAGGTGACAGGAAGGAAAATAAAAATGGTTGCAAGTTTCAGGCTGCTTTCCTTGGGGGCTGCTCAAGCCCCTGCTATAGGAGCAGGTGTGCTGCCATGCATGCTTTCATTTTCAGTGGGGGCAGATGGAGTTTTTCATCAGCTGGAATTGGTTTAATTCCCAAGAATACTTTGGATCTTGTGCTTTAAAACCTCACAGACTCCCTGGCTATAGGGGCTAGTCACAGACTTTAAACTGAGCATCTGCTTAGGACCCTTGTGCTCACCTGCCTGCCAGCACAGCACCTCCTTTTCCAGAGAAGCTCTGCTGGAGCAGCTCAGGTTAGGGAAACACCTCTGGTCCCCTGCACAGAAGCTCTGCTGCACTCAGAGGACCTGCCTAACACAATGGTAGGGACCTAAAGTGGTTGAGATCTTTTTGGCATGTTGTTCTGTCCCAAGGAGAACATGGCTCCTTGTAGCACAGGTGGGGTCTTGGACCTTGCACTAGTCCACCTGAGCCATCTCATCTGGTACATGCTATCATTGCTATTCCAAGCCCAAGACTCGCCTGCTCTTGCCAAAGCCATGAGATTTGGCACGTTGTGACGTTAATGAGTTTGGTGTCCTCTTGCTGCCATTCACATGGAGCGCAGGCTTAGATCTTTCTGCAAAATGGCTTTTGCCTGGAGTGTGTTTGCACTCTGAAACCAACCCCAGATGTGCAGGATGCCTGACCACTGAGCATACTGCAGTAGAGATACCTCACATGACTGAATGATGCCTTTGGCCTAACCTGAGGCACACTGGCCGTGCTAACATGGAGCTCAGGGCAGGCTGATAGTGAACGCAGCAGAGCAGCTAATGGAGTTACCTGCTTCCAGGTCCTGAAGCTGCAGTTTACCTTGGAGTCTCTGTACAGCATTGCAGTGTAGGCATAAAGAAGCTGAGACATTAATTTGGGAATGAGAAGTCTGTTTCATTTGGGCCTGCCCTAATTGCTGGCATGAAATCCTTAATTGTGTCATTAAACTATAAGGATCATCAATATGCTTTGATCTGACAAATCAAGATGCCTTGTATTCAGGATGAGTCACAAATCTGTGAGTCAGGAGAAGGGAATGGATCGCAAATAAATAGCAATAAATGAATAGACTGGAGAGCACAGCATTTTGATGTGGCTAATCAAATTGTCTAAAAGGATTGAAGTGTGATGCAAGGCTTTGATGGGTAATCCAAGACAGAGCTTTTTAACTAATACTTTGTTTTCCCTCTTTCTATACACAGACAACGTTTCCTGTGACTCCATCACTTGCAACAAGCCCCACAATGGCTTTTAGTCCCTACCTGAGTCATGTTTCTCCTGGGATGGGCTTGGTTCCTGCAGAGCTTTTACCAAATACTCCTGTCCTGGTTTCCGGAAATCCTGCTGTTACAGTACCAGGAGGCTCTGCTGGGCAGAAACTGATGCGTACGGATAAACTGGAGGTATTTGGACGTCTGATACAGTAGTGCTGACAGGGATGAACAGTACATGTGGTCCCAACTGTTGCTGTCTGCTAAAATGACCTGATGCAGCACAGTACAGAGTTTAACTCGCAGCTTTCCTAATGCAGGGCTGCTGCTCTCCGCCAGAGCAGACGCTCTTGCGGGACCTTTTCCCAAATCCTCAGAAATTTGGGAAAACTCACTCTTCTGATATCAGTGGCTATTAGAGCAGGGTTAGGATTGGTTTTTGTATGTGGTCTTCCATGCTTAAAAAAAAAAACGACCCAAAAAAACCCAAGTAGACGGACTGCCCTTACACTTTACTGGGTGGGAGATGTTCTGGAGCTAGCAGACGTTTCCCTTTTGTAGAGCTGGGCTTATTGAGCTTTTACAGAAAGCTTTAAGCATTACACTGACGGGAGTGATGAGTGTGGGGCATTGGAAAGACATCTCTCCCTCCCCAATTGGCTGGACATGCTGGGACTTAGTGGTGGAGGAGTTGTAAATGTCTTTCAAACCCTAAGCAGAGACTCTGCAGGAGACAAGGGCTGAGGACCTGAAGTCAGAGGCCCCTGCAGGTGTAAATTATAACACAGGAAGATAGTGGAGAAGGGTGTAATTTCAAAACGCATTGTTTTGTGTTACATATTTTATCTTGCCTTGCTGATGTCTCATCTTTCCCCACACTCAGTCTGACTGCACAATGGTACATGAGCTACAGCACTTGCTATATTATTCAAGATCTTCTCTCAGTTCCTTGGACAAGAAACCTTGCAGACTTTTTGTAGAACCTTTTCCTCTGCCTCTGATGCTTCAGTGGTCATAACTTAAGAGAATCTGCAAAATCCTAGTACACCTAGTAATTTCGACAACACCTTCAAACACATTGCTATGTAATCAGATGTGCAGTCATGTAATGCCAGGGTCGGGGTTTTATTGTGAAGGGAAGGGAGACTATTTATGTGAAAGAGGCACCTCCTATTTAAGAAAAAGTACTTGTTGCAAATAGCCAGCAGCATGTAACATTTAGAATTAAATGTCCTACCCAAGAGTGTGATCCACAACAAATACATAATCCAGGTGAGACACAAATAGCAGAGTTATTAACATTTAAGTCAGGGGAAGAATCCTGACTTGCAAAAGCTTTGTCAAAATGACACTGATTTTCTGGAGTCACTTTCCATTCTGCACAAATTCTGTACTTCGCTTGCATTTGATAATTGGCCTTATTAGCGTTGTGGGTTTTTTCATCCCCTGAAGCAGTTGTGAGTAGCGCCAGTTGCCCCTCTGTCTGTTGATATATGTGTTGCCCCAGGTGAGCATGGATTTAGAATATACGCATGGTTTAATGTGGCCAACCGAACTATGTATTGAAAATACTGAATGAAAAGTAACTTGATGTTCTGTTCAACAACGTGACTTTCTTTTAAGGTTTGTCGAGAGTTTCAGCGTGGAAATTGCACACGTGGTGAGAATGATTGCCGCTATGCTCACCCTATAGATATTGCAATGATAGACACAAATGAAAATACTGTTACAGTTTGCATGGATTACATCAAAGGTCGATGCTCTAGGGAGAAATGCAAGTACTTTCATCCCCCTGCACACCTGCAAGCCAAAATCAAGGCAGCTCAACACCAGGTGAACCAGACAGCTGCAGCTGCAATGGTAAGTAGAGCTCTTCTCAAGCTACATTTCCATTGCAAAGAGATTTCATGTGTCATTTGTGGAAAAGTAGAGAGCTTTGTAAATGGCTGACTAGAGAGCTGAGAGCATGTGCAAGATGCATCCCATCTCTTCATCCTGTCTCCATTCTCACCACAGCATGAAGCCCTCAGTGCCACAGTACATCTCACCAGATAGGGACATGGTGCCCAACCCTGTGATTTGCTGACATGACATTGTGATGTGACATGAATGCAAGTGCAGCAGCACCCAACGCCTTCCCTGGCTGACTCATAGGGGTCAGTTCAGCTTCCTCAATACATAGTACATCCTTTTCAGGGAGATCCTGGCCTGTTCTCTGCAAAAAGCGGGTGATACCAGTTGCTTGAGCTTAGCAAACTTGTGTCCGATACCTTTGCCAAGACTTAGTGAAATTACAAGACACAATCCAAGGGTGACTTCCTGACCTGTTTAATGCTTTGGACCTGGAAGACATGGTCCCACCTGCATTTTAAGTTGAATTCTGACTACTTATATCTACAGTTCTGAACATGAGTCAAGGAAGACTTACCAGGTGACTCCTAGCTTATATAAATGTTTGCCATTCTGTTGAGTTGGGTTCAATGGCACCTATTATTCCAGAGATGAGAGAGCTGGGGAGGGAAGAAGAGGCCCAGGGGAGCTTACCCATGTACATAAGTTCCTGATGTGGGAGGTAAAGAAGGTGGAGGTAAACTCTTCCCAATGGTGCCTAATGAAAAGACAAGAAGCAATGGACACAAATTGAAATTCAGGACATACCATTTAAACATAAATAAAAATTTATTTACCAAAGAAAGAACAAAGACTACAACAGGATTCTCCATCCTAGGAGATACTGAGAACCTGCCTGAATGGAGTCCCAAGCAAGCTGCTGTAGTTGACCCTGCTTTGAGCAGGGTGTTGGTCTAGCTGATCTCTAGAAGTCCCTTCCATCGCTTCTATGATTTCTTAATTTTTTTAAAAATTAATATTAAAAAAGCTCTTACCTCCTCTTTGATTTATTATTAAGGCTACTAAAATTTTTCTAAATACCTTTTTCTTTTTTTTAAGATAGTAAAGGAGGTTGCTTTTAATTCATTATGAAATTTAATGCAGAGCCAGGGCAATTCTAGAAATTAAGCAAGTGCTCTCCTTGTAGTATCAATATTACCTGGAATGTAATTTGAACAATTAATTTATACTGCAGTATTTATTTGTCCTGCAGAGTTTATTTATTAGTTTTCTTACTGTTTTTTATTGTTGTTGAAATAAGAGTGCAGGTCTGTTGAAAAATAACCTTCTGAAATAAAACTCTTGTGTTTTTCACAATTGAATCTTTATTTTTTCACTAATTATATAGGACACTGCTACTTAACCAAAGCCAAGGCATGTTTTATTCATCCTGCTGGCTTCTCTTAAAAATGTAATTAACCCTATTTGTATGCTGCTAACTAGAACCTTTAAAATATTTATTGATGGCTTGTTGCATCACCCCTGCTACCAAAACAGCCTACATTATTCATTGACTTTTCAAGGTTTGATGCATTTACTCTACCTGTTGAGGTGTAAGACTTTATTAAAGGAAAGAAAGGTGCTCC
Organism: Corvus brachyrhynchos; assembly: GCF_000691975.1. Taxonomy (NCBI): domain Eukaryota; kingdom Metazoa; phylum Chordata; class Aves; order Passeriformes; family Corvidae; genus Corvus; species Corvus brachyrhynchos. Next base: position 7,924,016 of record NW_008236209.1, read on the forward strand.
ATTTTCTTGGAGTGACAAACAGATGCCAGGCTATGGGTCTACGTTCTAAAACAGATTTGGAATGACTTCAAATCTAAATTCAGCATTTCTGAGGGACCCAATCCTGCAGTTACTTGATGTACACAAGTAGTAGCTTTACTCACTCCTGCTTGACTGAAGTTAGTGCAGCACTGGATGAACTGGGTAAGGCTCAGTCCCAGGACAGCACTTAAGCATGTGCTTGATGCTCCCTCCTTTTCCAGTGGTCTTTCTTATCTCCATGAGTGCTCTGCTGGCCTCTGCATGATGTGTAGCTGCAGCATGAGGGCTGGAGCCCAGTGCCAGTCCCTGTGCAGGTGCTAATACCTGAGCGCTGCTGCCCAGATGTGCCAGCCGATGTGATGAAGCTCCAAAGCACATGTCCTGTGATGACATTTCTTTACTTTTAAAACTTATTGAGGAAAAATAACTGACTTGCCACTAGGCCAGGTAATTACCCAGCCACCCCGTGTTGTGCGTGCCTCGTCTTTTTAATATCTTGTATAATGCATTCACTTTTTAATTTTTTTTCTCTTCGCCTCCCCAAATTGCTGCTTTCTCTTGACACACCTCTGCTTGCTGTTTTTGTTACTGTGCTTGATCCCCCTCCCCGGCCCATTGCCATCAATGTGCTCGCTGCCTGCTAATTAAGACTCAGCCAGCTGTCAGATCACTGAAGCGACCGCTCGAGGCAACCTTTGACCTGGTACTTGGACCTTTCACCTTCTCGCTTTGCATGTAACCATCTTAGTCTGCATGAAAGCCTTCTGCTCTTGCTCTGTGGTGTTAGTGCCTGGGGAGACTGCCCATCCCAGCCAGAAATGTTCAGTGTGCATTCAGACATGCCAATCCTGTGCCCCACACACCATCCATTAATATCTGAGCTTTGCCTCCTGAAGCCTGGATGTGTTTTGGAGACAGTGAATAATCTTGCGGGGAGGCAGCTCTGGATTTTGAATTGTTTTTCCAAACACTTTGGAGTCACAAGATGCAATGTTTCAGGGAGAATTAGAGAATTTAGCTCATTAGGTCTGCAGGGTGCTGTAAATGCCAGAGGATTGGGTGGTTGCGGGACAGATCCAGTAACTTTTCTTTGTATTCCCAACATCACAGTCTTGTCTGGCAGTGCCATGCTGGTAACTGCCCTCCACAAGGATATTCTGTGTAATGGGCCTAACTGAGATTTAGAGGGAAGAGGGCTAAATAGCATTCTTAGGGATCTGTGCTGGGAACTGAAGCAGGTGCAATGTGGGACTTGGCTCATGTGTTGGGTAAGCTGGGGAGATGGCTGTCCCTTCAGCTAGCTCTGTCTGTGGTTCATCCCCTCATTCCCCAGTGGGACAGTGTCAACAAAGGGACCTCCCTCTGGGTGCCTTTTGCTTCAGTCTTAAGCATGGGATCTGCTCCCCGAGCTTCTGCCTGCAAGCTGTCGTTATATAAGCTGTCTTTGATTGTTTTATGAATCTCAAATAATATGTTTTACTTGGCTTTATGATGCTCATAGTGAGGCAAAAGCCATCCTCACAGTACTGTCAGTCCTGGCTCCATAGAAGACAACTCCTTCCCGTTTTCCCAAATAATAAGGGATACAATACATTCTAAAAAAAAAGCTCCTGTTGCCCAGCTATAGCAGGGAGAGGGAAGAGTGGACATAGAGGAGCTGTGAAACCATCAAGCTGATATTGCTTCTCATTCCCAGAGCTAGAAAGGAGAAGCTGACCTGCTCCCCTTCCTCTCCAAAGACTTGTTTTTGGGTTTAAGTGGTCAAGAGGTTTCCTTATCAGAGTTTGAGGCAGCAGCAGTGGGAAGCCTTGCTAGGGCCCAGCTTCTGCCAGCAGTGGTGGAATGATGCTGTGAATGATGTCGCAGCCTCTCACTTCTGCTCAGCTGGCAAAGACACAGCCGCAAAGCCAGCACAGGCGGACCTGCACAATGTCTCGCTGCCCTCTACAAGAGCCACCACTCTGAGGAGACACGGTCTGGCAGAGAATGGGAGAGCCCATAAGTACTCCCCCACTGAACAAACCCTACAAGAGAAGTTACTTGTCCGAGTCTTCCTGCTCTGACACATCTAAAGGTTTGCAGCCAGTTGTTGGAATATGTCACCTCTACTGAACCATTCATGAGTGATAAGAGCATGTATGATTTTCAGAGGACACTGCTCACATTGCTTCTGCTGCTTGCCAGGGAATGGGTGCCCTCTCTCAGATCATTCTGTATTTGTCATGCCTGGCAGCAGACCCAGCCCGTCTTTGCTGAGTGCAGAAGAGTAGAAGTGTGATCTGGTCCTGGGAGATAGAGATCTAAGGGGAACTTTGAGGTGCAATTAAATTGTTTGTTGCAAAGAATTAATCCAGTTCTTGTCTTATGAAAAATAACGAGAGGTTTGTTGACACGCACGTGGGAAATTCTGACTTTGGCATGCAGTGTGTTTTTATCTGTCAGTCTTGCTGAAGAATTGCTTTCCATGCCATGGAGAGAAGTGGCACAAGCCTCTTTGTTCAGATGCTCATTCAAGCAGGACTGTGGCTTTCCCAGCCCAAAAATGAGAGTCTGCCTGGCATTTTAGTAGGGGAAATTGTTCATTTGGATCAGTGCAGGACTATCACATGGATACTGAACTGAATTAACCATTTCACTGGTGAAGATGTCCAGATGCTGGTGCAAGGGTTGCATACCCATGTGTGCACACAGACGCACAGGGAAAAAAATAAAGTCAGAAAAAGTTACTCTCCAAAGCTGCTGCTGTATTTGTGGTGGTCAGAGCTTGTCCAGAGGGAAAGCACAAGCAGCTGCATGAGGTAAATTCATCAAGTAAGTTCTTTGCTACAAGGGTTTAGTCTAATTCCTTTGCTGCAGTGGGGAGACACTGGCTACAGAATTTGGTGGTGAGGAGTCTGCATTGCTTGTATATTCTGCTTGTGGGATTCCTTCAGAACCAGGACATAGTGGGAGAAAAAAATAATGTATCCCCTAGAGCTGCTACAATTCCTGCAGGTCTTGAGTGATACAAAAATTGTAGCCCATGTCAAATGAGAAACATTTGTGTGATCCTGTGACCCTGCCAGATCCGGGTGCAGAACCTGTATTAGCCCAGCTTCATCATGTGCAATTTTAGATGCGTCTTTAAGGCATTATAGATGCCTTTCAGTGAGTGTGCTCCTGGCCTGAGGCTCTTACCTCTGCACAAGGGCTGGAGAAGGGCTGAAGCCAGATCCTTCTGTCTCCCTGGGCCCTCCTGCACCTTAGTATCTAAAATAAGATCGGTTGGCAACAGCAGGAGCACATCTTCATGGATCCTGTGTGAACACTCCTCCAGCTGCTGGGGTGGAGGGGTGACCCACAGGGCTGTGTCAAACCAGAAGCAGATCAAGATGGGTTCCTGGCTCCTGTGCCCACAGAGCCCACATGGGAGAGCTGGACTTCAGATGGCACAGCAGCTGCTGCAGAGTGCTTGTTTCTTTAGAACACTCTGGAAATACTGCATTTATTTGTGTTTCTCTAGCTGGGTGCTGTTGAGGGAGCAACAGTGAGGCTGCTATAGCCCCTTTCTTTCCCTTGCTCCCAAGGGGCTATAGCAGGTTAGTAGGGAGGGTGATGCTGGAGAGGTAATGGGATAGTCTGATGTGTCTTGACATCCCTGTGGCCTGCTGGTGTCTGTATGCTCCCTCTGACTGCAGTGCTGGTCTTGGGAATTGTCCTAGGAAGTGCCGGGACATCACAGCAAGGTCTCAAAAGCCTTCAGCTGTTCTGCTTTTGGCACTACCATTTTGGGGTTTGGGGTGGCAACAGCCTTTGGCCAAGAAGCAGGGAGTCAAAAGTCCATTATGTGCCTGGCACAGTTGCTTTGCTGTAATTAGTAAATTCTTCTTCTGAGGCAGATTTTGGAAGTGTCTGAAAAGGATTATTTAGCAATTGGATACCATAAGGGGCATTAATTTAAGTAGCAAGTTCTTCAGTCACTGTAAAGCTGTAAAACCTCTGTGATGTACATGAAACTACTCCAGACTCTGTAAGCTGCAGATCTGCCCCATGCCTGGAGGAACATTCATATAGCCATCATTAAACAGATGAGTTGTAGATACAGGCAGATTTAATACAGATACCAATGAAAGCTTACTTAGAAATGAAAACTGGTACATCATCCTAAAATATGGATCTTAAGTAAAAGATTTTGGTGTTTGTGTCTGAGAATATTGTCCCATCTGACTGCTGTCTTTTGGTAGGAGCCAGAAGAAATCTGGGAAGATTATATCCTAATGCTGAGAATGGATGCCTGCTAGCATAGGCAAAGGCATGTGTGCATGTCTGTGGGCAGTTTTGCAAATGCAATTTCTTCTAATTTTCTTTTTTAATATTAAAACCACCCAAAAGCCACCATGTGAGTAGAGATAGGATGGAGTAATGTTTTGCCTGGAAGTATGTTGCTTAACATTTCTCAGATGAGCAGTCTCCTATAGCAAATTAAATTTAAAGTGAAAACCTGTTTCTAGATAGCGACAAACTGTTGCAAGCTTTCACTTATGCTTTGTTGTGTGTTGATCTTCATAAGGCTTTAAAATATCTTTACTTGTATCCTTTCTTCTGAGTACTGTGTTTGTAGCTTTAACCCTTCATTAGCCAAACCTTCTCCGTTACCTACTATTCGTGACCTATTAAAATAAAAGTAGGAGTGATAACCCTGTTTTTCAGCCATTGCTTTGCTACATGATACAGACTAACAACTAGTCAGAAATTACCTGCTTCTGCATGACTTCCACGTGCTTAAATCTCATTGATGTCAATGGGAGTGTTACATGGAAGAGGACTGTGGGGAATAATTAAAAAGGACCCTTTTCTATCACAATGTGAAGAAAAAAATGTGGTTTCTTACTTGGGTACAATGAAAACCTGTAAATCATTAGAAACATTCCTGTCTCTAAAGAACCTGACATACTGCTTTGCTGTTGAGACATGCTTGGGTGAATGATGAGTAACTCACTGAGAAAAGTTCCTGAGTTGGGTTAATGCTTTTTACCAAGTCTGATCATGAAACAGGTTTGACGGCCTGGAAGAAGCCCGTGGTGTGATAGAATGAAAAGAAGGCATTTGTCAATGGCTTTTTCCACTGTTAATAACAAGTGAGCAGTATTTGACTGATGGAGGCCACCTTCTGTAAAGTGGGAGCTGGTCCAAATCTGCTGGTGGGCTGTGCCTCTGGTGTGAGCAGTGGAGAATCAGGCCTGGTCTTGACCATGTTGCTCAGCCTCTCTACTAACAAATGGAAATGCCTTTTACTGTGAATGTAACGTTACGTGTGTAATTGACAACAGCTACAGCTTTACCATCTGGACACATGGGTTGGCTGCACAGTGTGCATGCTTCCACACATGCACACATACATGTAGGCAGGTGTTGAACCAGAGGCAAGCATCCCTTTTTTTTCCATGGCATTTGTTGCTTATGCTAATCTTCATGGGTTTTAAATAGTCATCTACTATATTTTTCCTGTTTGTTTGGGGGTTTTTAATGCTTGTTGCCTGCAACTGCTCTTTGTAGCATCCTGTCCAGGTGATCACCTCTCCCTTTCCTTTTCCCTGTGCTTTTTTCTCCCTCTGTACCCAAGTCAGTCCTACTGAAAAGCTCCTTAGCATCCCTCCTCCTTCTGGACTCTGTCCTTCCTCCTGGTGCATTTATTAACTGCTTACCTAGTGAAGCTATTGTTTCTACTCGTACTGTGACTTAGCTGCTCTTCTCTTTCCTGTCTTGCTAAGTTGATACAGTTGCAGGTGATTTGCAGCCAAGACCCCCTATTATTTATTGCATGCTTGACCTACATCTGGGCCCCTTCATTTACTCCACGTGTCTTTAATGACTCCTTATCCACAGGCCCTGCCGCCTGGTGCACTTCAACCTTTACCAAAGAGGCCAGCACTTGAAAAAAACAATGGTGCCACCACAGTCTTTAACCCAAGCGTTTTCCACTACCAACAGGCTCTAGCCAACATGCAGTTGCAACAGCCTACATTCATCCCTACAGGTAAGTGTCTCCTCGCTTTCCCCACCATCATGGTTTATTTTGTGACCTTGGTGTTCAGCTAATGAGCAGTTTTGTAAGAGTCCTTAGCAAAAGAGTATTGGTGTGTAGGTTCATGTTAAAAATGGATGAAAAATTAACATTTGTTGTTTGACTTTTTTCCCTTCATCTACTACAGTTTAGAGCTTTTCACATGTAAAGATCCTTCTTAGCCCTTTTTGTGTGGTTTGGGGTTTTTTTAAAGCAGTCAAACTAAGAAAAATGTCTGCATGTTTCTTGAATTCACATTTTCTGTTTTTCTCCTTATGGTTCAACTGGTTAATCCCAAATTAATTCTTTGACTCTTGCGTAGCCGTCTTATGGACTCATGTTAAAGTGTCTTATGGACCTCTATGCATGCTCTCTTGAGCCTGTAGGCACCTTCCTGAGCTTGTATCTTACTGACCTACATATTGCAGCAGCTGTGATGTTTATAGAGGGAAAGGTTAGTCTTTAGTAAATACAGATTATATAATCCTCTTTAAAGGCATATATTTCCCTCTTTCTTGTCTTTTGACCAGTACAATACCCTAAGATTTTTAAAAGCAATTTAACTCCCAGCTTTTATTGTACCTTTAAGGTCTCAGAGTTAAATTGAAAGATACAGTTCAGTAATTCTTATAGGACTGGAAATATTAATGTGGCAGATGTGACTGACTTCTGACTGGCAAATTAACTGCAGTCAAATGAAAACCAAAACCTGCTTAGAGTGGAAAGTATTATAAGTGGCTGAATTAGGACTATTCCAGGGTTGATACCTCGTGTTTTAGTATCATTATTATCGTTCAGAGCATCATAAGAAAATTAATGCCCAGTGTTTTTAATGTTTAATGCTGTATTTACTTGTCAGATGATGTTTCCAAAAATACACCAAGTGTTTCTCTGGGCTGACCCCTGGAGGTGAACACACAGTGAACCTGCACTGTGGCCCTGTTGTTCTTTGGGGTCGGGGGAAAAGCTTTAGAGACAATCCTGTCCTGAGAGCAAACTTTCTCAGGTGGAGTGTGGGTCCAGGGAACGGGGACCTAAACCCTGTGCTTATGTGGCCTTTCTGTTATGACAGCCCTTGGAAGCACTTAGAACTCAGCAGCTGCCAAGATGTTCTTCCAGGGAAGTGGATTCTCATGTGGAGAGGTGGAGTCGTAGCCTTTTACCTTGTGCTCTGCAAAGTGTTGGAGGGGCTGGGCTGAGCTGACCTTACAATAGTTCTGTCAGATGCCAAGTGAAATACTTCTTCAGGAAGCACAAAACAGAAAACAGGAAGCACTTTGGGGAATGCCAGGTCCCCCAGCTGGCTACACACTTCTCTTCCTCAAGGTCGCAGTTGCCAAAGTTGACATAAGGACATGCATTTCTGATGGAATACCATAAATCAGCTGTACCCAGCTGTACTTGCTGTGCTGTGGTGCTGGTCTTATGGCAGTGAAATTACTGCAGGGCTGATGCATAACAGGGCTGCTTACTGTCATCTGCTCTTTTCTGAAGACATTAATGCTGGGCAGAGCAGCAAATTTCCAGTCAGAGGATGGATCTGTGATGAATTTATGTTACACATCAGACTCCAGATCTGGGCTCGGCCTTGGCAGCGCTCAGGAAAGCAAAGCAGAGAGGTGGCACATTGCAGCCCTCACCGTGGGGAGGGGAAGGGAGCTGTTGCTTTTCTTAGTATCTCCTGTTCAGTTGTTGAGAGATCAACATCATGGGTTGCCATGGCAGGGGGAGTCAGGCTGTCTCTTGAAAACAGCATCACCACTGCAATTTTTTCAAGTCCAGAAAAATAAATGCCTCTTTCAGCTTAAACTAGAGACTTTGAATCCCAGTCCCTGCTTGTGGGAGTAAATTGCTTTTGGAAAGTCAGTTTTAACATGAGTGTGACGTTCTTCTAAGGGCAGTGTTTTTTCTGCTGACATGATCAGAAAGAAATCAGCATACCCAATACCCAAGAAATCCCAAACAACCCAGATTTCTGGGATTAATCGTGTCATATAATACCAAGGTGGGAGGAGTTTATTCTCTACTACTCAAGAATTAAAGAATTAATTTGGTTTGCTATGATCTCTTAAAACTGAGTTTAAACTATTTGTCTACCAATATGCAGAATTTGTTTGCATGTGCTTAAATATTGAATGCTGCAAGGAGAATACCTGCTTTTTAGTTAAAGTGATATCTAACACTGAAGCTTCACTAATGAAATATCCCTTTTGTTCATCTTTCCACGCTTCCATGCATGGTGTGCAGGGTCAGTTCTGTGCATGACACCCACTGCAAGCGTTGGTAGGTTTTTCTACACAAACTTCTCAATTTTTCCTAATCTGAAAGAGATTGCAAGTTAGTATGCATCAGTGAGAACCTGGGTGGTTGAGTGGTGTGATTGTCTATCTGCTGTCTTCTTTGAGGCTTAAATGGTTGTATCCCTTTTAATTTCTGTGCAGTGCAGTGTTTCATGTGACTTATAATAAGAGAATCCAAGGTGATGTGTTTCCACCCCTATTTAGTTCTGCTTCAGAGACAAGAATCTGTCACTTAAATGTCTTTACAACCTATTTAAGTCATTGTCATCTAACACAAGGAAATAGCAATGGGAGGATCCTGTTGGCTTATTTTGTTTTATTTTGTATCAAGCAACAGGCAGACTTAAGTTTGGATTTTTAGTTGTTCTTCTGAGGATATTTTAGGAGATTGGTTTAACAAAAGTGCTAAGGAGGAACACATCTGGGGTCAGCCCCCCTGCCAGAGCAGGGTGCTGCTTGTACAGTGAGAGAAGCAGGATTTGGACCATGGACTGGCTGGAGAGTCATCTCTGTAGGGCAGTGTTAGGTGTGCAGGTACAGGAGATCATAGGGAGTTACCACTGCAGATATACGTGGGATGCAGGGAGGCAGTGGGTCTGAGTATGTGCTCATTAGTGCTGCAGGGATCCACTCTGTTCAGGCTCAGCATCTGGGTCTTACTGAAACCTCTGCAGGCCTTTGAGGACCTTCCCCTCTGTCTACAGCTGCTGAGCACAGCAGGGTGGGTGAAAGCTGAACTTTCATCCTCTAGCCAAGGTTATGCAAGACTACCAGCATCCAGGTGTGTGCCTGCATTAGTCAGAGGGAGAGAAGCAGGAGCCCTGGGGAGGGTGCAAGGCTTTCCAAGAGCAGGTCTGGAAGCTCTGGCATGAATGGCTAAACACTCTGCTCTTGAACCTGCCTATCTCTATAGAGCAGGGAGGACACATCACTTGCATAATAAGGAGCCGAGTCCCTCAAATACAGCTCTGCCTGTAGGAAACCCCAACCCACACGTTCCAACATCTCATGGCCAGAGTGTGCACAGCCACAGCCACATCCTCCTTCCCTGCTGGGGCTGGCCGTGGCTGCTGGGGTGGAGGGGAAGGCAAGTCTGCTTCCCCACCACATGTTTGTGGGGATGGCTGGGCCTTCCTGTGGACTTCTCGGCCCCGCAAAACCCTCTCGGGTTTGGGGAATGCCCATGTGTGCACCAGAGCATCCCTTCCAGCACCGTGCTCTGTGGGACGCACAGCTTCAGGAGGCTGCCAAAGCTCCCTGCTGCCGTGTTGTTCTTTTGGATGCTCTTCCTGCAAATTGTAGCTGTTCAGATGCATTTGTGTATTTTTCCCTCTCTGTCCCATCCCCTCTTCATCTCCCCCACCCCGCAAGAGGGGAGTTTTGCCAAATCACATAGAATTAGGGTGGAAAGGAAGCATGCTGAATTTGTACAGAGAGAGCTCAGTCTGCCAGCCGCTCGTTTGCCATGCCTCCAGCTCTGTCCCATGCCAAAACATTGTCCCTGCTAGAGAGAGGCAAGAAGACCTGGTGACAGGGCTGCAGCAGCTGCTGCGAAGTGCATCATGTACCTCTGGTTGCTGGCGGGGACAGGGTGGGGAGGGAAGGGGACAAGCTTTCCCAGGCGGGCGGGAGGGTGCGCTTGCCAAAATGTCCCCACCCAAAGGAACGTGCACTGGCTGTGTCTAACTCCCCACGGGTGCGAGCTGACATGGGCTTTTGCTAGCACACCCATCCTCTCCCCCCTTTGGAAATTTGGCCCTCGGAGTCTAATACATCATTGTTCTGCTTATAAATGTACTAAGTGTTGAGAATGTTTTGGTTTTTTCCTTAATTATAATTGTAATTGGCTTTTCCCCTTCTCTCTTGTTTATTTTTTTTCCCAACGCTGTCTTGCTTTGCACTGTGATTGCATGCTGCGCCCCGATGTGTCCTTCATGACGATGTCACATGGCTTGTTGCTGTGATTCCTGCCACGCCCCCAAATCCACCACATGTTGCCATGGTTACATAAAACCAACCAAACAAACAAAATGTATATACACTCCACCCTCCCGTATGTCGCTTCCATGGTTCCCTTCCGAAAGTGCCCATGATGCACGGTGCTACGCCCACCACTGTGTCTGCAGCAACAACTCCTGCCACCAGCGTCCCCTTCGCTGCAACAGCTACCGCCAATCAGGTTTGGCCCTTTCAATGGCTTTCTTTCACGTGTTCAGATCTCGAAGACCGGGCGAGGGGCTGGATCCCGTGCAGGGTCGAGCGCCATTCCGCCCTGCTTGGCGCAGGCTCGGGCTCGCAGAGGCAGCGTGTGCGTGTGTGTGCGTGCGTGTGGCCGGGGATCCAAGGGGGCTGCTCCTACCACCTGCGGGATGGGCACAAGCCCAGCCGGAGTGTAGGGATGGGCGATTGGCAGGGGTGCAGGCTCTCCTCCAAAAACACACCTCCCCCCGGGTCCTCAAAAAATGGGCTTTAAGTCTCCTGAGCATAGAGTCACACAAGACCTGCAGCACTTCTGCTTTCAGTCTCAAGCAGAAATATTACCCCGAGCATCCTTCCGTGTGGTATTTTGGCATGTTCTCTCTGGGCTGGAAAGCGGAAGTGGTAACACAAAGTAGCCTCCCCCCACCACAAAATTGGACTCTAAAAACTACCAAAAAATCCCCAAACAACCAAAAATCAGGGGTGAGGCTGTGAAGTCTAAAGTTTTTTTTATGCCAATAGCATGTCACCCATCCCTACAGAAAGGATTCTGGATGTGCAGTACGTGCCATTATAGCACTGCCGTAAGTGTACAGGATTCCATGCATGTCTGCCGAGCTATAATTCTTTCCAAAACTTTCCTCTGAAGATACCGAGTGTGATGGCTGCTTCTGCACCCGTCCTGAACTGTATATGCACAACCTGTCCTAGTGATGCTTCCTGATAATTTGGTGTGACACAACTTCTCCCAGTTAGACCAGAGACATTTCAAACAGTTTTTAAAAAAATTTTCCCCCAGTACTAATTTTAGCATTTTTATTTGTCATACTCTCAGGTTTGGAGCTATTGCAAAGAAATTGGGGTGTCACTTTATTCTGTTGGAGGCTGTTAGCCATGCTGAATGCCAGTAATATCTCTGGGGGCATCCTCTAGTCTTTTGCTGGTTGTGAGGTCATGAGGATTTCAGTAGGAGTTTTGCCTGCATAAGTCCTAGGCAGTGTTTTACTGCTCACAGTAGGAACTGCCAGTCTTTTTCTGTGCTTTGTCATTATTTTCAGGTAGATCAGGTCTTACTCAGACTTGTATTGGTCATGAGAGAAAAGTAGAAATTCCTGTGCAGTGTTGCTCTGTGGCTGTATGAGTCCTGTTTCAGCCAGATAGTTTCAGGGCATTTCTGTAGTCTATGGAGTCAAAATCCCAGTACAATCACCAGGTACTCCACAAGGCATCAGTAGTGGTGCAGATACATTGTACCTAATGTGTAGCAAAATACAGACTTGGGAGTGGATCCTGTTTTAAGACACTGATGTACTTATTAACCTGATACTGAAGACAGAATAAACAGCCCGATCTCAAGGCAATGTTTTAATGTGTTGTGTTCTTTGGTTTTTTTTTTTTTTTGCTGTAGATATCCCAGTTATCAGTAGATGAACTGAGTAGCAGCATGTTTGTTTCACAGATGTAGAAGTTCCCGATAGAACAGTAAGTTCCTTTTTGGTATTTCTCTTCACGGTGAATCAATTTGTACATGGGCACTGCATCCCCTAAACACGGGGCTGGCTCAGGGAGAGGGATGAGCCCATGGGACCCCACTGGCTTCATGCTCTGCCAATTCAACAGGAATTCAGCAGCTGCAGCATGGACACGGACCAGCCGCATGGTTTATAACGAGCACTGTTTTCTGTGTCTCAAGTACTTGTTCTGCGGTGTTCGCCACCTCCCTGTGCATTCCACCAGTCCCATGGCTCTGTTTACAGGTTGCTCTTGCTCTACACGGCTCCCAGCTGCCTGCAGATGCCTCTGGGATTTGCAGTGTTGATGGCAAAGACTGCTCTGGTAATGAGTCAGATGAAAAGGTGTAACTTCTCTTTTGCTATTAGTGATATATTTCCTTTCCTGGGGTGAGCAGAATTGGGTCAGCAGCAGCTGCTGTGCATCTGCAAGGCTGGCTTGGTCTGGGCAGAGCTCTGCTAGTCAGCTGCAGAGAGGGCCTGGCTCATGGTGGGTTCAAAACCAGAATGAATGTCATAAGCAACACAGTCTTCATCCCACCTGCAGATCCTGGACTTCCCTAAGGTGATAGTTTCCTCTGAGGGGAATGATGGAGGAATTTGTCCTTGGACTTACAGAATATTATTTCACAGGCATAGCAGCAGTGTCATTTTTCCATTGCTTTTCTTTGTGAGTTTTAGCTGATGTTCATGAGCGAAAATCCCTGGATAGTTTCAGTTCTTGACTGTGTTTTTTTACCCCAAGAGAGTAAAGAGCAGTTCAGCCAATTCAACAAGAGGTCACCAGATTTTCTCAAAGCAGCCATTTAGTATATGCAGATATGCAACTCATTACTTCCTTAGGTCATATATTACAGGCAAGTACTTAAATGCTGGAAATTAATTTGGCAAGCAATTCTGTAGTGATATCTATTAGCAATCAACAGAAGCTACTTTCTCAGTGATGGTCCTTATCTCTGCTGACCTTAATTAAGTACCATATGTATACATGACCTGCTAACTGTGGCCGTGGACCTTGTTCATCAGGGGTGACACCAAGCTTATCCACGTTAGTGAAAATGTTCAGCTTAGACTGTACTGCTGTTTCAAATGACACACAGACATGACACCTGGCATGTTAACCCATTTCCATAACGTGTAAAACAGCCTGTTCCACCCAATATGGAAATCGTTTGATTGGAAGAGCTTAATCTTAAAGTCTTTTGAGATTGTTTTCAGCATTTTTTCAGGAAACTTTCCCTGAGTGGGACTTCGGTAACTGAAACACTTGCTGCTCTGACAGATGTTTTTCTTTTCCTCCAGGGCTGAAGTAGCCCTGGTAGCCAGGCTGGTTAGTCTAGCTCTGCAGGACATAAGTTGTTGGGTCCTTCAGTGGAGGATTTTCATAAGTACATCCCAGAAGAGGCAATTTGCTCACATAAGAGGGTCCCCTGAGCACAGGGTTTCTGTGTCTGTGTTTCATCTCTGGGCTCAGTTTGCCTCTGGCTCGTCACTCCTTAGGATCAGATTTAATGTGACTGTCTGAAGGAAATGAGCTAACATGAATCAGGGATTCCTTTGGCTCTCTCCTTAGTCGCCCTCTACCTGGCATCCCATCCAAAAATCAGACTATTATTTGTCCACCTCCCTCTTTCACTATTTGTCCTGTCATCGTCAAAAAAAGCCATAGGTGCAGATTTAAGAGGATGCCAAGTTGTGTTATTGGTGGTTCACCCTACATCAGAAAATTAATGGAATAAAATGTCTCTCTGCAACACACAAATGACAACCTCTTGGGCAACACAGTGAGGATGTAAAAGTATTAGAATGACTTTAAATTATAGATGTATTAACTTCTCACTATTTCTTTTTTGTTGTTTTTTTTCTTTCCCCTACAGCAGACCACGTTGAAATTCTGAACAGTAAAATTATGGAGCACCAGGACTTCTTGGTGGGAAGCTGCGCATGGCCTTTCTGTATATATTCCCCTCTTCCCTCTATTGTTCTCTATCACCTCTACAGTAAGCCTGTTGCAGCCTACATGTTAACCAAAAACTGATCAATGGGAATGTCAAAAAAAAGAAAAAAAAAAAAAGCACTATAGAAACAATTAACAAACAGCGCTCTGTTATATGAGATATACAAGTAGGAAATTATAATAGACTTTTATAACACATTACTTTAACACACTTAATCATTTTATGACTACCATCCTGATAAGTGCATCTGCACAGTGGACTGTTGGTTTACTGTATACTATCGATGGATAAATGTTTGTCTTGTTTTTAAAGTGTTATCTTACTGTTTTGTTTACATCATAGACTATTGATTTGTTTTAAAGTGTACATCATTATCAAGTATACTCAATACCATTTTTTCATTATTGTTATGTCTTAAGTTTTCATATTCTGTAGGTTTTATGGGGTTTTGTTTGTTTTTTTACTAAAAATGTTATTGTGGGAAACAGGAATTATGTGCTTGAAAAACACGACACAGGAATGTTCTGCCCTTTGCTGGATTTTGTTGTTAATGTCAGCTGAAGTTCCTTATGTTAAATGCTCCTTTTATCATTTAAAATTTGCCTTCAGATAGTCTCCAAATTTTTAGTACCAGTGAAATGAAAGGACAGCTGTCATTTTTAGTCCAGTTCAGGGTATTTCTTTCAATACAATGAGCTGATTCTGGAAACTTTAGGAAAAAAACCCCAAAACCACAAAAGCCCAGGCTCAGTAGGGACAGGAACAATTTGATCAGACAGGGGTAAGCATCAAGGGATTTCTGCAGCTCTCTTGTCCATTGAAGTGCATTCTCAGCTGCAAACGGCGCACAATCTCTCTCGCTGTTTTCATGGTGCAGTCAAAACAAAAAAACAAAAAAATGGTGGTGGAGTGAGACAGCTTCAGTTGGGCAGAAGCTCATTGCATTGGAGAGGAGCAGGTGCCAGCCGTTGGCTGGGGAGGGCCCGGGACCATGGCTCAGCCCAGGCTGGGTAGCACCAAGCCCTGGGGCTTGTCTCCACCATGCATGCTGAAACATTTTGGCCTGAAATCTTATATGTGTCTCTTCTTAAAATTTTGTCAGCATGCCCCATTTGTTTAATCACCATTTTCTGTAAGTGGGTGATTTTTCTTCCCCGTGATCTCTGGCCCTTTAAAGCAAACACAGCAGTAACAAAGCAGCAAAAAGCTCAGCATAAGCTTTCTGCTGTAGATAAACATTCATCTTAATGGAGTTCCTGTAGGTCAGTGGATTTATTTTGGCACCTTCTACTTGGTCAAGAGCAATGTTTGCTGCACAACAAGGGCTAGTTCTCAATACCTCCTTTTCATACGCATGAATAAAACCATTTCACCCTGTGCACCCTGGACACCCCTGCCTGTTGTTATGCTGCATTGCTGAACAATCTGGCTGCAGAAATGCATTTTGGTTGAGGATACCACCAAACCATTTGGTTGAGGATACCATCCCTGCCATAGCTCTAGATAGTCATTGGCATTATGGGAGAGATGGATTTGCTGCTGTAAATCCACAAACTCCATACAAGGAGAAAGAGAGTCAAGCAAGAGGCCAGCTCACAGTGTCTGGAGGGGCGACCACCCCGAGCTCAGAGTGGTCCTGTAGAGTGCCAAATTCAGACAACCAGATTTTCTTCTCTTTTCCTACTTCCTTGGCCTTGGTTAGATTTTCCTTGCCCCCTCTCCTGCAGTGTGAGCACGGATAGTTTACTAGATGTGTATCTCCATGGGCCACAAGTGATGGAGTGGGACCTAGGATGCAGCCTGTGGCGCCCCAGGGCAGGTTCTGACCATCTGCCCATGGAGACTCACTCATAGCATGAACCTTTGAGGAGCCCAGCTCAAAAAGGCCTTGAGGAATCTTTTTGTTCAATTCAGCAGACTTTGAACCACATCCTGATAGAGAGGGGAAAAAAACATCCCCCCAAGACCTCCTTTATGGACCCTGAGTTTGACAGTTGCTTGTGTCCGTGGATGTTCCCCAGCTATCCACGCTCACAAGCAGCAGAGTGGCCTGAAATCAGTGACTCTGATTTGTATTGGCGACCACATACCTGTTCTTTTCACCACCGAGTTTCTGTTTCCCAAAGCCATAACATTGTTAGAGGAAAAAGTGGATTTGAGTACTTCCTGTTTGAAATTATTTGTGTATCAAAAATGGGTTTTGCACAACCTGTGCCAGTGCCTCAACAAAGAACAGAGCTGATCTTCTTAAGCCAGAAAGGATGCATTCAAGCTTGTATGGCTTTATGAGTTCAAGGAGGTTGAAATTTTTTCAGTGCTAAATGGATTTTTGTATATCTTGACACTTTGATGTAACCTCCTATTTTATTTATCGACTTAAACATCTGGCATAGATGTGCATAGAATGTAAACCTAGAATACAGCTGTTTTCATGTCACATTTAAAGCACTGAAAACAAAAGGTGTTAAAGGATTATTTTTTATTAAAGAGGTCCAGTGAGGGATGTTCAGGGTAGTTATATTAGGTGCCACAACAGTTTTTATATTGCTGGCAAATTTAGAGTTAATTTGTAAATGAGTTTAAGGAAAAAAAAGCTTGAAGCACTAAACTTCACCAAATTCAAAACAATCTTGGCAAAAATGCCATTTTGAGGTAGCACTATTTAAACCAGTTGTGCAATGACTTGCTCTAATTTTCTTTGTTCAAGAAAGAAAAGAAAAAAAACCAGTCGCCAGACTATAAATTTCCTAAATAGACTATTACAAAGTCACCAAGCTAGTTAGTGACTCTAAACAAATGTCATAAAAGCATGAATATCATCTTTTATTTGACAAGAGATGTATGTAAGTTTGTTTAAATTGATATAATTTTAGTGACATTTTTATAAGCTTCCCACTTTCCATGAACCTATATTTTTTATTTATCCAAAGTTATTTCTCTTTGTCCATTTCTCTCAGCCTTATGCAAACAATATGCAAGAAATGCTGAAACTTGGATAAAACGGGTCATGCAGAGGGAAAATGAAAGCTGAGATTGATAATTTTCATGAAAAAAAGTTGTTAGTAGTTTCAATAAAAAGTACTACTACTAAACTGTAACATAAGCAGACAATAAAAGAGGGATTTAAAATAAAATGGATTCATAAAACTATTAAGATTATTTTTGTTAAATACAGTGTTTTTAGTAATTTGGAACATGATTTCACAATCAGCCGTGTTTTTTAGTTGGAAATTTTTAGCTGATGATTTTTGACTGTGTATTTTTGCATAGCAACGTTCTAGAAGCTGTTATGTCCCCGGGCAGCCCATGCAGGCCCTCTTCCCAAGCGCTCCGATGTGCTTTTGCTCCCAGCCACCCCACTGCTCCATGCTCGCAGCGTTCCCCAGGGTCGGCACGGCCGGGCTGGGGTGCCGCTGCTCCTCCCGCTGTGCCACTGTCCCACCGGAGCGGGGACTCGACAGAGCCAGCACTGGAGCTGGGTGTATGTTGGTGGCACAGGTGGCTGGAGCAGGACACACGTGTGCTGGCAACATCCTCTGGCCTGGCTCGGGCTGGCACTGGCGCGGTAGGAGTAGCCCTAGGACACGCGGGTACACAACGACTGAGAAACTGGAGTCCTCGTTTTGTTTATCCCTTGTACATTTCACAGACATGAAAATTGAAAAAGGTGAAATTTATGAGGAAAATCTAATTTCCCATTCCTGTTGAATGGATTTAGTTTGATATTGACCTGATTTTACCATGTGCCTGGTGAAGGCCTTAGAGTATATACTGTATGTTAAAGACTGTAATAACTTAAAAAAAAAAAAAGTAGTTGATAGCCTAATCCAAATGTAAATAGAGCTACAACTCATTGTTAGTAGGCTACAACGCATTAATTCATGTCATATATTTTAATTTCTCTACCATTAGTTTTTAAGGTTTTCATTATTGCTTCTTTTGATATCTTTGGTAACTAATGAATTTAATTTTGAAGGAGAGTTAGAGAAAGTTTTAAATTTTTAATACATGTATTCAGCCCATTTAGTTATATTCTAAACCAACACTGAAGCATGGTAAGGTATAGAATACAGTCCGTAACTAGTTTGTATAGTTTACAGTTTAAGAACAAAATTAACTTTGTATGTAACTCCTACAATGATAGATTCATTGTTAACTAATTATATTAAGTTGTTGTTGCTATGGCAACAAAACTACAACATGGCTACCTTTGTATACATTATTTGTGAAATTTTCACATGTAAATTAAAAGTGATGTGTAACAGTATGAGCTTGTTAAAGGTACAGTTCAATACTGTCAGATAAAGATATGATTGAATATTTTTAAAATCCCAAAGTCCCATGTGAACGCTGAATTTGTGTCTTTAAGGTCACTTTTTCAGTCAAGAAGTTTACAACACATGGATTTAGAGTCAGGTTTTATAGCTTGTAGAAATTGTTGTGTGGCAAGGGTTATTCCACAGTATTTTCACTTCGGAAACACGGCAGCCTGTATTTACAACATAGTAACCGGTCTTGCTTTCATTTCACATTCATTCACACGGTGGGAATTCAGAATTAATCTGTTTCAGTACTGTAGCTTTGCCTGCAATTTTCTTTTCTCCAGAAATTGAACACTCACACAATTACGTTATGATCAGGGCTAAATAATTAAGCATATAACTATTTTAATACTAATTTATATTAGCAAAAACTGTACATAAGAAAAAAAATATTGTGGAATGACCCCGTAACAGTGTTGAAGATACAAATATGCTGCAGTTAAACTGATTCAGTTAGTGTACGAATGTGTGAGACACACCTTTTTTGCACTTATGTACATAGTCCACAAAAGAAATCCTTGGAACTTATTTTGAATATAAAAAGTCTGTAATAATACAGGAAAAGTTTGTAAAAGAGATAGGTATTACTAAGGCTTTGAAAAGGAGGAGTTTTTTGCTATAAAACTTATCTGAAAGCATGATGTTGCTTTGCTGTTGTAAAAGCTTTGTAGTTTGCCATAGCTTATTATACAGCAGACTGATAACAGGTCAGCTCCAACCTGCAGCACAGAGAATGGGAAACGGTGCGGAATGAATTAGTAAGGTCACTAGCAAAGATTCAAATTACTTTTTTTAATCAGCCTACATTTTCAAACACACCCCAGATCATGTTTCTGATAGGTTATGTTCTCAGTGAATCATATTAGGACTGGTAGGTCCATGGCAGCACACACACATTTTTTCCTAGCACCTAATCCTATATTTTCTCTGGAAGTGTTTGTCTGTCGGAGGTGACTGTCATTGTGGCAAGTGTTTTAAATCCCAGAGCGAATTTGAAATGTCACAACTACTTTTTAACCTTTTGGGGCAAGGTAACAAAATGGAAGGACCTGGTGAGCCATAGATGGACAGGGATGGGTTGGGATTGTCTGGGACCAGTTCTTTCTGCTGTGTGACAGCCGTGCTGCTCATTTGAGAGGCACATGGTAGTGCTGCAGGTGGTGCTGGGGCAGGGAGGTGAAGGCTCGTAGCAGTGTGGCCAGCTGGGTGCTCCAGGCTGGGACTAACAAGCCCCTTTGAGTTGCCACCACAGAAGAGCAAAGCTGTGGCCCCTCAGTGAGCAGCCTCTTGTTCCTGTTTGTGTTGGTACCGCTGGGGCTCTGCAGTGCTGGGGGATTTTGGAGCAGCTGAAGCGCCTGTGTTGACCCATTTATTTTTGATTGGAACAAGTTTCAGTTTTCGTTGGATTTTTTTTTTAAGTACTTTTTTTTTTTCCCCCCCAAACCCAAGCCCTTGCTTTGCTTCAGAGAAGTAGCTGGTTTTGATGTGAGTCTGGTCCTTACTCCAGCAGTGAGTCAAGTCCCCCAGAGCAGAACTGGTGGGAGGTGGCACCCAATGTCACTGTCGCCCTTTCCTGGCTGCCCCAGGGTTGGGGGCTGAGCTGTTGCTGCCCAGTCCAAGACCAGCTCCTTGGCCAGCATTCCTGACTCCTGGCGATGCCGGTGTGTGCTCAGCCAGCCCACTCTGCACCATGGGGCTGTGCAAATGGTGGTTTGCTGAATTGGAGTAGCCCCAGGGTCTTTAAAATGAGGAAAAATCAGATGTTGCTTCTCTCCGTGGTGTTATATAATAACCTAGATTTTAATACAAAATAATCAGCTAGTTCAAGCCACCACACGATTAAGGCTTCCTTTTGCCATAGTCAATTGCTATAATCAAGCTCTTTCTCATTTCTAGGATTATGAGAGAAAAATATTTTGCACTATGTGAAATGAATCATAGCTGGTCAAACTTCATTGGAGTATGAGCATGATCATGACAACACTGCTAGAATCTTTGCTAGTGATCTTTACTGACATCCTCTATCATCAAAAATAACTCTATATGCCTCTCAAAGGAGATATTTAAACATACAAAATAACACAACTGTTAAATAAAATGAAGTTATTTTTCCAAACACACAACAGAGAGAATTACCTGACACCGAATTACAAGGTTCCAGTTCTTTATTACTGTACACAGATGCTATTTGATAGTGGTGGAAGCCAAATGATTTTGTTGCCATGGCTTTTGTATCCTAGCAGATGAGGGGATGATAAGACCATTCTTAGATTGGATTATGGGATTTTTTTTTCTTTCCAATTAGCTTTGTTTTAATTTTTTTTTTTTTAGATCATGAAAATGAACTGACTCCTCACCCTTTATTACATCACCTGACAACAGATCACTTTTTTTTTTTATAAATAGAGAATTGTATTTTAGGCAATCACTAAAATCAAAGAAAGAATGTTCTCCTAAATTGTCAATTTTAAATTTAAATATATAAAAACATTTATACTGTACTGTGTAAAGTAGATCTTTGAAGCACATTCTTCTTTTCATAGGCATTTCTGGTAAAACAAAATAAGGGAAACATTAGTTATCAATTTAATGGTATAGTTTAGAAAATGTATACAAACAACTACACTTAGCCCTGTGGAATTGTAAGAAATTAAAATATCATTGGATCCAGACTGGCGTAGGTTAATGCAGTATTTCAGTTCCATAACAGGATAGTTCATTCCCTCAACTGCTACCAACAGGGTGTACGCTTTGAATTTATTTTTCTTTTTGCCACATTATATTGCTATAGTGCTTGTACGTGCTTTAGAAATGTGCATAATGCTACTCATTTTAGTATGTTACTTCTATATTGTTATTGTTTATTTTTTGATCTTTTAATAAAGTGTATAAAATTCTTGGTTATGTTTTTTATGGATCCATATCTACACATTAATAGGAGTTTACTTTAAAAACTTTTCCAGTTCCAGTTTATTAGTTCCAAACTTCAAAGATTATGATGTAAAAATAATAACTAATGAATTTGAATCAATGTTATATCTGAAGTGTAGATCAACAGAATAAATTTCTTTCCAGAAAATACCTTCAGTATTTTGAATTCTATGTAGCCAGTGCCTCCTTTTTACTGGATGCATTTGGCCTATCATATTAAAGTTACTAACACAAGACAGACATTTGTATTTTAGAAAAATAAAAAGTAAAACTTTCCAGATGCTGCCTTTTGATTTCTCTCATGCCTTAGACTTAGGGACGTGAGTAACTGCCCTTGTGAAGTCCAAGTGTCAGTCCAGCCTTGGCACACTTTGGGGACACGTGATGTGGTCTGCTTGGCTTGTTATTTTCTATGCTTCCTTTCTGATCCTGTCTGTGATGTGATTAGAGAGGAGATCAGAGCTGTGCATTTGAAGATAACCATGAAGAATAAATCAACTCCCATTCAAAGGCCTGCAGCTTTTGTAGCACAGTGATGTGTGTATTAATTTTTCTCTCTCAGCATTCAGGCTCACATCTCTGGCTGGCACAACCTGGGGCTGCCTCTCACCATGGTCTGGAGCCACCCTGGCTGAGCTGGGTCTAGGCTGCTGCAAGAGAAAATTGCTTCTTGATGAGCTTGCGTAACTGAAACGCTGTAACACTGTGTAGATTTAGATGTAAGAAAAACGCTCAGTAGCGTGGCCACCTTGGTCACCACCTTTTTACCAATAGCATTGTGTCAAAGGGGCTTTTACCCTTAAACTGGCTGGAGGTTGCTCCATCAAGGCTTAAAGCTGGAGGCTTAAACCCTCCAAGCCAGGGCACGTGGCTGTCCTAGGCCACAGCGTCACTCAGCTCGTGGGTGGCAGAGGACGATGCCGGGAACCCCAAGGATGTGAGTAACTGCCCTTGTGAAGTCCAAGTGTCGGTCACAGCCTTGGCACAGCCTTGGCACCCAGGTGGCTGTGACAGGACACCAGCATCACAGGTGAGCCTGGATGGTGCAGCCTGAGGAGTCTGGTGCCAGCACAAGGGAGTCCCCTCACAGCAGGGGAGGGATCCTTGGCTGTTTTCCCAAAAGGGTTTTAAGAATCTGACTCTTATGACGTGGGGGAGGGATTAGGAGTTTGAGAATGTGTTTCAGGGGATGTGGGTGCAGTAGAGCTGCTCGGGGCAGGAGCCATGGCAAGGAGGCACTGCCAGAGGAGGCTGGGCAGACACCGCTCCTCATCCCCAGTAGGACAAGCTGCTGACTTTGAGAACAGACAGACCGAGCCCAGGACAAATTATGTAACTGCTGCTTTTTCATCAGTCTATTCCCCTGACTTCTCCTTGCAGGTTAATTGACTCTCTTTGTGTGTCAAGGCCACTTAGAGCTTTCTTCTATAAATGACTCCTGCCTCATCTGATGGCACAGTTAAATGTCTGAATTGTTTCTAAGATCAAAAAAAAAGTGGAACTGAAACTTTTCTAAGCAGTTGATGTGGAAGCATGGGATCCTTCCTGAATGGTTACTCGTAACTTTTATTGCTAGCTTTGGTCTGGCTTGCTTTCACTGCAGGATGGAGACAGGAGCTTTCAAGTGATGCTTTCCTTGGAGATGTGGGAAGGGCTGGGCCTTGGCTGCTTGGAGACACCAGCTCTGCTCAGAATCCTCCCCTGTGGAGGAGGTTGGGGGTAGGAGTCCCACACTAGCACCAAAAATCGAGGGTAGTCCATCAACAAGAGACTTTGTGTTTCAAGGCCAAACAGCATCTTTGGGCCAGGGATGTGGGATTTTACCTGGGGCCCTTTTGCAGAAGTTATAGGAGGAGCTGCTGCAAACTACTTTATAGATGGAGTTGGATTAAAGGATCTGAGCAAAATTATTCATGATGCTGTATTTACTGCATGTGTCATTTTGAAGTCTTACAGCACCTGGCCTATCTATCTTCTTTTTCATTGGGGCTTGTCTGTGCAGGAAAGTCAAGTTTAATACAAAAATCTCTATTTAGCTCTTTGGTTCAGTGGGAAACATGGGAAAAATTCCATTTTTCAAGACTTGCTCCATATTCAGATGGTCCAAAGCCAGTTTTTATTCAATGTGGACTTAGTGCTGGATAAATAGATGAATTTGGTCTATTTATTATGAGAAATAAGAGAATGGAGAAATGTTTGGCTAATCCCCAATGAGTTGTGGATCTAAAATATCCTCTCCAACACAAGTAGCCCTTAACTCTCCCCAAGAGGGGTCATGTCAGAGTGCAGGGCAGTGTGAAACAGCCTGTACCTTCACTTGTGCCCTGAGCTGTTACTGCAGATGATGGACTCAGGTGCCTCCTCCAGCTCAGGTGAGACCTGCCTCGAGTACATCTCTGAGATGGCAGTACATGCCAACAGAGGATCCCTGTGAGTGGGCTGGGAGGCCTCTGCAGTGTCTGTGGGCAGGGAGACAGAAAAAGCCACTGCCTGAAGGCCATGGGGACGGGCTTGAAGGAGCAGCCACCCAGCAAGCCAGCTCTGATGAGGTCCCAGCAAGGCTTGGCTCAGTTGGAAAATATTTACTTTGCCCTTCCCTCCTCATTTTGCCTTTTTCAGGGTGGCTCTGCCAGTCTGTGTAGCAGGCATGTGCCCTGGCATCTGCCTCACTGTTCCCACTGCCCTTCCCCTGGATCCAAAAGTGTAAATACAGCCCTGAGGGGATGGCACTGTGACACCTCACCACCTGCCTCTGGAGGATCCCTGCAGCCAGGCAGGAGGCCCTGGTATGGTGCTGCTGCACCATTTCTCTCTTCACAGCCGCAGCTGGGTTCCACAGAGGTATTTCTGCTTTGCTCCATAGTTCGTGTAAATTATTTGCTCGTAAATATTATCAGAGCCTTCCCAAGGGAGCTGCTGCCTCCCACCCTACGCAGCCACCGTGTGCTCGAAGCCTGTGTCTGTAATCGATGCAGCTTCAGCTTTAATGTTTCACAGCACCAACATTCAGCCCATCTCCATGGCAGTGCTTCTGCTGCAGCTCCTGCATGTCATGTGCTCCCCATGGCCATGAGAGCTTTGCAGCCGTGTCCCCACCTGCCCCACAGCCCTGTCAGCCCTCAGTTTTGCCCCCACACCTGCAGCACAATGGCACCTGAATGTCTGGCAGGGCTCCCACTGGTGAACAGCTTCTGGCAATCACATCAAGGGGCGCTGGGGGTGTTTTGGGCTGCATGTATCTGCACCAAAGCAAAGGTGTTTGTGCTTTGTAAAGCTTCTGGAAAACTCTTGTTGAAGAAAACTGTTTTGCTTTCCCCCACAGAAGCCTGAATCAAAGCCATCAGTCATTTGCCCTGTGGGGTGAGCTTGCCTGAGGGTCACACTGCCACGCTGGTAAGGAGACACAGGATATTCCCATCGCTGTTCTCAGAGCTGTGTGTGGCTGTGCCAAGGCAGGGGAAATACAAAGGTAAGACCATGTATTCTCTGGGGTGCAGAGTGCTGGTGGCCACCCACACCCCATGATGTTGGGGTGTGCAGGAGCAGCAGATGCTGGCTCAGCAGCTCCCCTGCCCAGAGCATCCCTTGTGCTTTGGAAGCTGAATGTGCCAAGTCCCACTGCCCTGGCCTTGTCATGACTTGCAGTGAGGTTTGGGACAGGCAGGGCCCCAGCAGTCCTGGCAGCAGGAGGATGGGTGACACACGGATTACACACTATGATGCTACTTGTGCTATTGCATGAATCAAGGGGATTTTGGTGAGGGTAATGAGGGCAACTTGGGGCTCTGAGCTGGGGAGGATGAGGCCTTGGAAGACTTTAATTTCCTATATTGCACAGTTTGAGGGTGGTGGCTGTGGCCACATTTGGACCAGTGGGGTCAGACTGAGGGTAGCACATGCTGAGGAGGGAGGTGGGCTGCAGTTCCCCCCACCAGGCTCTCACCCCTCTGCCAGCTCTGCTCAATTATGGGAAATCCTTTAAGCTTTTGCATTAGTGCTGTATTTAGGTCTGCACTGTATTAGGGCTTGGCATAGAGAGCGCAGTGAGATTTCTCACTTAATAAAGAATGTTTTAAAGGCATTTGTCACCATGGGTCTGGTGCCAGGAGCCAGGTTTCTGGGCAGGCAGGGAGGGTGCTGTGGGAGGTGAGGGAGGTGGGCTGGCTCCAAGGCCTGCTGCGCTTGGCCCTGGCCAGGTCCCATCTCTGGCCCTGTGCTCCCACACTGAACACTGGGACAGAGGGTCCTGGTCTGCCCCCATTACCAACCCAACATCAGGTTGTGCATCTCAGAGCTGGAGCTTGTGACCCTCCCAGCCCATCTGCATCAGCACAGCTGCTGGCAAAGCCCAGCCACCCTCCCGTAAGGTTCCAGGGCTGCTGTGCTGGCAGGAGGCCCATTCTGCTGGCAGTAAATGTGTCATTGGATGGTGATCAGGGATCTTGAGTCACGAACACCCACCGCCAGCCAGCCAGCCTGGGCGGTCCAGGCACAGGGCTGCAGAGCACTGGCAGGAGCTGGGAGAGATCTGCTACCTCCTCCTCCTCTGCCTCTCTCCACCGGCAGCCTCACCAACCTGCATCTTCTACAGGGCACCAAATGATGGAGCATCCCTCTGGCAGTGCTCACCTGGGGCTGAGGTGACAGGCAGCTTCCCTGGACCAGTGTGGGATGTGATGGTCCCCCCACACCCCTACTTGCAGGTGTCTGACACTGCCACAGCACTACCCACAGCTCTTGGATAGCTTGGCAAGGATGGGGCTGGGGGGGCTGCCTGCGGAAATGTGTGTCCCCTGGACTGCAAGTAGCTGAAGCTGGGGCTGGGCCAGCTAAGGTGTGCTGCTGGGAGCCAGGAGGAGCCTCTGGACTCCCCTTTCAGTGTGGATTTTTCTTTTAATCTGGTAATTGTTGAGGCAGCGGAGTATGAGATCCAGATTTTGGGCTGCTGCTGATGGTGGCTGTGGCAAATGGCCCACACTCTTGTGGAGGGCAAAGCTCAACCCTTGGCTTGTGAGCAAGCGAGGAGCCTTCTCTCCCTGCCCTGTGAAGGGCACTTCAGATCCTTGTCTCCAAACTCCAACCCCTGCAGTCGTGTGAGGGTCACGGCCTGGAGAAAGCCAGGCTTCCACATCAGACCATGGCTGCTACATGAAGGACAGGAGAGAAGTTGTGCTGTGGCTCAAGTGACATCCCTGAGCAAGCCCAGTGTAAGTGCATGTGGCAGGCCCCTTGTTGGGGGCTCAGCTGGGAGCCCCGGCAGCCTCTTCCCCTTTTCCTCAGACCTGCCGAGTGAGCAGGAAAAGCAAAATTTTGTGGGATTATTGTGAATCTGATGCTGAACCAGCCCCCAGAGCAAAAGCAGCCCCAGTGCCTCTCCCAAAACCACCACTGAGGTCCCCAGGGAGGGCCCCAACCCCAGAGAGAAATCATCAGACAGGAAAAGCTTTTCTTTCTGTCTTTGCCTTCTCCAGGCCCAGACTTGATTTTTCCTTTCAGCAACACAAAGTGCTAGAGAGGCTCAGCAGCCAGAGATCAATTTTCTCTGCTCTTGGCATAATGTGTCTGTGCAGGGGGAAGTGGCTTTTTTCTTTCTCTTGCCACTGTGTTGAGACTTGGTGGGTAACACCAGGGGCAGTGGCAGCTGCATTGCTGGAGGGAGGGTGATGGAACGCATGCCAGCCTTCACCTGATGCTGTGCTGATGGAGGGTGTCAAAGCTTTTCACTCATGGCCATTGAAGAGAAAAGACATTGCTGGGAACGAAATCTGAGCTCGGTTCAGATATCAGTATCACTCTAAGGCACAGTGCAGGGTGGGACCCTCCACTGCTGCCTCTGCTCCCGGTGTGACATCCCCTCTCATTCATCACAAAGCACTGGCTAATGGAGGATGACTTTCTTTCTGGAGAACATGCAAAAATTTGTCTCCACAGGAATAGCATGCAAAGATCTCATGTTTAAGTGATTGGAACATAGTGGCAACACAAGGTATGAAGACTAAACAAAGGGATTCAAGATATTCTCAATTACGCAGACAAGATAAGGAAAAAATTAAGAGAATTGCAGAATTTCAAGAGGATGGGGAAGAACTTGGCATGGGATTAAATACTAGAGAAAATATTAGAAAAGCAAAAAAGCAGATGAGAAAAGCCTGAGGGGTGAGGCAGATGGACCAGAGCAAGGAGAGCTGCCAGCCCACGGACAAGGACTAACCTAGGGATGAGCCCTGGCACTGTCCCCACAGCATCCCAAGTCCACATCCCCACACTGGAGCTGTCTCCAGGTCTGCTGTGGCACAAGGCAGAGGGAAGAGAATCCTCTCCCTGGCACTGGCATGGCTGGACTTACTCAGGGGCTGCTGACAGTGAGGTGTCCATGGCTGTGGATCAATGAGGCAATGGATCAATGAGGCAGTGGGCCCTTGGCATAAATGGTGGCTCTGTCCGTGCAGGGCTGTTTGTTGGTCCATCTGTGCAGGGATGGGAGGTGGCTGCCTGTCCTGGAGGCTGGGATGGAGGACTAGCCTGGCAGAGCCACACTTTGCTTCCACCAGCCACTGGTTTGATCCTTTCCAGGCTATGCAAATTAGGAAATTCTTTGAAATACCAAAGTGTCACACTGAAATACCAGGCAGCAGCCCCTCACTTCTTAAAGCAGAAATACAGCTGGGGTTTGGATCACCGGCTTTTATCCACAAAATGCTTGAGCAAGTTCATAAACTGCAGAACAAAATACTAAAGACTGCAGACAATTATGGCAGAGACCTCTGGAGTCCTCCCCAGCACAAGGAGCCCCAGTGAAGCTGTCAATGGCTCCCACTGCTTCTGATCCTGGCTGGCAAATATTAATTTTGTTTTTTTTCAAGTTGAGAAATTAACTGTTTTGCAACCCATCTAATTTGAATACTCTAATTAAGCAGTTTTGGTGCTTTTCTCATCCCAGGACCTTCCCTGGCCAAGCACTTTAACACCTTGGTTCCCGGGCTCCTGGAGCAATCAGCCTCAGAGGTCTGCTGGTTTGGCTCTTTTGGATGACGATGATGGATGCCACATGTTATCCAGGCTGCAGCTCTTCAGGGTGTTATGAAGACCCTTGCTGGTGTCTGGATTGTCTCCAAGCAGCCAGGTGTCCTTTCCAGGAGAGCTGACAGGCTCTAGTGTGGAGGACACACAGCTTTGTACCATCAGCCTCCCTTGACATGGAAGCTGATCAACTGTCTCAGAATGAGCTCGCCGTGTTTCTGCTCTGCAAACAGTTTGTTGGCTGTTGACAAAGGCAGCCTGGGGAGAAGCTCTGCCTGGCTCCTATTGCCCATGGCTCTGCCACTGCACTGCTATGGAAAGCCTTTCCCTCTGGCCTCAGGTTGATCTCCTCCGGAAGCATCTCATCCAAGATGTGCCTCCACCCTCATCAGAGGCACGTGCAATGTGGCCATTTGGGGACGAGTGCCAGGCACAAGCACTCTCTGCTGATGTGTTTGCACATCCTCAGCTGTGGCTGGGGAAAAGAGATGGAAGGGAAAGTGAGTGTTATCAGCATGGGTATCAGGGCCATGCCAGGCAGATGGTCTATGATATTCTGATTTGATATTCCATGATTCTAAATCGAGTAGGACATGCCACCCTGCAGCATTTGGTGACAGCGGCACTGACCACCTGGGAAGTGTATCTCCCACACTCCATGAGTGCTGCTAGAACTCAGGTATTGTGCCATCCACTCCCATCCCAGCCAGGAGTGATGTTCCAGGAAAGGGCCACCAGTATTCCAACAGAAATGTCTCCATGTCACCCACCGAAGGCACTGAGGTCCTGCCACAAAAACAAGGTGCTTGGCTGTCTTGGTGACACTGCCTGTCCCAGGCTTGGGGACAGGACAAGGCAGTGGGTGTTCTGGTCTCAGGTCACCACACAACCTGGCAGCAGCCGCCCAGGGACTCAGCCTGCTTTAATGAGCTCAGCACCAGAGCCTGCATGGAGGAATTAATGTTTCAGAATAATACTTGTCACTTTGCTGTGAGGAAATTGTCAAGTGAAAAGCAATTTACTAAAAAAGAGGGAGGAAAGAAATGGTTTTGCTTATTTAAAATCAACATCACATTAAAAGTATTTTCTCAATACCCCATTGGTGTTGAAGTTTACATTTTCTCTCTTGTTCTCACCAATGAGAGTAAAGCAGGGGGGTTCATTCTAATTAATTGTTGGCTGCTTCATTTGGCCAGCAAATTTCATGAGCAAGGCTACACATTTCTGTAGCATTTGAATTGCAAATGCTGCAGGAATATGATTAAAAAAGGAAAACACGTGGAATTCTAAAAGCAAATGTGAACCTTTCTGTAGGTTTAAAATTGCTTTATTTTTATTGATGCCATGAAGATTTTTGCCTTTTCTTTTATACCCCTGTTATACTTGTTGGGGTTTTAGGAGCTCTCCTGGGCTTTTTTTTCTGTTAAAGGAATTTTCCCCCATACATGTTGCTAGGGGAACAAATGGCTGGGTACCTAAGAAAACAAAAGAGGTGCCTATGGGGGTGGGGCGCATCTGGCTACTCTTTTGTTTCACCTGGGTGTGCAGGCAGTCGGTCTCCTGCGCTTGGACAAAGAGAGAGGCTGTTTCGTCGACTGCTTTTCCTTCTGCCGGAGAAAAACCCTGGCATCCCAAGCCCGCCTTCCCTGCCCCGCTGGGAGCCGGGCCGTGGCTGCCCTGCCCCGCCCTTGCTTTGAGCCTTCGCTGCCTTGGGGATTGGCTGCCCGGGGGTTTGTGAAGCTTTTGTCCCATCCCTTCCCGGGATCCCAGGCCACCAGTGCCGCATGTTCCCCGAGCTCGCTCCGGAGCGCCCCCTGCAGCCGCGGGGGAACCATGGCACCTGCCCTGCTCACTGAGAGCCACCAGTGCCCCTGCTGTCTGCGACCGGAACTGCACCCAAGGGGAAAGGGCCGGACAGCCGAGAAGGCTGGGACTGGGTTTGTGATTGTTTGCTGTTACTGCCATAGTTATTGTTGTTTGTTTGACTGGTTATACACGTATGGATATATAATAGTAAAGAACTGTTATTTCTATTTTCCACATCTTTGCCTAAAAGCCCCTTGATTTCAAAATTATAATAACTCGGAGGTAAGGGGAGTCGCATCTGCCATTCCAAGGGGGGCTCCTGCCTTCCTTAGCAGACACCTGTCTTTCAAACCAAGACAATACCTTTTTTACAACTTCTGTATTCCTAGTGCTTTTTGCCTACGTTCTTGGACTTGTTAGTCAAGCTGAGAGCCTAAACATTTTTAGAAACTTCGTAGTTAGGGATCAGTGTGCCCCAGACCCCAAGGTCCTCTCCAGAACACATTCTGTAAACTAAGACAGAACCATCCAGGAGAGGGTTCCTTGGGGAGGGGGGCTCACTCGAGCCTCTCATTGGGGAATTTTTGATAGATATGCCAATTAGTAAAACCTATAATGATATACCAGCTCTTTTGGGGTGGGCATTTTGCAGGGTGCATTTCAGTGCATATGACCTGGACGTGTGCACCTAAGGATCCTTAGAATAAATACCAAGGTAAAATCCCTTTTCCCCTTCTAACCGTGTATGAGTCTTGATTTTAAGACCAGGAAAAGGCATCATTACAAATCTTAAAAATATATCTTGACAGAGTGTTTAATCTTCTTTTCATTTGGAGTTTAAAGCAACAGGTTTGGTTATGCATTCACTGTTGCCTTCTGGCTTTTTAGCCTTAAGGAGGTGCATTTTCAGTTTTACTCTACTATTGACTAGAAACTTTAAAATATGTACGTATATGTATTTCTAGGAAGAGGCTGTCCCATGTGTTGGTGATTTAACAAAGGCAAATCTGAGAACAGCCCCATCCCCACAGCTTTGCAGAAATTCGTGGAAGCTGGTACCCAAGGAGAGGGTGCTGTGCTGGCATCATGTTGGGTGTGTGGAGGACAGGCCACTTTTTGGGAGCCACAGAGCTGCAGCTTGGCATGAGCCCAACACAGACCTGGTGAGCAATAGCCGGAGGTGCTTCCCAGGCACTGCAGAAAAGATTACAGCAGCTCGGACTGTGAAGGGCAACGAGAAGAGAGCTCAACATCTGGAGAAAATAGAAAGATAAATGACCCAGGAAACCACATTTCTGGCTTCACCACCACTAGCTTGCTCACACAGAGTGGTGACTCATCACCACGCAGAGACCCAGACATCCGCTTGGATGCTGATCCTGTAGGCAAGAGATGCAGCATCAGAGGGGATAACCAGGAGAGAGGGCTGGTGGGGAGGCAAGGGGCTGCAGGCAATGAGTGTGGCAGGGTGTAACAACAACATCTTCCACTGTGGTGCTGCTCAGTGCCTGGGCCAAGCTCTTCTAAATGGCTGGTGATCTGGTACCATGTCTGGGAGCCAAAGAGAGATGCTTCTCCTCCCAGAAATCCCAATAGCCCCCTTGTTGTATCAATTATATTTCAGTGCAGCCCTACTTCTGCTTCAGAATCGGTAATTGCTTTGGAAAACATTGTTTACCTCTTTTGAAGCACCATCATCCTTTTTGTTGCTACTAAAGTAATGGCTAAAAGCTGAGGGATGGCAGAAAACCAGAAATTTCTGAGAAAGGTCCTCAGGATTTGCCTCTGAGTCATCTCTATATTGGCAGGAAAAGCTGGCAAAAAAGAAAAGTATCTCTGCAGGTTCTGAAACAGCCCCAGAATTAGGAGTCTGGGCCAGGTGGACACATCCAACCCCTAGGACACATTTCACTGGAACCTGAGGGGGCTGAGATCAAAAGCTGTCATTGCAGTTATGTGACTGGTGTGACATGACCTCTTTGAACGAGCTGCATGTGAGAGCAGCCCCCAGTGCTCCAGTAGCCATTCAAGCCCCGAGGTGATCCCTACTCTGCAGCTTCCATGCTGAACACCATAAGGCACAATAAGTGGATTAGCAAAACCTCTGGAAGAGGCAAAGAAGAAATAACACTAGGTCCTAGACTGGTTTTGCATGTATTTACGCAAATGATGCCCCCAGCTAGACGGTAACTGAGGTGAAATCTGGGCTATCCCTGCTGGCCTGGCTCAGCAGCCTGCTGCAGGCTTCCTGGAAGAGGAGAGCCTGGGTTGTAGCTTGGGCAGACACAGGGAATCAGAGCCAATCAATGCTGGCAGTGGAGACAGCCCACAAGAGGCAGTGGTGGCCATGCAGCGTCCACACTGTGGCTGCAGTGGGGAGGCTTTGGCTGCTGGGGGGTAGTGCAGTCCCACCCTGGCATCCACAGGACATGTTCCAGACTCCTCACTCCATCCATGGCTTGGAGATGCTCCTGTCACCTCTCGGGGTACTGCTCCCAGTCCTGCCTCCTTGCTGGGCACAGGCAGGATTCATCTCTCACATTGGTGAGATGGGGACTGCAATTATTCCTGGCCCTTGCTTGTGCCATCTGTTTGTTCTCTGAACATCCCTGCAGGATCTGTGTCTTAGCAGGTTAATTTAATAAGAGCCTGCTTTATTGTTGCTGGCTGCAGGCAGAGCATAGAGCAGCTGAGTCCATCAACAGCACAGAGCTGCTCTGGCAGCAATCGAATCCTGCCCGGATGTTCATTTGGGAAGATTGTTTTGCTGAGAAAGGGCAAACCCTCCCGAGGCAGCACCGAGGGCTGAGCCTTGCTCCTTTCTCCGTAGCAGATGATATGGAGAAAGTGGCAGCAGAGATTAAATCAGGCCTTTGACCTGGGTTGTGCCACACCTCACCGGGAGGAGATGGTGATAGCGAGGGAGTGGCAGAGGTGGTATTGGCAGGAGGTACCCTGCATGTCTGACTCGGGACTTGGCCATTTATGGCAGAAGCAGCTCTTCCCATCCAGAGTTTCAAAACCTTTTACATCACCAGCTATTTTTGTGGCTCAGGATATGTGGTTAGGCACAAGGCAGTGAAAGAGCTGTGCAAACTGTTAATGAAGGGAATGACTTGTCTTAAGGA
This sequence comes from Corvus brachyrhynchos, assembly GCF_000691975.1. NCBI lineage: Eukaryota > Metazoa > Chordata > Aves > Passeriformes > Corvidae > Corvus > Corvus brachyrhynchos. The sequence continues at coordinate 7,957,255 of NW_008236209.1, forward strand.
TAATGAACAACCTGGTGCACTTCGAGATCGGCCTTTTTTTCAGCTGTAGACATCTATGCCCAGGTATAAAGTGCTGTGAGTTGGGAAATAAATCTTGGGAATCCAAATCAATACTGCAGGAGGGAAAAAAAATCCAGTTTCCCAATTCTGTGTCCACCTGCTTAGGCTTCCCCTCAGCCCAAGAGTGAGGCATTGCTGGTTAAAGTCAATTGCACAAAAATACATTTGGCTTTTCTCCCGCTGTGCTTTGTTCCCTTCCTCTCCCGCAGTCATTCCTCCACCGATCACAAACATATGGATCAGCAGTGCCACAAAGCCATGCACATAATGAACCTAAGTGACCGTGTAATCTTATTATTGTCACCCTCATCCTCCCTTGCCCCTTTTCTCCCTCCCCCCGTTTGTCACTGTCACCATTGTGTCATTGTTAAAATTAGATGGGAAGCTCCTCTGGGAGCAGCTGTGGCTTTCCTTTATCCTGAGCACCCTGAGTGCCTTAAGGTACTTTGCAACAACTCGTGATTTCTAATGGGGTTAAAGTAGGAGGCAGCCTGTTTTAATGCTCACCTTTTTTACGTTTTTGAGCTGATTCACCAGCCACATGAAAATCTTCCATCCAAGCACGTCTGCCTCCTGCCAGCAATTCACTTGACAACACAATTCTGCAGGCAACGGCAAAGGAAGGAGAGGGCTTTTTACTTACATGTAATAAAGAAGAGTGAATCAAATTTGGTGTAACTTAAGTAAGATTTGTTCTGGAGGATAAAAGTCCTCACTGACCTTTTCCCATAATGGACATGTTCTCTTTATGGAAAGAAAGCGAATAAAATAAGGCTGTTTGTGAAAACAACCACAAGCAGAGTCACTTTCTCAGTACCTTTGGATGGTTTCAGCCTGGACCAGGCACCTCTCTAGGGCTGCTGGAAGCCCAGGATGGACACAACGTGGCAGCTGTGTCTTCCTTGGACTTGCAATCAAACAGGTGATGCAGAGGGTAAAGGGACAAATCCAGCATCTCACACGTGTCTGCTGAAATTCTGCAGGCCTCAGGGAGCAGCAGAAACAAATTTGGTTTTATTGGAGGGCAGCTTCCCCTACGGGTGGGAATCATCGAGTTGGGTCTGAAGTGACTGGGGGATTTTATTTTAGATAGAAAAGAGACGTTGATTCTTTTTAGTTACTTCCTCTTAACAACGCGGGAGTTCCATTGACGAGGGAAGCGCCGGGGCCAATTCCCGAAGCGGCCGGGAATGGCCCTGGTGCTGTGCTGACACCTGCTGTCAGCCGCGCCGCGGGAGCCCCGACGCCGCCAAGCGCAGCATCCGGAGTTTAGCTGGGAAGACTCGTGCCGGTTCTGGGAGGATTTCCATGGAGAGGGCTCCGACGGAAACGGAAGAAAGCGCGTGGCAGCCGAGCAGTGAGGCTTGTGGCAGCTGTGGAGGTGAAAAGACACGGGACAAATCTTGCAGGTAGAGGTAACAACTTTCACAGAATCACAGAGTGGTTTGGGTTGGAAAGAACCTTAAAGATGATCTCGTTTCCCCCCCCTGCCATGGGCAGGGACACCTTCCAGTATCCCAGGTTGCTCCAAGCCCCGTCCAGCCTGGTCTTGGACACTTCCAGGGATGGGGCAGCCACAGCTTTGCTGGGCAGCCTGTGCCAGGGCCTCACCACTCTTACAGTAAAGATTTTTTTTCTTAATATCTAATCTTAACCTGCCCTCTTTCAGTCTGAACCCATTCCCCCTTTCCTGTCACTACATTTGTAAACAGTCCCTCTCTGTCTTTCCTGTAAATTCCCTTCAGGCACCGGAAGGGGCAGTTAGGTCACCCCAAAGCTTTCTCATCTCCAGGCTGAACAATCCCAATTCTCTCAGGATTTACTCATATAAATGGATGGGTGTGCCATCCCTCTGATGAACTTGGTGACCCTCTTTGTCACCAGCCCAGCGGGCTTCCAGGGATGAAGAACCGTGGTACCGGTGTCACAGCCCGCGTCCCCTCTCCCGCGGGTCTCTTGCCGGCAGGGAGCTCAGAGGAGTTTAAGGAGTTCGAGCTATCGAGTGCTGAGCAGGAGCTCGTGGAGGGACAACACGCCTCTCACAGAACCGCCCTTGAAGGGCGCGACTGCCATGTTAAGGCGGCCATATTGGGGGGCCGGGTAGGGACAGTGCCTCGGTGCCTGACGCAAATCTGTCCCCCATCACAGTGCGGGTGCCTCGGTGTCACATTCCAACCTGCCCCCCCCGGGCGCAGTTCGGGCGTGCCGTGACGCAAGACACCGGACG
>NW_008236209.1:7959551-7972586 GCF_000691975.1 Corvus brachyrhynchos
GGGCAGGGGGTCTGGGGCCGCGCCGGGTACGGACGGGGTTCTCCCTCCCCCCAGGACGGCGCAGGAGCAGCGTGGCCTTGCCCTTTTCCTGAGGCGGGCCGGGGCTATGCGAGGGCCGCGGTGCTGCCTTCCCTAGGCCCGGGCCCGGCGGGGAAAGGCGAGCAGGGCCTGATGCGGGAGTACAAGGTGGTGGTGCTGGGCAGCGGGGGGGTGGGGAAGTCCGCCCTGACGGTGCAGTTCGTCACCGGGACCTTCATCGAGAAGTACGACCCCACCATCGAGGACTTCTACCGCAAGGAGATTGAGGTGGACTCGTCCCCCTCGGTGCTGGAGATCCTGGACACGGCGGGCACTGAGGTGGACGCCTCCCCTTCCGTCCTGGAGATCCTGGACACGGCGGGCACTGAGCAGTTCGCCTCCATGCGCGACCTCTACATCAAGAACGGGCAGGGATTCATCCTCGTCTACAGCCTGGTCAACCAGCAGTCCTTCCAGGTAACCTCGCCTGATGTCCCGTCCTCGGAGGGAGCCGTCCCTGCCCCCGGGAAGGCTCTGGGCCGAGGGCCTCCCCTTCCGTCCTGGAGATCCTGGACACGGCGGGCACTGAGCAGTTCGCCTCCATGCGCGACCTCTACATCAAGAACGGGCAGGGATTCATCCTCGTCTACAGCCTGGTCAACCAGCAGTCCTTCCAGGTAACCTCGCCTGATGTCCCGTCCTCGGAGGGAGCCGTCCCTGCCCCCGGGAAGGCTCTGGGCCGAGGAGGAAGTTTTAGGGGTAGCCCACGTGTGCGTAGAAGCGCTTTATCTCCGAGGGGCCAAAAGTGTAAATGCCCACTTTGAAAGCGCATTTACCAGCCTTGCTTCTTGATGGAAAACTGCTTGCTTTGCAGGTACTTATCAGGGTGCCACCATTGTTAAATCCCACGCAGTGCTGGAGAACAATGACTAGCTCCCACTTCCCCAACAGAAATCTCTTGGCAATCCCCTTTTGTGAAGAAATCACTCGATATTAGAATCAAGACTTCCCCTTCCAATCCCCTCTCCTTCCTAAAAGGCATGTTTTTCCAGTTGCTCTTGAAGAGAGTCTCATTGTTCTGGAGTTGTGACTTGTTAAGTGAGCTGTTATTTTCTGCTCCCTCCCCCCAAATATATTCCTGTCCAGCATGAGCTCGATGCTCTCACAGCATAGATGGAGTACTGGAGAGGAGAACCAGCTGTATGTGATAATTTGTGGATCTGGATTTGATTTCTATTATTAAAACTCTCCAAAAAAATGGAAATATCTCAGCCGGTTACTGGTCTAAGCTGCCTGTAGAAACGGGGCTTTGTTTTTGGGCAGTAAGTGAGTTTAGCAGCGCTCTATGCAGTGCAGGGTTTTGCAACTCCTGCCTTGGCTTGGGCTGCCGAGCTGGGTGTGCTCCAGCTGCTTGGCAAGACCTTGCACACCCCCAGTTTGCTTCTGCTGAAGGCTAAACCTTATCTTAGCAGAGGCCTCGAAACAGCCCTGTGCAAGCTGAAGACATGCTTATCTCTGGAAAACAACAGTGACATTGGGATGCTTCTGCTCTCATTTTCACTGATTTTTGGGTTCCAGTGAGCCCGCATTATTTGAGGAATGGATGTACAATAATCCACCTTGTTAATATTTAATTATTTCTGTCTGTCTGTAGTGTGTTTGCTCGGAAGGCTGTAGGTGTAAACCACTCTGCAGTTCTTTACACAGTGGTAACTTCAAACGCTGGGATTGCTTTGTTTCAGTACTGTGCAAGAATCTGTAGTACTGATAATAACTTAAAACACTCGGGGCAGAGGAGGCTGACTCAGTCTTTCAAGTGTAAACTCCCCATGTCGGCTCAAACTTGAATAAATGCATCTCTAGGTAATAAAATCTCTTTACAGCATCTAATTTGGTTACTTACATGTGATTAAATGTGTTCACAATGAATTATTCTAAGCATTGCAGGACTGAGAAGGCTTTATTTAAATTTATGGCTTTCTCAAGCTGTAAACTAAGCACAAACTTCCTAAATGGTTGTGTAATGGCATGCCCCTGCTAGGGTTACAGGTCCTTAGACTTGAGACAACTTCTTCAGAAAGCTGCAGCTAGCCTTCAGAGCAGTGATACTGTGTCCTCCTGTGGCTGAACTGACTGTCACTTTCTGTTTGTATATGCACATAAATTCTATAAAATGTGCATGTATTTATATAAAAGAAAAAGTAACTTAGTGATAGGTAGTAGATTTTCTCTGAATTCTAGATCTGTGTGACTATGAGTTTAAGAAGTCTTCCCATGTATTTTTAATGTTCAGTTGCACGTGAGGGTTATTAAAATGTGTTTCTGTAGTGGTTCTATAGCAATTCCATGTGATTCCTTACATGTACTAACCAGCTGGATTGTTTGATCAGGACATCAAGCCGATGAGGGACCAGATTGTCCGGGTGAAGAGATACGAGAAAGTTCCTCTGATCCTAGTGGGGAATAAAGTGGATCTGGAGTCAGAGAGGGAGGTCTTATCTGCAGAAGGCAGAGCCCTGGCTCAGGAGTGGGGCTGTCCCTTCATGGAGACGTCAGCCAAGAGCAAAACAATGGTGGATGAACTGTTTGCTGAGATCGTCAGGCAAATGAACTATGCCTCCCTGCCTGAAAAACAAGATCAATGTTGTACAACTTGCATCATCCAGTGAGAGAAATTAAGAAAAACCTCAACCACGGCCATACAGAGCAGGTTGGTGGAACAGTCATAACTAACTGAGGTGCCCAAACACGGTGTTTAAATACAAGATAAAGGGACAGGGAGTCTGAAATGAGGCAGTCTAACCTGGAGGCAGCCTTCCTCCAAAAGAGATGGGAGCTTGTGCACGTGGTTGAGTCAAATGGACTTCTTGTGTTACCTCAGTAGGATTAGTCAGGGAATGCTGCATTTGCTTGCAGTAATTTTACAATGACACAAAGTGAATGATGTTATCTGCACCTATTTTGACTGTCAGTGCTGTATTTGATGCTACGTTATTCTGAATAATGCTTTGTGATGTTGCAGTGGGTTTATTCTTGTAGCTGGTATCTGAATTATTTTCAAGTAATGGGAGCTACCTTGGAGTTCAATGGGATTATTGTTACCAAATTTCCCAGTAGTTGTTCTGAGAAGACTTTGAGCTTGTTTAAAAGAAATAAAATTCTGTGGTACAGAAACTGACTGTACTTAGAGTACCCTTCTGCCTTATCAGTGGAATAAGTTTCTTTTGCAAGAGAACCACCCTGAGAGGTGAGAAGTGGCTCGAAGCCCATATGTAATAGTCAAGGGCGTGCACAAAGTGCTCTTCATCTCAAATCTCCAGAGCAGAGAACTGTAAAATGGCTTCCCAATGCACAACTCTCCTTTCCCAGTGACTCATAAGAGGTGTGATGAGAGTGCAGTGTTCAGAGGGCCCTTTGTAAAGCTTCCCCTGTGTCAGGTGTTGCTTTGATTTTTATTTTTTTCCTCCAGGACAACTGTCGTTGGCCTTTCACACATGTGGTCCTTTTACACATCTTTTTCACCTGACTGTGAATGGGTCTGTTCCTCTCTGATGTGCATTCCCATGAGGTGGTTCTGGACCTCCCCCCCCCACACTCTTGTTTCCCCTGTAGCTGTTGCAGGTCTTGTTTCACCGCTGTCTCGAATCCACGTTACTTCAAAGCACCATTGGTGTGCTCTGTATGCAGCCAGCTGGTCCCTCAGACCTCCAGTTGTCTGTTGGACCTGTCTTTGCAAACAACTCGTTATGATCTCCAAGGGCAAGTGCGGGAATGAGGGAGGACGTGGAAATTCAGGGGAAGGAACTGCCCCTCCTGACAGCTGCACTACCTGAGGCTCAGACTCCCACTGCCATGTTAGTAACTTGCTTAACTCAAAAGAGCTTTTTGTATCTGAGTGACAAGAGGGAAAATAGGTTATTACTGGAAGCTTTGGACCATGTATCCTCTTTAATCTTGAGTGCAAGGTCAGAGAGTGAAGTCTCAAAGCTTGTCTTTGAGATTGTTATCAAGTGCTTTGTAAATATAAAATTGTAGGTGCTCATGGCCCTAGCATTGTCATGCTAGAGATAATACATGATGTTTTTATCTCCAGTTCTGTGAAATTAGGAAGGGCTGCTGTCACTGTGTAAGAGGTGTGTGTAAGTTTGAGATTTGCTTGTTGAAAGGTGAGTGAACTTGTTTTGGAGCAGAGAAAAATACACAAGTCTTTTATGTTAATCACACCTGCAGAATCTTTAGAGGTCTAGGAAGAAATGAATCTAAGAAATTACTGCCTTTTTTAAAAAAATTGAGTGCTGCAGGGGTAATATTCTGAGTTGTGTATAGTAATGCAATGTTGCAGCTATTTCTAAGGCAGCTTCACAGACAAGATTATGTGGACTAGAAGTATCATGCCAAAGGGTATGGCAATCCCCTGGATTACTAATGGTTCATCCTGTGCTGGTTCCTGTCTTAAACTCTGACACAATCAGGCCTTTCATCCTTGAAATTTATAGTTCTGGAATTGATTGCTTCTAAGGGAGGCTTTGTAACCTCTCTGCTTCTGGATTGAGCGCTAAGTAGCACATTTAATCTTAAAGGTGAAATTGAAGTAGGGGCAGGGCCACATGTTATTCCTTTGAATGACAACTTGTGTGTAGATTTGGTGGGTTTCCTAAACATGTTCTTACTTTAGAAGAAACAGCTGTATTCTTATGTCTTTGTGAGCTCTTGAGACAGAGGATCCTAAGCTTTTGTGATATAGATTTCCTCTCCTTCCTTCTGCCTGGCTTAGACAACCACCCCAAGCCTTTAGCAGCAAACTGCTTCCTTGCTTCTGGGGAATGCTCTCTCTGCCCAATATAGCCTCATCACCTGTGCCAAACAAGTTGTTCCTTCCTGAACCATTTCCTATTCAGTTCTCACCATGTCTGGAACTTTTATTACTCATTCTGGCTTTTCAGTCTTCATGCTCTGTATATTTCATTTCAGCCTAACACTTTTGGGGTATTTTCCTCTTCCTGGCTCCCATTCTATCCTTGTTTTTTGATTGAGTAGATGTAGGATCTCATTAACTTTATCATATGCCTTTGCTGCTTGATAATTTCTGTCTGATGTGCTCTGGTAGGAGAGATGCTGATGGTGTCTTGTGATAGCTCTAATCAGCTTTGTAATCCTGCTTATCTGTGATCCAGGAAACAATTGCTGCTTGTCAGACCTCTGCTTTAGGAGTGACCCCTCCTAGGTAAATTGAAGCTGAGGAAGTAGAACCAGGTGTCTGAAAATCTGTGTGTAGGAAGTGGGCTTGAACTACAACTGTGTCCTGGAATAATCATCATCATCTCTGTGTTCTGTAACCAGGTTGTGTCCAGGAGGAGTCTTAGGTGTGTCAGTTCAGAGAGCAGTTCATACAACCGTTTGTGTCCCTGCAGTTCTGATGCAGAAACCCATGGGAGGGGTGGGGGTGGATTTTTTGCTGGGCCTGGGTTTGCCTGAGGCTGTTCCAGTGTCAGTTTTAAATCACAGGTATCATTTAACCTCTTTCTGGTGCTGATTCCTTGGCCTGTCTGTCAGCTATGGTGTGTAGGTTCTTTCGTGTTTTTGAGGAACATTTGCTAAACTGCTGTTCCAGTCAGCTGCCTTGGGTGAGATGAAGGATGGAACATAACTGCATAGTCAGGATAACCCGTAGTTCCTTTTAAAAACGTGTGTTGTTCTCACATCCTGCTTCCCACCTCCCCTTTCCTGTTTCTGCAGTGGTCTTCTGTTGTTTTGTTCTTGCATTCAGAGATAGGAGAATTCCAGGACCTGCTTTGTGTTCCTTGCTCCAGTATTTCTCTTGGATTTTCAGTATGACACTGTTTTGTATTTTGACTCTTTAAAATATGGTATCTGGTACAGTGCTCGTGCACTGAAGTCTTTCTGATATTAATAGGATTTGTAACACCTTAATGTTGGTATGAAAGACTGATGCTGGTTAGTGATTTCTGTCCCCTGTGTTCATGAGTAACTGTTATTAGCAAGGCTGAAGGAAGAGTATTCCTCTCTAGGAATAAGAACGGAAAGTGTACTCTCTTCTGGTTTATGTGGCTGTGCAACACAGACACATTTATTGTACTATGTTGTTGAACTTCCCCATCTCTTCTGCCTGCTTACAGAAGAGACCAGAGAGTGCTAAAAAATACCACAGGCAGATGAAGCCAGATAAGGTACCATATAGTGTTAATTGTAGTAACTAAACACAACTTAAATGGAAAGATGACAAATCTGAATTGTGGTGTCCCTAACCTGCAAATACAAGGATGTTGAAGGGCATGTAGAGGAAAATACCGTAACTTTTTTTTACTGTTCTTACTATTCCCAGCAATTCTTTGCTGACCACATTATTGAATGCCAGGCTTAGATGAAGTTTTTGGGGTGGATCTCACTCTGGTAGGATGAGGAGCTGCACTGTAAATGGTGCCTCTTCTGTGTGCTAAGGAAAGATAAAACATGTATTAAGCAAGTCTAATCCATCCCCATTAGAAGCTAAATGTTGGTTTGCTGCTTTTGACAGCAGAGGGACCCTCTCTGTCTAAAACTTTTGGACCAGCAACAGTGTGTGAGGTGGGAGTGATGTCACCAGACTGGGAGAGAATTGCTGTTAGTTGGAAAACATACAAACAAGCAAAAAAAACCTGGCTGTTGGCTCCTGTCAGGGCAGGAGTGCTGCTCCTGAATGTTAGGCAAGAAGGAGAACCCTGGCTATGTCAGAGCACTCTGTCGTGACAAACTGTTAACTTAGGGCAAATCAACAGCTGAAAAGAAATGGTGCAGTGGGAAACATAAGGTCCCGAGTTGTTTGGAGAAATCACTTCAAGAATTGAGAAGGCTCCTCAAAATCCCTGAAATGCCATGGATCAAGCTAGAGTGAAGTACATGCACTTGCAGTGACAATTTTCTACAGACTTTGAGCTTTGCCTGAGACTTTTAGGATATCTCTGCAGATAAATCGTGGGAACTACAAGCAAGTTATCTGAAATGCAAAGATGTTTTGGTCACATTGGTAACGTGTTGGTGTGCTTGATTGAGGATGGTGGTGTACAGCTCTGTTCCTCCTGAGGCTATCTGAATGCTAAGGGGCTTTTTTAGGAGTTGTTTAGAGGATCTGATAGCTGAGAACTCAGATGTCAAAACTGAGTTAGTTGGCTCATTTGCCTATTCCCAGAACTTGTGCTAAAGGCCATTGCTGTATGTTACTGGGTGTTACACATACACTGGGTCCTGCATTGGTGCATCTGTATAAGAGAACTTAAATTTCCTGGCATTTTCAGATCTTTAGATGCAATTTCATGTCCCACAGCAGCAGCTGTTACAAAGTTAATAGCAGTAGGTTGTTACCTGCTTGCCTCTTGTGTTACCAGAGTTAGTGGAGAATTTGGGAATGCTGCTGTAGAAAACAGTGCTTTGGAGCCCAGGATGGAAAACTGGCTGTTCCAGGCAGGGGAGAAGCCGTGTTCATTTTGAATGTGTATTGAATATGGCTTTCATTAGTGTTTTTTGTTTGTTTGTTTTGTTTTGTTTTGTTTTAATTGCAGATAAAACTCAGAGGAAACTTGCACAGATGCTGCTTTGGAGAACTTTCAGCCCAGGTTGCAGAGCTGAGCCTTGGTAAACCTGTCTCTATCACAGCACATTGCCATACATCTAAGTGCATAAGGTTGGTGGTCTCCAGGATCCACACACCTTAATCAGAATGCTTAGCATGTTTACCATAAGTTTTAAAATCTGTCGTTTATCTATCAGTCATTTTATAGCTTTCTAGGTTCATATAATGGCTAATATGCAAAAGTTCATTTTTAATATTTTAATTGATTTCTTTAATCAATTTCTGAACTTGTATTTATTAAATACTTAAACTCAGTATTACCTACTCAATGCCTTTTGAAAGAAGAGAGTTTTAATGGAGAATAAATTGAGCCTTAAACAAATGGTTACTTCTGTATATTACCTCGCATCAGTGCTTATTTCTATTTGCAAGGTTTTCTCTACAATGTAGTTGGTCATTTGAGACTTTTTGTTTACGTGTGACAGTGTCATGAAAAGATACTGAAGGCACCTCTGTTGTATGGATGTAGTATCCCTTTTCTTGGCAAATGCAGCTGTGACAATGTGTTTGTAACCAGTCTGATTTGACAGTTTGGAATAAGATGTAAAGTCTCAGCTGATGTTTCTCACAGTCTCGGGTTTCTTAATCAAAAATGACAATTGTAGCATTGAAAAATGGCAGCACACTTTTCCTTCTACTGAATTTCTAAACTTGCTTGTTTACAAATAGCTTCTCTATGCCTTTGAAAAGGGATAATGTATCCTTCAAAATGGGCTCTATGCCTACCTGTCAGCTCAGCTTTGCCTGGCGCAGTAAGAGACATCTAGTAGACCTCTGCAGATGAAAATCTAATGCAAATAAGATCACTTTACATTTTATAGTTCTAATATTTGTCTTTCTGAATAATATTTTAAAGCAATATTTGTTAAAGTTTTTCTTGCACTGTCACAAGTTGCTTTTTAGTTTTTTTTTTTCCCCAATGAGCAAGGTTAATATTAGAGACAAGTTGGTGTAACAAGGGGAGAAGCACCAGGTTTCAGTGATACTAACTGCAAGTGTGCTTTAAACAGCCATTGCCTTCCTTATTGTTTACCTGATCAACATTTTCTCTGAATACTTGAAAATTTTGACAATAACACAGGTATAAAGAGCAGAATGAAAATGTACAAAGAACAGACGAAATCTTTTTGTTCACTTTTATTAATGTGTTGCATACATGAGAGCTTTTTCTAGCAGTGGTTTAAAATGTGTATTTTTTTTTGCAGAAATTTAATAACTGCAGCTCACCTACTGCACCAAAGTTCTAGGTTTTTAGGAGCCCAGCTTTAGTCATTTGAACATGCTTCTAGAAATGTACATTCTTTCCCTGTAATAGCTAAATATCGATGAGAAAAGCTCCAGTAAAAGCAGTGATGGATATATGAGGTTAAAACTCAAAAATTGTATTGTGGATGATGGCATTTAAAACAATAAAAGATCACCGGTACAGTATCTCAATATTAATGTGGATTTTTGGTAATAATGCAGGCTGACTTTACAATATTAGCAGAAATAAAGATTCTGTGTCTACATTCAGTGTTGAATTTGAATCCTGAAAAGAGGAGGACACCAGGATTTCTGCCTGGTTATTGAAACACCTGATTTTTTTCTGTGGGGTTACTTGAATTTTTTTTCCTGTTTGTACAAACTTTATAAACAGGCTAAGGCTAATACTTAGGTTTGCACTTTAATATCAGAACTAAACCAAACCTTGTATTCAAAGTAGATTTTTTTTTTTAAAGTGATGGTTGTTGATCTTTTTTGTAGGTTGTAAGGAAGTAATAGGATATGAAAGTAATTCATAAAGATTCTAGTTTTCCTTTGTCTAAGAAGGAAAAATTTGGTTGATATTGATCAGTGGTTCATTCCTAGGGGTAGTTTTCAAAGCAGTGTTCATTTTCATTGACCTCAGCAAAAAAAAAAAAAAAGAAAAAAAGAAAAAAACAAAGAAACAAAAACAAAACAAAACAACCAAAAAACCCCCAAAACAAAACAAAAAACAAACCTTAAACTTGAACTAGCTTAGAGTGACAGGACTGGGAAAATGAGAGATGGTTTCATCAGCACACTTTGGGGGGGAAAAGGGACCAAAAGTTTATTTAGGCTTCCTCAATAGTTTGCATGTGAAGTTGCTCATTAGAGTAAAAGGCTAATAATAAATGCAATATGTATTGTCTTTACTATGGCATCTGTTTAGGAGTTGTTCAAATCACTGCAGTAGGGCTCTACAAATAAAAATGTAACCTAACATCTTGTATCTTAATGTACTGTATCTTTATCAGTCATAGGTGAAATCCTGAATAACAAGTGCAAAAATGGAACAATTACCTATAATGCTTTGTAAAAAGATTTTTCCAGTAGAATTCATTCTTGTCATTTTGTAAGACAACCCTACAGTCCACCTGTTTGTAACTTTTTTAATAAAATAGATACCTGTATTACCAAACCAGGGTGAGTAGTCTGTGTTCAGTTTCTTCTGGAATGGGCTGAGCTGACAACCTGCTGCTGCTTTTTGTTTCGTGGGTTGTTTTTGAGGTCCTGGTTATTCTAAATGCAGTAACCGCATCTGAATTGTCTTGACTGAGTCCTCGTGTGGGGGAATAGGGTGTACAGCTGTGCCCCAGCTGGGTGTAGAGCTCACAGTTTTGGGTGCTCTGAGGAGAGAGAAGGTGGGAGCATCATTTTCCTGTGCAAAGCAGGCACTCCCTGAGCTGGGGGCCAGTTCAGAGCAGCCTCCTCACAGGCTAGTGTGATCGAGCTTTGTTCAAAAGAAATCTGTGTTTGTCTTGTGCAAGTCTTTAACGTTCTTGTTTTCATGCAGGCTTTATGTGTGTGAAGATGGCCACAAGTCCTGACATCACCTTGCAGTGTCTGTAGCTGCCCTCCAGCCAGAGCTGACGTCTTTCCACCACCCTGGCGGAATGAATGCTCCTGGAGCTCTGCTACAGGAGAGGCACAAGATTTTTCCAGAAAATCAAAGTGCCCAAAGCTATTTGATAACAATTATCTTAAATGTTCAGTAAAAGCCCTAAATTTGCCAAGTCAATGGTTGTCATCTGGGCCCTGTAACAAAAAGTGCATGTTCCTCAGGACATACAGTCTTGGCACTCACCTTTTAGTACTGCATTTGTAACTAAAGCTGTGCATTGATGTAAAATGTGATTTCAATCTAAGAAAAACTTGATAACTTGGTACCTTCAGTTCTCAGTGATGTGCAAACAGGCAAAAACCATGTAGCCTGCTCACCACCCCTCTGTTGCCGTGGCTAAGTCCACTTTACACCCCTCAAGTTGCCTTAAAAGTGGTCTCTCCTTACGACACTGTGCCGGAAAGTTCTCCCTTTGTCTAGATTCTGCTGGTCGCTGGCCCTCTTCCCCCCTCCAATCCCTTTTCCCATTGGCCCTTGTTATGTCATTCAACCTTGCCTCTGCCCCCCAGCCCTCAGACTATTGTTTTTGGATGCTCTGCCTGCCTTTGGGAGTTTTCGGGATAAAACTGGCGCGGGCTTTTGGTTGTTGTTCTTTCTTGCCTCTGGTCCTTTTGGGGTGTTGCCATTAAACGCCTCAGAATTGCATGCAGAGAACCCCTTTCGCCTCTTTGTCTCCGGTTCGTGCATAGATTGTCTGTGTGAGCGGCTGTTCACAACCACCTGCGAAGCTGATATTGTATGCACGCGTAGGTACTAGCAGAGTGCCGCGTAAGCGGTCCATGGGAGACCCAGTAGGGTCAAACGCGGTATCGATCCACCGAAGCTCTCAGTTCTTTACCCCTCCTCCAGCTGAAACAGCATTAGCCTTATCTTGTAGGTATGTTTCTGTGCTGTTTCTTCTTCCTCCTCACACTTCCTTTGCTGAAATGAGAAGTAGTTTCCATCTTGAGAGGAAAATGATAGAGAAGAGCAGAGTGCTCTTCTAAGTGATTTTGGGTGAAATGTCTGCTTCCCTAACCTAGCTGAGAGGTGAGGGTGAAGCATACCCTGTTCTCATTAGTGTCACTGAGGGTGGGAGCTGACACTTCAGGACTAGTCTGCTTTGAGATGTAACTATCGGGTTCATTGCTGTCTGAGTCTGATTTCTCATGTGGTTTAGAAGAAGTCAGAATGCAGCAGTAATACTCCCAATTCCTTATGGCCCTCAGTATAACTAAGAAAGCTGCTTCCTGTTTCCACTTGGAGGTTGGGAAGTGATTTGAGTACAGCTGTTAAGCCCCTGAGACTTAGACCACTGTTTTGTTTCCAGGTGACAGTGTAATAATACAGGCTCGGTTGGGGATTTTGAGGAAGGACATAAGATTCATATTCAAGGCTATTATCTTTCAAAAGTCTTGGTGCTGAGAGTAAAATCGATTGCTGCTTCACAGACTTGTGTAGCATCCTTTGTTAAATAGGTGTGGAAATGTCACGTTGCTTTGTCTGGTTTTGGGGCTGTTTATGTAGTGTTTCGTGGCAGCTTTTTCTTTGGTGTACCAGTTCTTGCTATACAGGTGCCTGCAGAAATCTCCCAGTGTCGTGCTTCCCCTGTACAGCCAGAGGACAGGGATGTCCCCCCAGAGCCATCAGAGAGCAGGAGGCAGTTGCAGCACAGGCGAGAGGCCTGTCCCCACCCTGCCTCCCCACCCAGCACGGGGATGTAGCTGTGTCACTGCCTGGGGCAGAGCTGGGCCCTGCAGACTGACTGGGTGTGCTGGGGTACAACTCACAGCCACAGAAAACCCCACAGCGAGGACAGAGACCCTGCCAGAGTGGAGGGTGAACCACCGGCTACACCTCATGTGGAGCTGCATGCTGGCCATCTGCCCCAGGAGGCTGGGCTGTCATTACAGTGTGAAACTAGGTGGAAGTGTCTAGTCTTAATTAAAATGAGATACGAGTTCCAAAGCAATACGTGTTGACCTGTGTGAGTTATCTGTGCTCGAAAGCCAGCAGCCCGGGTTGCTGGGTTTGCTGGTAGTTGCTGGGGTTGGGTGAGTCACCGCTCGCTCTCTGGCTGAAGTGCGAACAGCTCCTAGAGCTGCGGGCAGGCTCTGTCAGGAGATGACGTGGCCCGATGTTCTGCGCTCTGAAAGTGAAATAATGTGGGTTTCGGGTTTTTTATGTAGCCGCTTTTATCTCTGTCTGGTCAATACAGCTGCGAGGAGCAGAGAAGAAGGACTCTGAGTTGTAAAACAGCACAGCGTTTAATTCAGAGGTGATGTCCCACTGGTAGTAGTTTGTTGGTGCTGCCAAGGGCAGCATTGAGCTTGGCTGGCAGTAACAGTGCTGATTGCAGGATTGTAAGGGATGAAATTTGTTCTCTGTGGAAACAGTGTATTTAGTATTGGAATCAACTTACTTGCCTTTGGTGCTCTCTATCAAACCTGAGGTTTTCTTCAAGTCCCTCGAAAAGGTCTGGAGCAATAACTGCAATAATTGA
>NW_008236209.1:7972614-7988352 GCF_000691975.1 Corvus brachyrhynchos
TTGCCGGAACCTGTAAAATACTCACTCAAAGGAGGGGCTTTGCTGTTTGTTTGGTTTGTGGCATGTCTGTGCTCCTTGGTGTTCTGTTGGCTCAGTCTGTGTGTGCTGTGACAGCTCTCTAGTAGTGCCTTACTTCCTCTTAAGCATATTTCTAGTAATAAGGCTTGCGTGGGATTTGAGACTCCACAAGACTGCCAGTCACTGGGTGACCTCAATTGTTCTTGCCTGGGAAGAAAAATTCTAACTGTAGCGCTTCCCTCCTGGGGCCTATGGGGAAGGGTGTATTAGAGATGTTGAGGTGCTTGGACTTGCTTGGAATCAGATGCACCAGCGTTGTACAATAATTTTGAAATCTGACTTCTTGCATGTAAATAAATAAGTGGACTAGAACTTAAATAACAAAGTTGAAAAATTCTCAGACTTATGAAAAGGATTAGTATTTCATACATTTGTGAAACTACAGTGTAACTTGTTCAGTCTTAAGACTCATGCTTCTACGGAAAGGTTTAATTGATTACGACTGCAACTCAGTAAAGCAAACAATCAGCTTTCTGGGAAATTTCTGGCTCTTCCAGAAATTGTTTCTTTTTTCCTGCTGCTAAGCTGACTAGTTCATACAGTTTTATGTCCTTAGAAGATCTACCTTGACATTAGGTTTAAATTATTTGGTCAGCCCAGAAAAGAGAAAATACACTCGCTGTTTGTGGCATTCCTTAAGGGTTACTTGTTTTTTTGTTTTTTTTGGGAACTGGAATCCCATCATCAGCATGGGATTCATCCTACTGCTGGGATAGATCTTTGACCCTTTTTCTTCAAATTAATAATGATTGTGTAATCACTGACAGCCTGGCTCCTGCGGGAAAACAAGAAGGAATTAACTGAATTTTCAGCAAAGCTGATTTATGTTGGAAAAGAGAGAAAGCTGCTCACAGAGCACAGGTAACTGCTGGAGCAAGTTGCAGCTATGTGGGATTGTGAAGGATTTTCAAAGATGGTATTGGATAACCACTGCTGGAGGAAGGAGTGTGTGAGGCGTATGTAGCTCCTGCCTTCGTGTGTTGGGCTGTCACATGGGATCTCTAAAGTCCCTTGCAACGCCATATCTCTGTGACCACAGTCACATTTCTGATCCTGTCATTATTTTCCATTCATTGTTCCAGGAATTAGCACAGCCTTGCTAAATGCTCTAGGTCTAATCTCAGTAATACAGATGTTTTAATAGGTTAGAAGAAAGATTTTAGCTGCAGGGCCTGCCCAGTGTCAGGCTGTGGTTAGAAGTGATTGGGTGTCCAGCTGCCTTCCTTTCCTTTCAGCTGTCTGTCCTGTGAAGTCGTTGTCAGCACAGGATCACAGGCCATCCAAATGGCTCCATCAAGGGGCCCAGTTTAATAATCTAGAAAGATTTTGTGAATGTACCCCTGAGACCTTGGGACAGTCACAATGTAGTAATGTTTCCTGGTTTTGGAAATATGTGTGTCTTGTAGCTGCCACTACCTGCCAGAAGGCCCTGGAAGAGGAGCCATGAAGTGGGGATCACCTTTGATCACTACAAAAGTACCAAACTCCCAGCTTCAGGTGGATACTGCTCTATTGTCTTCCACACTGCCTGCTGGGAAGAGTGGCTTTAACATGCCTTTCCCTCTGCTGTGAGCTGTATTCCTGGAATTTGATGCACCCTGGTGGGACTGAAGTGTGATAAGAATATTTTGAGGAAGAACAAAAGGACAAAAAGGAGTGGGGGTTGAGGGGCTACCTGGGAGGGAAGTGTTAATAAAACTCAGGATCAAGATCCATATGGTGGAATGGGTCTGACCCATTGGCCTTGGAGGTACCTGGAGAACATGTGTGTTTCTTTGTCTAGATGTAATCAAGGCTTACTCAACCAGAGTTATTTGTCTTGAGCCAAGAGGGAAACCACATCTGTCATGAAAATAAGCAGCATAGTTCCTTAGAACTCTATCCTTTCCACTAGGATTCAGCCTCTTCACCTGGCATTGCAGACTCAATTTGGCATCTTCCGCAGACAAAGCTGTTGGCTTAGGATCCTTCCTAGTTCTTAGCAAGTGACTCAGCGATGTGTGAAAAAATAAAGGACAGCAAAAAAGAAAGGTACCAGCCCAGTGCTGTGCACTGCTACACAGGTGTGGTGAGGTGCATCGCCCCCGCTGGAAATCACTGAATGCTGTGCGATGCCCAAGTCCCTTGGAGGCATCAGTGCTCCTATGATTCAATACATTTATGAGGGCTTTCTCTTGCTGCGTAAATTGCCTTCTCATGTCTTTGACCTGTTTGAATTAGACATCACAGGGTGCTTTTTATACAGCTCTGCCAACAAAAGAGTGCAACTGGCACATCAAAAATGAGATAAAGTGGATATCTCTGGATATCACCAGAGTCAGGGTGGTATTTAGTTTCTTCTACAGCTTGTGTTGTCATTTGTATTTACTTACAGCAAGCTGCCTTCTGCAGTCCTGAAAATAGTTTTAACATAGCATGTAAAATCTGAAAAAGGAGGAAAAGTCAGCAATGCCCATGGATGCACACTGGAATGTGTGATTGCTGGACTGACCTGCTTATCCCTGCACACCGAGTCCTGTCCTGTGTTTGTTGTGGGGCGCCATCAACACCACGGGAGGGAGCGTGGAAACAACAAGTGGCTTGTCCTGGGGTGGTATGGCTCAGAGTGTGGCGGTGCTCCGGCCCTGGGAGTCAAACACTGTGCGGTGCAGGTTGAAAACAGAACAGAAATGGAAATAAATTTTTATTTCAGGGCTTTGGGACTTCAAAGGGTTCCACTTAGGGTTAATTTGTCTCAGGTGTCTGGAATTGCAGTTATGCTTGGCGTCTAGTGCATAATCGAGGTTATTTGGGATTTCCTACTCTGTTATTGCAGGTAGGTAAAAAGAGCCACTTACCTTAGCTGCTGAAGCTGAAATAAAAATATAATCACAAGAATAAGATTTACTTTTATTCTATGATTTCTCGGGCATGAGATTAATTTTGCATTAATTTTGCCTTGGGTGGGACTGGGACAAACCTGAGAGGAAAACGCTGCTGCATAATGTCACCTTCTGATACCGAAATGCTGCTCAGAGAAGTCTTATCCTGTAGTAGGACGCTAATGGGTGAAACCCACCAAAACACAAAATAAAAAAATGCAATTATTTCCGTTTTCCCAGCGATTACTTATGAGTAATGAGTTTCAGCACAGTGATGTCAGATAGTTGGCAAGCAAAATTTGATGAAAATGTAAATGTATCATTGTTTATTATAGTCAAGAAATAATTTTGGGGCAGAAGTTTTTAGAAGGGCAGGACATGGCGAGTCAGCTCTAACTGTTGAGATATGCTGAAGATATAATGTGATTTGTGGAGTAAATGTAAAACAATGATCATTGTTAAAGGTTTAAAGGAAGGACCATGTCCCTGGACTGTCCCTAACAGGCACAATCCTAGTTTTTCCAGCTTCCTCCGGTATTTTTCTGCCTCACAGTTTAAGGGTCTTTCCTAGGACCTAACTCACATCCTCCCTGCAATTTCCAGCAAATCTTCATTTTCTCTTTAGCTTGGGAACACAGCTGATCCATTCTTCTGGAGTGGCCCTGCGTCAATCAGGTGATTGTTGTTCCTTTCTTCTCTTTTTAGCTAAACAAACTCAATTTTTTCAGGCTTTGTTTTTTGAAAATACTTTTTTAGGGGTATATTCTATAAAAAGTTTAAACCAATTGTTCTTAAGCTGGGACCTCAGCTGAGAGTGAAGACATTCCTCCTGCAGAGGCAGGGGGGATGTGGAAGGTACCCTATTCTGGAAAGAAATGTTCCTGTTTACAGTGTCGGTGCCATGCCTTGGATTCATTAACCAGGTGGGATATCCTGTGGGAGCCTGGAGCTGTTTAGAAGGACTTTGGCTGTGCCAGAGCCTGCTCTCAGTGATGCAGCCAAGAGGTGGGTTGCTCCCTGCCCCTGCAGTTGGGGGAGTTATGGCTGGGTGAGGAGGGAACGTGGATGTTCTCCTGGCAGCTCCAGTTGAGGAAGAGGAGGTGAAATGTGAGTGTATGAAAGATCACAGGTGACTAAAGTCTACCTGGGCAAGTCCTGTCTGGCATTTTGAGTGTGCACTTCTCTCTGCTCAGCAACGAGCTGGATGTGGGTTCTTGCCTCTTGGACAGTTTAAAATCCCCTGGCAGATCTCTATTCAATGACTTTATCTATCCATTTTCATTTCCTTTCCTCTAAACCCAATTTAAAGATAAACATGGCAAAGCCCAAGGGACAGCAATGCACAGAGCTGCAGTGATGCTGGGGTAGCATGTTACGTCCCTTCTCTCCCAGAGCTGCTTCTCTCACAGCCTGCTCCTCTCTGGGGAGGCAATGGGGATGTTTGGGGCATTTCCTTACCCATCCCCAGGCCCAAGCCAGAACAGCAGCTGAACTCGCTCACTCTCTGCCCAGTGACAATGGCTCACCATTCTGGGAGGCTCTGCAGGGTGTAGCTACAGTGCTCAGCTCTCTGCCGTGTCCTGTGGGCTGCCCTCACCCCAACACCAATAGGGATCAAAGGAGAAATCCCCAAACGTCGATGTGAGTATTCTCCTTGGAAAAAGGGGCAATACGGTTTGGGAGGAAGGAAAGTTCTTATTTCTTGTTCTGCTCAGTCCATCCCAGCCAGCTGCAGGGTATATGAGAGGCTCAAGAAGACCCTGAGCCAATGCATCCGGCCTAATACGGGGTCAGATGCACTCGGTGGAAGAAAGTCCTTCCTGGGAGAGCTGGTGCAATGCAGGATGGTGATAGCAAGGTCCAGAGTATTTAAAAACAACGGCTGAGCTGGCTGAGCAAGCTGCCCTGAAGCAGAACTCACTCCAACATGCTGCTGCTCAGGCCCCACCATGCTCTGGTGCTGCTGCTTGGGATCCTCTCCCCACCTGCCACTATGGTTGCGCTTGCCCTTCATGGGTTCTGTGCTTTCCTGCACTGTTTTCACATTATTCCCTGCCCCTGCAGATAAGGAGGACATACATACCAGGCTGGACTTTGGCACTGGCTCAGGCCAGGAGCTGGAATTACTCCTGGTGCTCCCCTTGTGTGCTGTTCTGGCTGGCCCCCAAGTCACCTCCAGAAGGAGATAGATGGGGGTAAAATAGGTTTCTCCTCTGCTTGGACAGCAACAATCTTCATGCCCCAAGGAAACCTTGCTTGTTCCACATGTCTTCTTGCTGTCCTTTAGTATCCTATGCCAAAAAGTTCTTGTTTATGTAGTTTGATCCTGTTTGCTGCTGCTGTCTCCATGCTGTGTCCATGGATAGCTTTATTAGGTGGCCAGAGGTCCTGTTTAACCCAACACAGCCTTATTCCTTCATAGCAAGGTAGTGAAATAAACTGGTTTTTGCCACCCACAACCTGACTGGCCAGTGCCCAGCTTCTAACAGCATCTGTGGAATCCAGGGTCAGCACCCCTGGCATGCCAGGAAAGCCTGTAGCAGAGAGACTTGGCTTCTTCTGGGCTTTGGGGGGTCCTCTATTGCACCCCCATACATCCCTTCTGCCAGTCCAGTGTCCCTGCTGTGCTCCCAGTGCGGAGCTGTGCCTGTGATGTGAGAGCCACTCAGGAGAGCTGCTCTTCTCCTTGGTGCCTGTCAATGTTTGACAGCACAAACATTTTAAACTGCAGAGGGAAAGTACACTCACAGCTCCCCCGGATGGTTTGTACGTGATGCTGCCCTTCTCCTGACACAAAGAGCTCAGACCCCAGGGCCACGTGCAGCGCTGGAAATTTGGTCCTTGACATGGTGCTGGCATGTGGGCCATAGCCATCCCGTCCTGGCAGTGGAGCTTGATGGACTCATCTGCTTTGTGGAGCAGCTTTGCAGGGAACAGCAGGTTGGCTTTGACTTTCAGGCTCCTTTTTGTCCTGGTTAGCAGAAGACTTATACATTTTTTCTGTGGATAAAACCTCTATGTTTGTTTTCTCTGCACCAGAGATGACAAGGTATTATGTTGCCCTGACAGTGTCTGTCCTGACAACCCCAGGAATATTAGGGAAGTGTAAGAGAGGCCATGGCGAATGGTCTGGAGTGACTTACAGTGGAAGTTTCAGCAGAAGCAGGCAAGGGAGCTCTAAATGCAGCTTTTTTGATTTGCCAAGCTGTGTTTCTATCACTCTGGGTCCCACAGGATCATGTGTGGTTGTGACTTTTTCCAGCAGCAACAATAATGATCCCCTATGACAGTCCAGTGCCTGCCTTTGGCACGGCTCAGTGCATTTCTTTCTGAAAATGGGGGCTGCTGCCCAAAGGCTGCTTTCACCCAGAAGCTCAGTGAGGGGGTCTCTGATGGGTGAGAGGAGCCAGGGGGGTCAGACAGCTCATCGTGGCCCTGCAGCACCTGGGGCAGAGAAGCAGCACAAATGTTCTCACCACCACATGAAGCGAGGCTGCCCACAGCAGCCTGGGCTGAGCCTGGGGGTCTGAGGGTGGGTGGCTGGCTCTGGCACCCCGAGGACGAGCTGATGAGTGGGGACATGGGCTTTTCAGATTTGAATTGGGAACCAGGTTGTCTCAAAGGCTTATGAGACTTCACTAAGCTGCTCAACCAGGATGTGAGCTGGGAATTAGGAGCAGGTTATCCTCTGCCTCTCCAGGAAGGACTCACAACTGGTTTTGAGTCCAGCTGGAAACATTTTCCACTCTCTGGTGAAGTACATCAGCCCATTGACACATCGCTCAGTGGACAGGACATGATCTGCCCACCCCATGGAGCCAGGACAGCTGCCAGCCAGCTGCTCTCCCAGTGTGCCTTAACTAGAGCAGAGCAAAGGTGACACTCACTGCTGGGTGACTTTGGCAGGAGAGATGCTCAGCTCTTCTCCCCTAACCCTGTGGTACCAAGCATGGGTTGCTTTGCCCTTGCATTGCTCACTACCAGCTGTTTATCCCAGCCCAGTGTTTATCTCAGCCCCATTACTGCCAATCTTCCCCCTAATTAGTACACCCATAATTCACAGGCAGAAAACATCCTTTATTGCAGTGGTGACATTTAAACCAAGGTAGGTATTGGTTTGTTGCGGTATTTTTGAATTAGTTTTTAGGCAGTCAGCTTGTCTGCTCCAGCATCTGCTCCACATCTGTGACTGCAGCCTTCTCCATCCAGCTGAGAGGGAATTATGTGTGCAAGAGCAGTCAGGGCTTCCTTCCCAGCTCCTGGCTCACACCGCTAGAACTGCCGTGCCTGCCACACACCCAGCTGCATGCTCGAGGATGCTGCACCTGAAAGTTCAGTTCCTGGATGATTCACAGAAGATCTTTGTAGTTGATGTAAGTGGGTATCATATTCTTACTGGTTTTTTGGTGTTAATTAATAAGTCATTGCTGCTCTCAATAATTGCATGGTCTCTTATAGCTTCTGGTTTTCAGCTTTAAAAAAACACCAGCAAACAAACAAGAAAACCAATCTCAAATTCAAAATGAAAGGTTATAGTACTAATTGGTAAGTGGTTTTTTGGTATCAACACACTCCTACGCTCCTCTGTTATTGGCATTATTTATGAAGAAGGAGGAATGGCTTTTACTTATCTGGTGTCATCTTTAGTAAATCAGTTAATATGAAGTGATGGTCTTGACAAGTGTTGAGTTCTCTCATTTATCTGGTTGCCAGGGTAAACATTCAGCAAGAAAGTAAAGTCTGGGAACAGAATAAAAATAGCATATTTGTCCAAGTTATCCCTGGCAAGAAACATCTGCACACATCTCTTCCTGGGCATTCAGTTGAAAAAGAAAACTGTGTGGTTTTGTGAATAGCTGAGGAAAAATCCTCAGCTGTATCTTATTTTCTGCATGGCAGTGTCCTACAACACACTGTGAATAATAATTCACATTTAACAAATGGTAGCTCTGAACTGGGTTTAGAATGTTAGGTATTAATATCTATGGTGTTAGATTTATGCATATGTGTATAGATATAACTAAAAGCAGATATGTCTTGACTGTGTGTTGGAAGCATCTTTTTACAAGTGTGATTGGACATTTACTGTTGGTTAGGGTTTGATAATCACAGTAGCTAATTGAATTAGCTAATTCAAGTAGATTTATTCTAGTACTTACCTGCATCTCCTGTGGGACCAGAGTGTTTAATACAAAACAGGCTTTTTGTCAAGTTTTGTTGCTTTTCTGATATGGTCCTTGTTCTCTGGTTTATAGCACAGCCTGAAAACTGCTCTCTTGGATGTACAGCTCCATTTCTTTGTGATAGTATTTTGCAAAAAAGTGGATTATAAAGCAATTCCATCCCTTGATACAGTATGGAAATTGTTTGATTTAGTTTAATTAATCTATCCTAGTCCAGGAGACAGCTTAAAAATGAGACTAGTCAATTTAAAATGCCTTCCCCTCCTCCCCCCATTGATTAGATCAGGTCATAGTGAGACACAATTTAAAAGATGCTGCTGGTACAATGTTGCTGCATTTTTTTCCATCTCTGTTTTCTTATTTGCTTGAAACACAGCACTATAGCTCTGCACAACATGTTAGTGCAGCAAATCACTTCCATTAGAGGAACTCCTGGTCATTTCCTTTTTTAGCATGCAATGGTATTGGAAACCCCTTTTAGGCATTTCATGCATTTGCTGCTGTGTGGGTACAACAAATGAATAGCTGAATTAGTGACTTCTCCAGTACAAAAGGACTGCTTTGGGCTAAGTTTTGAGCAGATATTTTAAGCAACTCTTCCTAAACCCCTTCTGACTTTAGAAAGCTCTTTTGAATGTGGAGTACTTCAGTATAATGGGAGGGAAAAGGACAAAAGAGAGAAAACACAGCAGGCCTGATTCCCCCTGCACCTCATGCTCAGTGTAAACATCTCTACCTGCCTCACATGGGTGTCACAGCTGCTGGCATGTGCAGCAAGGTCTCATTTCCAGGCTGCTTTGCATGAGAATAAGTTCCTCTCCTGGTGCTGGATGCTGACCCAGGAAGGCTTCTGCCTTCATCTGCGTCCTTGCTGACAGTTGGGACTGCTGAGTTCCCAGGATTTCTTTCAGCTGAGCACTGGAGTTGGTTCCCAGGATGACAGGTCTGAGCCCCCAGGGCAGGGGAAGGAAGGGGCTTGGCAGATCTCTGAACATCCCCACTGTGTCCTCCCTGCTGAGCACCCCATGGCTGAGCCTGGGATGCTGCTAGGCAAACCAAACAAGCCCAGAAAAACCAGTTGCTGAGGCTGAGTGAAGGACAGAGTCTCCTGTGGTCATGTGTCCCTTGTAAAGCTGGAAATTCCTTGACAAGGAGGTGTGTGGGGCTGGTGGCAGAGGAGCGAGGGCACAGGGAGCCTTAGGGCTTTTGGTGCGTGACACCATGTGCTGGCTGCAGCACACCTGTTAGGGCAGGCATCTCCCAGGGTGGTGGGAAAAGATCACACCAAATCCCACGAGCTGTTGCTCACTCTTAAACTACAGACCTGGGTGTAGCAGCCTGTCCTATGGGGAACGCTACAGATAGGGGCTTTGCCGTTGGACTGCAGGTGCTGCCAGAGTCCCTCTGGGCACAGGGTCGTGTGTGTGTCCCATGTTGCTATCTACCTCTGGAAGTGCCTCTGGCTTTCTGATTCTGCTCACAGTCCCAGATGCTTTCACCGAGGAGAGGAGGAGCCGGTGCAGCCTCTCATTTTCACCTTCTACTCTGAGGTTTCTGCCTGTGGTTGCTCACCTGGTCCTGCATCATTCTCTGAGGCACATGTAGGCTTGGACATGGGACGAACAGCTCCACACGTCATGCTTCTGCCTTGCACTGTGCTCCTCCAGCACAGCACCCACCTCTCTCACTTGGTGCAATGCACGGCTGATGCTGCTGAGCATCACTGTACCCCAGTGCTTTAGGCAGCACTGGCCTCAGCACCCCAAAATCCGGGACAGGACACCTGCAAGCAACCCTCTACAAGAGAAAGGCTGCTTCTAAAGCAGCCCCTGCAGCAGCAGGGCTATGTCTCCCAGTGAGCAGGTTTTCCTGGGTTTGGGACTGTTCCTGTCCCATGGTGCTTGCCCTGGGTAGTGGTGGGCTTGGAGCAGAGTGGGTTGCTCCCAGCAGACATATGGTAGGTAATAACCCAGTAGTGCTTGTCCTTCCTGGCTGCCTGACAAAGGCCAAGGCCTTTCATGCTAGAAAATGCTAGCTTGGAAATAAACATTTATAGTTGTTTTAATTACCCTTGTGATCCAGTAATTTTGAGGAGAACCAGGAGTGCTGCAGAACGAGTACTGTTATTACGCTATCACCTTTCTGCAGCCTTTCAGCACAGAGACTGCAATTTCATGCCAGAAGAAGCCCTGAAAGGTGGTTATTAGTGCGCATCGCCACCAGAAGCCAGGTCCCTCCAGTCCTTGCTGGGAACAGCCACTGCCACAGGGAGCCGCAGCCTCTCTTCCCCTCCATCACCCAAAATGCCATAATTTAGCAGCTGTCTAACCTGGCCTCTCTGCTTCAGCTTGCTTTTTGCAATAACCCATACTTCTTTTTGGTCTGCTTTTGACAAACTGATGAAGGCATATCAGGGTTTTGATGGGGTGGGTCACTGCCATCTTAATTTTTGGTGCTGTCTGGAGCATTTTCCAGAGTCAGGGGTCTCCTGGTTTGTTCTCCAGCTGTGTCATACAGCACGGCAACAAGTCAAGAAAACACCCTCCAAGTGCTTCTGTTTACTGGGAATAACTACATCCTGGCCTCCCTTATCAGCATGTAGTGCCACTTAATTCATATTGCTAAAACTCATGGATGACTCAGAGCCCATGGCACAGGATTTCTGGTCCTGTTGCTGTTAATCACCATTAACCATAATAGTAGCTCATCCCCGGTTGTTGGGGCACACGGACTCACTGCACATGTTTGAGGTCTGCTCCTGTTGGCTCTTAATTAAGCACGTTTGCCACGGCTGTCCCTGGTTCAGGCAGGTGATGGTCCTGGGGATCACTCACTGGTTTGCCAGGGACAGAACTGCCCAGACAGTGATAGTTGCAAACAGTGAGTCAAAACAAGGTTTCTTTTCTCTTGCTTTCCTTTCTGGTTTACGTTAATAAGGGAGAGAAGTGATGGGAAGGAATCTGATTCCCAAAAGCAGGGAACACAGCATGCAGTTGTCCTATTGTACATGCTGAAGACAACAGCATTTATTGAGTAAGGTATTGCTGCTACATGGTCAGGAAAGGGGTTGAAGGCAGGGAGCTGAAGCTTCTCCCTGTCTCTCTGAAATCCCATCATGGCTGCTATCAGCATTGCCTAACCTGTTGCTTCTGTGCTGTGTTTGTTTGCCAGCAAAAATCCTGTGGGAAAGCGCTCTTCAACCTCACCTGCAGCCACCTCAACCTTGCAGAGAGGGAGTACTTCGGGCTGGAGTTTCACAGCCAGGCTGGGAACCAGGTGAGTGCAGCCAGCAGTGCAGGGCCCCAGAGCAGCCATCGCCTGCATGGCTGGGGGATTGTTAGCACCTCCCTGAAATTCCAAATGGAGAACTTAAATAGAAAGTTTTGGTATGATGGCAGAAAAACCTTGAAGATGGGAGTTAGGAGGGGCATCACAAGCCCCAGTGATATCTACAGCTCGTGGGGTCTATCCATAGCCATCCCTGTGTGGCTGCCCAGCAGGACACTTGTCACAGCAGCCAAGCTGGCCAACAGTTTCATTTTGCATTCCACCATGGTGCTGCGACTTTTATTCCCCATCGGTTGTGCTGTTTATTCACCCAGCTCTTCACTGCTTCATTTCAGGTCTGGTTGGAACCACTAAAACCCATAACAAAGCAAGTCAAAAGTAAGTATTTCAAGAATAGAATTCTTCTAAATCACTACCAATGACAGTCTAGCACAGACACATTCATGCAATGTTGTTGCTTGGGGACAGGATCTCTAGCTTCCAGCACACACCTGAGCTCATTTTAGAGGGTGAGGTTGGGCAGGACTGTTTGCAAGGACACCTCAGTCCATACAAAATCCCGTGGAAATACCACTGCCTTTGCAATCTGGTATCTGCACCCTTTTAGGCTGGAGCTGTTCATAACCTGACAGCTTGGCAGAGGAGCAGGGGTGGCTGAGTGCCTGCATGGCCATGCTGGCAGTGTGACAGGCGCTGCTCCTGCATGCCCTCCTTTTCCCTTTGCAGCTCAGAGCAGCCCAGGCACCTGCATAAGGCAGGGTCCCCCCTGTGCCCCGCAGGCTCTGCCACTCCTCCCCAGCCCCACAGAGATGCTGCAGAGCCTGACCTGAATTCCTGGCCTTGACCAGTGTTAACATAGTGCCCCTTTCAGCACAGGCCTCTTTCCATCCCTGTAATATTTTCCCCAAGTACACAATGGCTGGGAGGTGACTGAGAGCTTGAGGCCATGAACCCAGTCTTTGCCATGGGGAGGCTGCAGAACAGTGTTTGCATGAATTTCCCTGAAAGAGGAAAGCCTGATAAGGAGCCTTCTCTTTCTGGGTGCACCACAATTGGAATTATTTCAGGCACCTATTTCCTTTACCATGTGCCTTCTGGGTGTTTTGTGGCAGTCAGTGCTTGCATAATTGCCTCCCTCCCTCCACGCACTTTGCCTTGGGCTTGGCTGCTTGTTCTCACTCATCCCACAAAAAACCTTTGCCCAAGCAGCCTCCTATGGGAGCTGTTGCACCTCAAGTGTTTGGAGGGCTGAGTTTAACACACAGCCTCAGTGATGGCAATTACACCAAGGCTCTGGCCATGCTCCCTGGCACCATTTCATGGAAACCCCCTCCCAACAGGCATTTTTGCAATTTAAAGAATTGCTGAGGCATTTTCTCTTTAGTACTCTTTAGATATAGAAATCCCTATTTTCGTCCACTGGTAATACTGGGGGCCTGGGCAGGCTGGTTTTGGGGATGGGGGGCAGTCTGTAAGTTTGTAAGGGTCCAGATTAATTTACTCTGTAAGGAGGCAGCATGTGTAAAGAGAGTTGTAAATGTTCTCAATAGACATGTAAAAGAAAACTTATGAAGATGTTGTGTTTTAAGATCCTAAGGAGGTTCTTTTCAAATTTATGGTGAAATTTTTCCCAGTGGACCCTGGCCACCTGAGAGAAGAACTGACCAGGTACAGCACTTGTTTTATTACTTTCTTACCACACAGTTCTGTGTTTTTGCAGTGTGTTAATTCTTTATCCACCGCAGCCTGTCTGTGAGCAGTGATTATCCTAAGTATCCTAAGTATACTGTTTACAGAACAAAACCAGAGGATATCTTTTCTTGATCCTCTGTTTTTAAACACAGTCCACTTGAAAGATCAGCTGTCTTATGAGGCTGCAATTTGTTTACTGCCAAATGCTTTAGCAGTTGGGCACAGAGTCTGACTGCTCAGTCCAGCTCCTGCCTCAACCTGTGTTCTGAAAGAACAGTTTTATTTTTAAAAATTACATTGTTAGCTCTTACAATTTTAGAGAAAGCATTGCAAACAGGGACTAAGAATAAAACCAAGACAGTGCTTCTGCAGAACGTCAGCCCAAAGAGAGGCAAATGCCCTCCAAAACAGAAAGGAATGTTAATTCTGAAATCTACTAATGAACATTTCAATGTACAGGGATGTACTGGTCATGGTGGTGCCCAGCTGCAGCCTTCTGCAGGGGCTGCATGCTCCTCCTGTGACCCTGTGGACGCGTATCCCATGGGTTGAGACATGGGAACAGGCATGGCCCTCGTGGTTCAGCCCAGCACCCAGTTCCCCCCAGGGCATGCTCCTGTCCCTCTCTACAGGTACCTGTTCACCCTCCAGATCAAGAAGGACCTGGCACAGGGGCGGCTGCCCTGTAGTGACAAGAGCACGGCGCTGATCATCTCCCACCTGTTGCAGTGTAAGGGCAAGCAAGTGCCTGCAGGGACAGTGCCCCTTCCCTGGGGACAGGCTTTGGCTGTGTAGCCAGGGGTTCCCACTGCACTGACCCCTCACAGTCTAATCCATGCTCTCCCTGTGTCCCCAAAGCCGAGGTGGGTGACTTCCATGAGGAGACAGACCAGCAGCACCTGGCCACACACAGGTACCTGCCCAACCAGGAGTACCTAGACAACAAGATCATGCACTACCACCGGAGACACAGGTAAGGGCTGCTCCATACACTGCCATTCACACAAATCCCCTGATGGAGTCTGCTGACAGGATGTTCCCATCAGCAGGCAAGGCGGGCAGTGGGGTGGGTGTGATGCCAGCACATACAAAATGGCATTTTTTTCAGCCCATTTCAGCATCTGCCTTCTCACTCATGTTGCTTCCTGTGCGTTCGTGTCTCCAGAGGGAAGACGCCTGCCGAGTCGGACATTCAGCTGCTGGACGTGGCCAGGAAGCTGGAGATGTACGGAATCCGCCCGCACCCCGCCAGTGATGGCGAGGGGACACAGATCAACCTGGCTGTGACACACATGGGAGTGCTGGTGTTGCAGGTGACCCCGGGGTTCAGGGGTGGCTGCCAGCACCCAGGCGGGGTGGCCTCTCCAGCTGGAGGTGACCCTTCTCCGCTTAGAGTGCTCCAGACTCTCTCAAATCCTACAAGAGGGCATGTGTTCCACAGACCTTGGGGGTGAAGGTGATGCTCTGGGATGTGGCTGTGGGGCTCAGCCCCACTGTCCCCCAGCACCCACTGTGTGTCACTGAACCTTCCCCAGCTCTGCTGGCCCTTGTCCCATGAGAGTGGTGGCCGTGTGAGCACATGTTCCATGGCTCTGTCACATGTGTTCACCGTGGAATCTTCCAGCAAAAATAGCCTCCCACGTCTGTGCAATTACGTCACGCTGTAATCACAGCCGAACTGCACAGTAAATACAGACTTCCTCATAGCCAGCACGAGGCAGTGCTCTGCTCCTACACCAGCTGATTTCAACCTGGGAACATCTTGTCACAGCAAAAAGAAAAATATACCAAACATAAAACCTAGCTGTGGGTCTGCTGTTTGTAATTAGTGCTGCCAGACCCGGTTATTTTTTCAGAGCCATAAATGCCCCTCACGCATGCTTAGAGCATTTGTGAGTCCATTAAAATCTGGGCTCTCCCAGAAAGCTGAGAGAGTCCTGGTGCCACAGAGTGGAGTAACACAATTTATCCCGGTTCTCCCATGACAGTGTTTTGTAGCTGCATCTAACTTATTGCAAAATGGTAACAGGATAAAGTGTGCTTGCAGCCTGCTTAAAGCAGGTCTAAAGGTGTGGGGGTGAGCTGAGCACTGCTACACTTCCCAGCAAGGGAGGGGAGAATCTTATTTCTTTGGAGGGGTGATTCTGCCATGACATTTGAGCTGGCACAGATAGGACTCCCTGCCTTGACCTCTCTGAGGTTTGTCTTAGCATCCTGGAGTTTTGCAAAGAGCTTCAGCAGGCAGAGTTAAGCCCTGAACCTCAATTTCTACTTGTAGAGCCAGCTGATGAGGTGGTCAACACCAAACCCCAACACCCTTTCCCCAGACACCAGCAGGTCCAAGAGCTGCATTGGAGTTTCATGCAGTGTCCTGTGAGCTCAGGCCTTGGCCCACTGCATTTCTGTATTTATAGGTTGCTCCATCCAGCTATAACTGCTGTGTTTGTTCTTGCAGGGCAATACAAAGATCAACACCTTCAACTGGTCCAAAATTCGCAAACTGAGTTTCAAGAGGAAGCATTTTCTCATCAAGCTCCATGCAAACATCTCTGTAAGTACCACGCCACAGGCAGCTGCTGGGCTCAGGAGCAGACAGCTGTGGATGGAAGGTCAGCCACACAAAGTCCCCAGTTTTG